>NC_083104.1:69054446-69391946 GCF_949774975.1 Lagenorhynchus albirostris
TTCACACAACATATGGAATTAAAATGGAAGGGGTAATGAGCAATGATGTTATGAAATGAAAGTGATAACCAATTAAGTTTTTACTTCTGCTTAAATTTTTTTTTAAAAAAGAGCCTATCTATTGTATATCCGAGCTAACATAATCCATGTAACAGACCTTGATGAGTTCGGAGAGCACAATAGTCTGTCTCCCTGGAGGACACTATCAAAAAGCCATCTTGGGCCTTGGTGAGAAAAATCAACAAAAAGCCCCCACATTAGGCAGAACATCACTTTTCCATTATCTCATACATACAAAATGCCGTTCTGATCCTGCTTGTGTTTACAGAATAAAGTGGGTCAAAGGAATTCACTGAGATCATAAAGGGCAAGAGAAATGCTAGAGGATAGAAACCCAGTAGCTGCTAGACTTAATGGAATGGAAAAAACTGGAAATTTAACCGATGAGTCAGTAAATCAACCATTTAGATAGTTCTGGACCAGCAAGTATGGCAGGACATTTCTTTAATTTAGTGCAGACTAAGAGGACTAGAACAGGATATACTAGAAAAGCCCAAAAGATGAGAGTCAGTGTGCGTGCATGTGTGTAGTGTGTAAGTGTGCTGTGTGTTATGTGTGAATGTCTGTTGTGTGCGTGTAAGAAAGTATGTGTACACGCGTATATTTGTACAGCTGGGATTGATAGAAGTGATTTAGAGTCACTGCGCATTATCTGAGTTAAGTGATGAGCATTGCAGACTAATGGCTAAAAAAACTCCATTTCTCTTTCTCATGTAATTATCAGTGGATTGTAAAATACTGAGGTTACGTATCTCACTGAGAGTTTTACTGTAATATAGGAGGATGATTAAGCAACATAGGGCTTGAACTATGAAGTTCTATACTATAGTTGTGTAAAAAGAATATGCCAGGCATCACCTTGTGATCAGCAATATAAATTTCTACTGAAAGAAAAAGATAGCATGAATGCATTCAAATCCCAGGTGGTGTTCACACCTCAATGAGGCCACTGTCTGGTAATGAGGCCTGAAGGGCGAGCCAGTGACTACATGGCACTTTTTGGAAGAACCACTGTCTGAACCCATTAAGCCCTTGTGGGTGAAGTCACTCACAGGCTGCAAAATGTCACTCAAACCATCCAAATGGTAAGTGTTGAGCTTCTAGAGAAATTAAACTACTAAACAGAGATCTGTAAACACATCCCAGTGGCACAGCTGGAGACGGAAAACCCTATCATCTAAAAACTCAGGGTATCCTTGAGTTGATTTTCATCATGCAGTGAAGATGGGAAAACTACAGTGTTAAATGTTATTACCTCTTTGTTATATCTGTCAACTTGGCAAAGGCATATGACATTATGCACAGAACTGAGTTCTGGAAGCTTCTAAGTTTGGATGCCTTGAGAAGTTCATAAACACCCATAGGCTCTCCTGACTGTAAGGTTGGTGAAGGAGAGTGGAGGGTATTTCAGTGGAAGAAAGTTGCACGTATAATAGTTCTGTTTTGGTTTGTCAGCTTGAGGAAACCAGGCTCAGGGTATTTCTGGGCATCTGAAAAACTTCCAAAGGAATAGACCACATTGTTAATGAAAGTATTGGTTATAAAATATATTTCTGAAAATAACCACATACAAATGGCTGGGCTCTAGGAACACACTCACAACAAGATATGGCCATGGTGCCATGATATCTTGGCATGGTCTAAGCCAGTCCTGGGCACTGACAACTGATCTGAAGAATAAGTAGCTGGATATACTAGTACCAGGTGAACTCGACAAGTAGCAAAAGACTGCAAACAGTGTTCTACGCGCACAAGTATCCAGTGAGATGCTGATGGGAATTCGAGGCAAAAGTTTGAGGAATACTATGTACTATAGCACCTCTGTCCTCCTCCTAGGTTCAGAAACCTGGACTTCCACCAGCCTTGGAGGAAACAGATGAGGGACAGAGTACAGAAAGCTGCAGTGTCCTGTGTGCTAACGAGCCCACAGAGACCTCCCTATTCCTCTCCTGGAGCAGTTCCTTAAAGGCTACCTATGATTCCCTATACCAAGGAAACATCACAAAGAAAAGGGCCAGGAGAAGTGTTGTCAGATAAAATATAGGACTTCCCAGTTAAATTTGAATTCAGATCAATAATGAATAACTTTTAGTATAAGTATGTCCCAAATACTGAATGGGACCTACTCATACAGAAAACAAAATCTGTTGTTTATCTAAAATTCAAATTTAACTGATTGTCCTCTATTTTACTTTAATGTTCCTGCCAGAGGGTATACATCCCTCTTCTATTGTTTGTAGAAGGTGCTCAACACAACACAACTTTATGCCGCTCAAGAAGTTCAGGAAAGAGATGGTTATAGGATTCCCAGGAAATCTCTGTTCACCAAAATGAAGTAGAAAACCAAATGCAAAGAACTTAACAGATTCATGGAAGCACAGCATTAACCAATGTAGCATAATTAGAGGATGAAGAGACAGATCAGCCTGAAATGCAGCGAGATAGGGTGAAGCAGTATTTCTGAGCAAAGCTTTCTGGCTGAGGGAGGTTAAGAGGCAGAGAAACAGGTGACAAAGGGCTTCTCAAACAATGATTGGGGTTCTAGTCAAAAGACAAACTTCACATGTGTACAGTGCAGAAAGTCTTATTGTTTCCATGGTGGCCTTTTCAGTCACACCTACTCCCCACTCAATGTATATACTGATTGCGGTAAATATTAATAACATAATCATAAACATGAAAAACAGCTAAACCTAACTGTAGTAGAAGCAGAGTGGTAAATTCTGGCTTGGGCTGTAGGAGCAACTGATAGATGTTTTATAAAGATCATGTCTTATGCTCCAAATAAAGTCAGGGTTCATCTATCATGTTTCCAAAATACATTCCCTACCAAACAAACGGACAGAAACCATTTTTATCTTTGTTGGTATAAATCCCAGAAAATCAGTTTTGAAAAAGGGAGTGCTGATGGAATTCTCGAGCTCCAGGGTGAAGGCAAATACTATAGCTCAGTGCAATTATTGTCTCTCATCACAAGATGAAGTCTGATTATACTATGGCCACAGGGAAGTAACAGAGTTAAAACTGTCACATAAGGATTCTCATCTCTGACTGACCCAAGTCAAACATAGGAGAAAAAGAAGCTCCTTGATTCAATTCTATTTCTCTTGCTTTAGTGTCTCTGTGTTACCTCCAGAGGGGGCTCTGGGGAGGCCTCTGAACAGTGAAGACATATTTAGGAGCTTACAGTTTAGGAAATACAACACCAAATTTATAAATATCTGACTTAGGAGTGACCCATATCTACAAAACCATACAACCACTGCCACTGATGCAAGAACAGCCCCCAGGCCGGTGTCCCCATCCCTAGGAGAGCAGGTGCTGTTGCAACCAAGCAGGACTCCATCAAGAGATGAGCATATGTGGCCATACCTACTGCTTCGCCACAAGGTGGGGAAAACTGTACCTGGGAGACAACTTTCAGCTCCTTCCCAAGCTTTTCCATGCTGTATCCTTGTCCTAACCTCCACAGGGGCTGGGGTTTCACTGGGAGTGGAACATTTTAGAAGCCAGCTGATCTTTCTCCCCACCTCCATTCCAACACATCATCCAGGGAGAGTTCATTTAAAAGGGAATTCTCAGAAGCATATCATTTAAAAACCAATAAGAGGCTGAATCTGCTACACGTATCAGGCCTGTAGCCTCAAGGATAATCAATCTTACCACGACTTGTCTCCCTGTCGTCTTCGGCCACCCGTAAGATGCAAGCCCCTCAGAGCAGCTGTCACCTCACATGTGACTCCTGACTTCCTTGCTCTACCTCTGCTCATCCCACCCATCCCTCCTGCCACTACTGGCCTCCCAGAGAACCTGTCCTAGGCTGCTCTCTGGACCCCATACTCCACTGTTGATTAAACTCTCTCACATGCTCGACATCGTCATGAAACACCTCCTTCAGCTCTTTCTAATCACTGAAATCTGACTCTTCCCTCAAGGATACTCCCTGCTCTGGAGCCCTCTTAAGTGGAGGACGTTCATTCCCCTGTAACGTAAGTACCAGAAGGGCCAGAGACAGTGCTGAGTGCTGGCCTTCTTCTGGCTCCTTGATACCATTTCAAAATCACTGTTTTTTTTTTTTCTTTTAAACACCAAAGCCAAATCTTTTCCTCCTTTGAGATCTGTGCCATTTGGTTCTTCTACCCACTCTTTGTGATGCTGTCACTTAAGGCTACTTGGTATGTATATATGTATGTATAGATAGATAGACAGATGGATAGATAGATGATAGACAGACTGATCCAACAGTGAACAAACCAGGCAGCTAACCCAAGCTGACTTGGGCTCCTGGCTCACAGTATTCCTTTCCGCCCCATTTCCTGCCAATACCCAGAATGACTTCAACGCCCACAAAGAAACTCCACTTAACAACCCCAGCCTAAAAATTCCTTAACCTCCAGTGACCTGTGTGACCACTTCCATCTCACTTCCTCACTTCCTACTCTTCAGTCTGGTACAGTGAGCTTTCTGCTCTCGCAATCTTTGAAATTGCTTTGGCAAAGGTCACTGATCACTTCCCATCCAACCCAGTGGACTCTCTGTAGTTCTCATCTTACTGGACCACTCTGTAACATCCAATACAGTCAACCACATCCACCTCCTTGGAACTCAGTCTCTAGCCTGGCTTCTGAGGTCTCCCTCTCTCCTGACTGTCTTGCCTTTCAAGTTCTCCCTTGCTGGTTCTTCTGCCTCAGCCTACACCATCTATTGGGGCTCCTAAGTGTTCTGCTTTTGGTACTTTGCTACCCGTCTCATTGGACGACCCTGTCCACTTTCATGGCTACAAGTCCATGACAGATCCACATCTCTAATAAACCCCTCCCCTTGAGCACTAAAGCTGTGTATGTGCTGGCTTAGACACTTCCACCTCACACTCATTCTCAACATATCCATACGTTGACAAATAACCTCTCCCCTAAGCCTGCTTCTCTTCATGTATTCACTGGCTTGGTAAGTGGCACCATATCTGCTCAGAAACCTGGGAGAAATCCTAGACTTTTCATCTCAACCTCATTCTGATCAGTCACAAGTCAGTTCTCCTTATGTACTGCAGACACTTTTCTCATCCTTTCAGTCCCTACTGTGTCCGGTTTGATTCTGGCCCTTTTAATTTCCTACCTCGATGGCTACTAGAACATCCTATCCACTTTCCCTCCAGTTTCCAGTTTACTCAGCACATCGCTATCAATGATCTTTCTTTAACAGAAATCTGGCCACATTACTCTCATACCAAAGAGCTGTAATGGCTCCCCACTGCCAACAAATAAAGTTCTAAATTCGGAAGCAAGTCTTTTAAGCTTCTCATGAGCTGGTCCCTCTTCAGCTTTATTTCTTGCTAAATACCATTCCATCCACACAAATCCTAAAAGCCACCCAAATTAAACGCTTGCAATGTCACAAACACACCGTGTGTTCCACACCTCTATGAATTTGCTTGAGAAGTTTCCTAGTCCTCAGTGCTCTGACCTTTCTTCCCTCCTCTATTCATTCTGCCAGACGTAAATGTGATTACTCTGTGAAGATTTTGTTCAAGGCCCAGCTCTTCCGTACCTGTTTCCTAAACCTGCCCAGGAAGAGTTGACCTTCCTCTTCCACGTCCCATGGCACCATATATGCATATTCACCGTAAGTCCTCTTCTAGACTGTAAACCCTCTAACAGGCACTGCGTCTCATTCACCTTCTAATCTCCAGCACCTAGCACTGCCTGGTTCATTGCTTAAATTCAAAGAACCTGTATGTAATGAATTAATTAGGAGCCACTGCTCCTGCAGCTAAGGATAGTCCTTCATGCTTTCCACAAGCTCTGTAATGGAATGTCTCATACTCTACACATCATCTCGAATAGCACAGCACTACACACGTTCTAGACAGTAAATAAATATATAATTGATTAAAGAATAATGTTTTATTGCCAAAGTCTGGGCAAGACTCTGCATGTGTGTGCACGTGTGCTTGTGTGTGTGAGAGAGGGAGAGGTAGAAAGACAGACAAAGAGAGAGAGAAGACCTCTATTCCCCTGCTGGCAGAGCGATAGGGCTGTGTTCTTGGCGTCGCAAGCAGCAGGATATATTTTGTCATAAAAACAGTGCTAAAAATGGTGATTAGATTATATAATTCCTTTATTTTTCAGCTTTTCAGTCATTTTTCTACCCTATTTATTCTGACTCCCTGTACATCTTGTTAAAAACAAGACAACAGGCTCCAAATGGAGTCACTTATGCTAAACCCCACATCACCAAATGGAGACTTAATTACAGTTTTGGCTCCTCCAGAAATGGAGTCTTAAACCAGTCAATCAAGAATCGCCTGGTGGGCACTAGACAGACAATCTGCCTGACAGACCCCTGACGTGCCCCAAAGGAAAGCGACCTTATCATAACCAAGCTGCCTTTCGCCAGTATAACTTCCTTGTTCCCACTGCCTTCTGCCTGCAAAAGTCTTTCATTTTGTACAGCCCCTCAGAGCTCCTTGCTGTCTGCTAGATTGGATGCTGCTTGATTCACGAATGGTTGCATAAAGACAGTAAGATCTTTAAAGTATACTTAGTCGAATATAGTTTTTTAAACAATCTCCAAAACCCCAGCTAAACAAATATTCCTGCCAACTCTACATATTTTTTCCTTGCTTTCCTGTTTTCAAGTTTTTGCTCATATTAATCTTTAAACCTGGAATTTATATAATGTTCTTCCCTCCATCTTTGAATATCCAAACTCTATCAATCCTTTGAGGCCTAACTTCCATGTTGCTTGCTCTGTAATGTCTTTCCTGATCTACTGATTAAAACTCTTCCTTTCTCTTTTTCCTGTAGTAGCATGTCTTGTAGCTCCTGCTTATAGCACTTGTTATTTTATTCTCTGCTCTTTGGGTACTAAACCAGGCCCCGACATTTAAATTAAGCTCCCAGAGCCAGAGAGCGTTTCTCAGTTCACCTCAGTCCTCGGTCAACACTACCCTGGGCCGCTCCTTGCGTATATGGAGGATTCAACAGATTCTCCCTCAGTGAGTAAGAGAAAAGAGTCTGGAGCCTCCAGGCCATGGCTTTCAGGTCACTTTTTAAATGCCAGTGACGTCACCTGTGAGGAGTGGATTCTGTTAGCATCTCAAACCGTTAAAGAAAGTGGTGAGTCATGAGGGACTTCTGGAATATTGACCGGTTCCGGTAACTATTTGGAACGTGCAGCCAGAGAACTAAAACAGAAAAAAACAAAACAAAACCCACAACAAGACAGCAACAACAAAAACCCCAAACTATAATACTCCTTCTATTTTAAAGAGACCAATATGAATGACTCTTTGCAAACTGTGGGATTGAACAATCCCTGTCATTATTCCCATACAACTGAAACAGACATTTAACCTCCAAAACAACAAAAGGCCCTGAAGCCCCTAACCTCCCTCCTCTGTGTTGGCGGGCACCTCATGCAACGACTGGGGGTGGGGTTCTCTGGGGAACCACGAGTTGGGTTTCATTTTCTTTTCATACAAGAAATTTGAAAGAAGTCATTTTTAGCCTAAAGTGGGGGTGAATAGAAAAAGGGGGAGGGTTACTGAAGAGGAAACAGTTCCACAACAGTCTCAGAGTGGAAGATGGTCAAATTTACTTGCTTTCCGCATTAAGACAGGGATGGTTAATAGAATCTGACAACACCTACATAAGGCAGTAGTACTTTCCATCCAAACAACGTGCTTATTAACTTTTTGCATTTGGTATAGTTTACACAAGCCTCTTGTATATAAAATAGTGCATGAATATAAGCCTAATCACCTACTAAGATGTTAAACACTGCAACAAACTATCCCATTACCTGTTGCTTTGCAGCACTGATTCACCCACAGCAATTTTCACTCTAACTGTAGTTTTGCCAAAATAAAATCAATCCCCCATCAATCCCTCCTCCAAATGGTTAGATTATTATCAGCCCATTTGTGAGCCTATTCCTACTTAAAGTCATTGCTAGAACTATATCCAATGACAGTGAAAACAACTCAAAAACCCTTTCAGCTATAAGGCTTTTCTCCAAAACTCTTTTACCTCATTTGTACTTGGACTTTGCAAACAATTTCCATTATTTTCTCAGTGATTTTCTATTCAAGTGAACTTAGTTCATCCTCCAAACAAAACTACAGTCTGTCTCAATAGCAATATCAAGGGACAAAAAGAGTTACTGAAAAAGTTAACTATAATCATGAGTTAGGAGAGAGATTATGAGATACTATGGGAAGAATAATTATGAGAAGGGAGATGGTGTGGGCAAGAAAAAATAGAAATAGAAAAGGTCTGGCATACAGCAAGGGGCTGGGCAGTGATATCAGAGGCCATTTCTGCACAGGCACAATGGTGTGTGTCTTTGGAAAAGGCCAGTAAAGAGAGTTCCTTCCATCAAGAGCATGCGGTTCTAACACAGGAACTGATTGTGACATTTCATTTCGGCAGAGACGCCAGTGCTGTATTCTCTAGTCAATGATGCCAATTGTCGCTGGGCCATGGGAGGCACCATTTCTCACCTCTGTGAAGAGCCTCACCAGCCACCCAGAGACCTGGGGACCAATCCTCACCCTTACCCGCCATAGCCAACTAGTCACCAATCCTTGCTCACACTACCTCCTGGAGTGTTTTTGATCTCCCACCTCTCTCTCATCATCTCCATCCTCTGGCTGGGACTACTGGACTGCAACAGCCTCCTAAAGGGTCATCCTGTCCTGCGCCCTCTGCCAATCTGTTCTACGCATGTCACTCAACCTGTCTTCCCAGGCTCCCACTCCCCGGATCCCACCACACCTGCCTTTTCCACTTCATAAAATGCTCCTTTCCACCACAAAGGCCTTGGAAGCTATTGAAGTGATTCCTTCTGCTTGCAATGTTCCTTCCAGCCACACCCCTACTCTCATGGCCCTTTTGGATCTTCCTGGTCTTAACCTGAGGTACAGCCTCCCTGGTGTGTGCTCCCCAGTCATACAGAGGTGTACTTTTGCAATTAATTGTTCAAGGCTCTCTTCCCTGTTAGTCTGTACGTGCTCTGAAGTCAGGGACTGTGCTGGTCCGTGCACGTCCTCATCTATAATATGGGGGTAAAACAAGAACTTATAGAATAAGGATTAGATGAGTTCATTCAGGTAGCAAACTTTGAATAGTACCTGGTACATACAACGACTATGTAAAGCTCTAGCCATATGATAATAATCGGCACAGTACCTAGAACAAAGTGTGAACTCAATAAATATATATTGAATGAATAAAGGAATGAAAAATATGATGGTTGGACTAATGAATTCACCAAAGCAGAGGACCTCTTTTCTTCCAACCAGCTGTTACCCATAAGAGAGTATAGAAATACTGTATGGAAAACGATCACAGAGAAGAATGATTGCTTTTCCCTGTCTACAGCCAACACAATCAATGGTAAAAATAGCATTTTTGTTTCCTGGGATTTTGAATTTATCCTACTGTGTTGTTAAAGAAATATTCACAGCAAGGAGATTTGGAATTAAGAGATAAAGGAATATAACATCACAAAATACACTTCCAGGCTTCTCAGTCTTGTCTTTATTAACTAAACAGTGTCCTTCTTAATGAACACCATACTCTTTCATTATTCCCAAGCTAGAGCCTTTAGAAAACCACACACGTCAGGTTGTCCATCCCAACAAATGTTTACATGGAAAATTTCAACCTACGTTGCCAAAAGGGAAGCTCTTCACCCCTTTGTTCTAGTACATTCCATACTTCAGATTCCTCAGTGTCTTCAGGAGAAAGGCATTCGTCACATAACTATACATCATGTTCTACTGGTCTAGTAGAAAGGGTAACATACACAAACCAATCTGGGCTTCTAGCATGGCTCTGTGGTTGCTCTTGTGGCAGTACCGACACACTTATCAAAGGCTACACTTGGGGAAGGTGCCTCAGTGTTAGTCTGACCCTGTCAATCCTATTATCTGACAAAATTGTGTGTATTTATTGTCCTTTAAGGCAGACTGTGATCTTATTTTAAAATTATTTTGCTGCAGATAGCTCATTTAGATTTAGAAATAAACACTGTTTCATCACATTAGTGATGATCATTCTTTCCCTCCTCTATTGGAGGAACGTTTCTGTTCCTTTCTCTAGAGTTAACTTTTCTGCTGTTGTCCTGGACCCTCTATTTCAGCCTCTGTGACAACCCACACTTTGTGTTTTCAGTTCAGTCATCAACTTTAGAAACTGGCATTTAAGAGATTTGCTAGTTATAAAAAATTAATTCTAACAAATAAATTGTGAGAGCCTTTGTCCTTGCACATTTAAAGCTAAAGGATGCTACACTGCATTCCATTATGGAGAATGAATATTTCTTTTAGGATGGATACACTTTACTTGGGGTTTTGTGTTATTGCTGCTGCAGCTGCTTCTACTACAACTTCAAAACTTCAAGAAATGTAATATTAAAAAGGATAAGACTTACGATGAATATAATAATAAAATTATAATCATTTACATGTTTGTTTACTTTTTATATGGATATATAATTTGACAGCCTATGTTTTCTATTCACAGTTATATAGTTTATGTATATAAATAAATATAACTGACCTGTTTTTCCGTGGAGCAAACTGGATCTGTACTGAGAAGTGCTGGAGTCCAGGGCCTGAGTGGGAGCTGAGGGTGGCAACATCCTCGGACCTTCCGGGTTCCCAGGTGGGAAGGGGGAGCTCTGGGAGCGTCTCAGTTCACTTCTGTCCATGCTGGAGAAGTGGAGAGCATCCTGAGCTTTCTTCTTTTCCTTCTTTAACATAGTTACCAAAATATCTAAAACTTGACTTAAGGATTTAGTGATTCATGCTAGATTATAATGATCAAAACACTCATTTTCAAATGAGATTAATATTCCCAATAATATTTGCTATTTGTCATGCAGTAAAGATGGACTAAAGAAAGACTTCACCTTCCTGAGGTCCCTGATACAGTGATGGATCATTTTGGGAGGCTGCTGGGCTTTCAATACGGCACCATTACCATCATATGAAAAATTAGCAAACCCAAAGGTCTTTAAAATCTTCTGAGTTTAAACTAATTCGGACTTAAAAACTTTTATGAAAGGGTTTATGAAAAGGAAAATGAACACCAGGTAGTAGTAGACAGTGGAGCTACGTCTCCACCTGTGAGTAAATAGGACTTTAATGCAGGAAGCTGCTCTGGAGGCAGCAGGATGGGGAGGGAGGGAGGACGCCAGAGCCCCACCCCCCCCCCCCCCCGCAGCTGGCAGGTCAGCCGAGTCAGTTCTGGTGGCCAGAGCACCCCCATGTCCAACACATGCTTCTTTAGTGTATATTCAAATGGGGCTTCAAGTCACTTTCTTAAAAAGTCTCCAATGTTTGGTCCCTCTAATTTCACCGAAAAGAGGTGAATTATTGGTAAAGATATATCATTTTAAAATGCCAATTTTGTGGGCCATTTAGATCTATTAGGAGCACTGATTCTGAGTGATAAAATCACTCCTTTCTACCTACTTCACTGTTCTTTCAGGTTCAAGATGTCAAGAACTCTAAGGGGTTCTGCCATCATGAAGAGAAAAGACGATACTCCCTCTTGAGAATCTCAGAACTCTACCTGCATGTGCAGTGAGATGAATTCAAGGCTTTCACCAGCCCTAGAGATGGCTTCATTAAAACAGGAGTCTGAGGAAACACAAAGGTGGCGTGGGAGGGAAGACTGCTACGTAGAAAGGAGTGGAGGGGGGGCATCCAGGTACACTCGTCCTTGCACAGGTAACATGGAATGCACTTGACCTCCATCCTCCGCCTCAGCTTTGACCTCACCTTTTTGGTGATTTCTGGAAGCACTATCAGTTTTTCTCTCACATGCCCTGACATGGCCTCCATTCTTCGCCTCAAAAAAGCTTGTA
Organism: Lagenorhynchus albirostris; assembly: GCF_949774975.1. NCBI lineage: Eukaryota > Metazoa > Chordata > Mammalia > Artiodactyla > Delphinidae > Lagenorhynchus > Lagenorhynchus albirostris. Next base: position 69,066,384 of record NC_083104.1, read on the forward strand.
TTTACCAAAGGTGTTCACAACTTCCGTGGTGTCTAGGCATTGGTTCTGTCCAGCTCCCCTACTCCGCTGTGTGGGGCTGATTAGCAAGACCATCATACACTTTCACTGGTTCGTGCACGGCCATGGCAACGTCCTTTCCTTCACTCAGTCCACGATACTCATTGGAGCTTATACCGTGTGCCAGGCAGTACGGTATTCTAGGCACAGAGATCGAAAGATGAAAAGGCAGACTGGTTTCTTGCTCTCATGAAGCAGATGTCCTACCGGAGAAAGACAGATCTCTCTCTCTCTCTCTATCTCTCTCTCTCTCTCTCTCTCTCTCTCTCTCACACACACACACACACACACACACACAAGACATTAGGGTAAAGTGCCAGAATGCTTATTTTTAAAAAGTCAAGAGTGACTGAGTGGCCGCTCTCCACTGGGTGCTCAAGAAAGGTTCAAGCCTCAAGAAAGGCTTTTTAAAAAGTGACATTTAAGCTGAGATCTGAATGACAACAAGAACCAGACAGAGGGAGGGCATCTAAGCAGAGGAAGTGGTGAGTGCCGAAACCCTAAGGAGAAATGAGCTGGGCGGTGGTTCCCAAGCAGGGGCTATTTCACCACCCACGGGACACTTGGCCACGTCTAGAGATATTTTGGATTGTCCTTCTGGAGTGGGGGGTAGGTGCTGCTACTCGTGTCCAGTGGGTAGAAGCCAGAGATGCCACCCAACACCCTCCACTGCCCGGGACAGCCCCAGTGGCAGCAGTGCTGAGGTCGAGAAACCGGGTGTTAGCAGAACGACAGGAAGGCCGCTGTGACCGCAGCCTAACATGTACAGGGTGGGGGAGGAAGACACGAAGCCAGGGGCTGGGCAGCGGCAAGACCACGTGTGGCCGCCTAATCCGGAGGAGGGAGTGGGAATGTCGCTCTACGTATAATGGGCAGTCCCTCGACGGTCTTCATCTGATTTACATTCATAAAGGCCACAGTGGAGATGCAGCTTCTCTGCTGCCTCCCTTCCTCTCACCTCTCCTTTGTCTTGCCCCCCTTCCCACTACCGTTTCACTTGGGCCTTCACTCATGCCAAGTGCAGGGCTGGGGACTAAGTGTCACCTTGTTATGTGTTTTGTGAAGGGATGTCTGAACTTTATTCAGACTGATAATGTCACTGAAATGACACCATTTTCCCTCCCTTTCCAAGAACATTCCATGCTGCTCACTCATTTTGTTTGCAGTACTATCTTTTCTTGAGCTCAAGTATTATCCCTTTTTCTCCTATTCTAAGCCGTATCTTTCTCACTCCTCCTATCACTGTCCTGGCCTTCTTGGTTCTACCAAAAAAGATATGAAAATATTCTCCAACCTGACTGTGAGATACTATGAAATTTCAGGAGCCTTTCTTGGTCATTAGCCCTTGATAAATGTAAGCTTTGTGACGAGTACATCTTAGATGCTCTTTTTCCTTCTTCTGAGTCTGCCCACTGTCCGTGGGGTCCTATCTTCCACGACATAACACTCTATGGCACTCAGAGCACTTGCCATAAGGCAGCTTACCGACTTTGCTTGGCACTGTGACGCTGGCGAGAACCAGCTTCACCGGGTAGTTACAGAGATAACGGGTGAGGAGCTAGGACGTCAACCTGGGTGTGAACTTTAAGTTTAGTGCTCTTTTCACCATGCCTCCCACACACCCTCACTTGCAAATATGAGTCTCAGAAGGCGGGGACCCTGCTGGAGTTGTTCACAGTCAGTAAAGACTCTGGTGCAGCCCCACATGGACAGGGGTACCTGGATTTACCAGTGAAGAATGATGTATGTCTCTCTCTCACTCCCTTCTCAAAATAAACATATATGAACAAGCCTAGACTGTTCCCTCTCTGTCATATCTCATTTCATTCCTCCCATACACACAGACATTCATAAGCCCAGAAGGGGATTAAGGAGTTGGTAGGAGTATTTAGGGGAGATGATCCTAAACTAGGATCAAGGCCAGGAAAAGAAGCAGAGCTCAGACTGGGGCTGGGGCCAGGACTGAGGTCTAGGCTGGGACCATCCCTGGAGATGGATAGGGTAGGAGAGAGGAAAAGGAATGCAAGGGTGACAACACTGTGGGCAGTGCTCAGAGACAGGGGCTGGTGTGGGAGTGTAACGCACGGTCGAATCTACTGTTACTGGCCGGATAATAAGGCAGCTCAAACTCACTTGAATCAGACATCCAGGGTCTGCTAATACTCAACTAAAATTAGAGACTGAAGTCAATCAGGCAGAATGCCTACCTCGTACTTGGTTTGGTTTTACCTCTTTATTACTGGATTTCCTTCATGTAGGCTATTTTTAGGAATTTTGCATAATAGCTAAAGCTAAAATGCCTTTTAGTAATTTTTAAGAAAGGAACAAAAATATTTGCTCATAAAGAACTGACTAAAGTCGTTGCTTGTGCATGTGTAAAGCCTGCAAATGGAATGAAAATGTCAAATCTTTTGCAAGAAACTTGAAAGATAAAATAAGAAACAATAGTGAAGAAATGCTGGGGAGACCTGAGGTCTAACCGCCCAATAGGGGCTTTTTAGCAGCAATCACCTGGTCTGTAAGAGAGGCAGCTCTCGTGGGCTGCTAACCATTTTCAGCACCCAATACGTGCTGTCTCCTAGAGCCGTAAGATGTCTATCCTCAACACTCATCTACACATTTGTAAGTGGAACTCAAAGCAATAGATCTGGCTTTTAAGTAAAAAGTTACATTGAAATCAATCTCTGCTCTTCATAAGCTAAATACCATTTGTCATTTCTCAGCAATCATTTGAGTTTCACCCACACACCAGCCACAAATTCTGGGCCATAACGAGGCTGTGGTCAGCCCAGTGTCTGGTCAGCTAGCTAAAGATAACCAGCTAACTTTACTGGCTCAGGACTAAAACAGAAAGAGCACTGCGGAGTAGTCAAAAAATATACTAAAAGAAATTTAATGTTGAGACATGGTGTAAGGAAGCCCATGCTTTCCAATAAACTGAAATATCTCCCATAATAGTAACTATATCTGGCTAAAAACAAAGTAATTTTTTTTCTTTTATAGCAACTCTGGTTTTGACTAGTTCCTACCACGTGTTTGCCGAAGGGATATTTTACTTCTAAGTGGAAAGAAGCAATGTGAGCTGGAATCTGGGTGGGGAGCTGGGGTGTGTGGTTAGGGGAAGACAGCTAAGTGTTCCCCGCTTCAAGCCAGTAGAAGAAGACTTTCTCGTCACTTCAGAAAGGATACTGATTTCATTGTCCCTCTGCTGTAGAATATCTCGTAGCTTTTTATATTCTTCCTCTTTTAATGGTTCTTGACTGTTTTGATCTTTGATTTCAGAGGAGGCTATGCTTGTTCCATGGATGTTCTTGTCATTCAATAGTTTCTGAAAGATGAAACAAGAGCTTAGCGTCCATACCTCAACTCCAAATGTCTTTGTTTCTTTGATTCTTCTTGCCTTTACCAATGCCTTGCACAGATCAGGCGTGTGTGTCCTCCTCTGACTCCCTGACTTGCACTGCAGTTGTCTTTGCTTGAATGTGTCTTTCTCCTCCTCCTGCCTGTCTTCTTTCTGTCCTGCTTCCTCATTCCCCTCCCCCTTACCTTATCTCTGCTTCCCTAAACCAGGGAATTCCTGCTCAAACATTATCTCCTCTTGAACACTTTCCCTTTCTCCATAACCCCATACCACTAATTCACACTTTCTAAAAAACCACTTATCATGTATTCTAATTATTCTTTACATATGTGTCTTCTCCGTGACTTACTCATTCAACTTTGCCTTCCCTACGCCTGGTCCAGAGCCGACTCACAACAAACGTCTGTTATCTTAATGAAATATGCCAAATTACAAGTCAGGCAGAAGTGGAGGGTAACGATATTGCCACCATGTCATCATGAAAGGAAAACCTAAGGCTGAAGCTGCTGCAGAAAAATGAAGGACACAATTCTTTTGCTATAGCTTCAAAATAAGTAGGTTTTGAACACGGAACTATTCTGTGTAGAAGGTAGAGATTCCTGGCAAAAGCTTTAGAAGCCCATGGTCTGAGCTTACTCATTGGGAAGTAAGATACAACCTCTGAAGAAATTCAGTGATCCTCTCAGCATTGATTCGAAGATCATACTGTTCTAGACATGGGAAGCTAGGTCCTAAACATTTCAAGAGTTGGTCAACTAGGAAAGCTTTATTACAGTTTGAACATGGCAGACAATGGCTTCTACTAGTGGAAATGGTTAAGTTTACCTTTAAATAATGGAAACAGTGATGAATTTTACGCATATCAGCGCCAACCTCTAGTTTACTCTCTGGATGCTGGTCTTCCAAAAAGGATGTTATTCGCTTTTCCAGCCTAAAAAGTACATAATGTATGAGAACCAACTATGACCTCGAAACTTTAGAAATTCTAATGGCATTACTTTGATGGTTAACATTTGAAGTACAGGATATTGTTCTCACTTCCTTATGAAAATATGGTTATCTGATTTGACTATAAACCTTAAGGGGGAGGAAAGAAATTGACAAAGTGAAATCTGGAAATGATGCAATTATTTGACTAATTTCCAATGACTTTGCACATGCAGCTTGCAATACAAGAATCATTTGATTTCTACAAAATATGCATTCTACCCAAGCTGACTTTCTATGTATGCCCCTGTGCCTAGCTGCAACATTGCTACAGACAGTAATGAATAAGTTTTTGTTTTTTTTTTAAAATTAGTTTCGTTAAAAATTCATGCTACTCACACTATTTACAATAGCCAGGTCATGGAAGCAACCTAAATGCCCATTGACAGATGAATGGATAAAGAAGATGTGGTACATACATACAATGGAATATTACTCAGCCATACAAAGGAATGAAATTGGGTCGTTTGTAGAGACGTGGATGGACCTTGAGACTGTTATACAGAGTGAAGTAAGTCAGAAAGAGTAAAACAAATATCGTATATTAATGCATATATGTGGAACCTAGAAAAATGGTACAGATGAACCGGTCTGCAGGGCAGAAATAGAGACACAGATGTAGAGAACAAACGTATGGACACCAAGGGGGGAAAGAGGCGGGTGTGTGTGTGTGTGATGAATTGGGAGATTGGGATTGACATATATACACTAATATGTATAAAACAGATAACTAATAAGAACTTGCTGTATAAAAAATAAAATAAAATTCAAAAAAAAAATTCATGATACTCAGCCTGAGCTGGGACCTCAGTGATGCTCCAAACCCTTTTAATCATTCCTGGTTGACATACAGTGTTCACAGTGGCTCTTCCAAATCCTTCCACAGCCTGAAGCCCGCCACTACTCTTTCACTCTCCATCAATAATGCAGCTTCTCACTAGACTGAGAAAGTCAAAGCCATTCAAAGGGGCTCCTTCGGCTTCCTTTTCCTTCACCTCCCAGAGTCTCTGTCTTACTACTCAGGCCCTCTTCCTTCTTTTAAATATTTTGGATACTATCCTTCCTCCTTCTCATGGCCAACCTCTCTCCTAGGCTCTCTTCAGGCTCCTATCAGGGTTACCTGATTAATTCCCTCCTTAACACCTCTCCATGCTGACTCTTTCCCCTCTGCTTACAATGATTTTCACGATTTTCCTATTCTAAAACAAAGAAAAATAGAAAACAAACACCTGCCTTTGGAGGGAACATCCACCCCTTCATGAAGTCCTGGTTTAGTTAGTGGCATCACGTGTGCTTATATTGTCTACATGGCATTCTAGGGTCTGCACAACACCTTGGCTCCTCTATTAGTTTATGAGCACAATGGGGCAATTCTTTTTTTTTTCTTATTAAAGTATAGTTGATGTACTATATTGTATGTTACAGGTGTACAATATAGCGATTCACAATTTTTAAAGGTAATGCTCCATTTATAGTTATTATAAAATATTGGCTATATTCCCTGTGTTGTACAATATATCCTTGTAGCTTATTTTATACAGAATAGTTTGTACCTCTTTTTTTTTTTTTTTGGCGGTACATGGGCCTCTCACTGTTGTGGCCTCTCCTGTTGCAGAGCACAGGCTCTGGATGCGCCGGCTCAGCGGCCATGGCTCACGGGTCCAGCCGCTCCGCGGCATGTGGGATATTCCCAGACCGGGGCATGAACCCGTATCCTCTGCATCGGCAGGTGGACTCTCAGGGAAGAGAGTCTTCCTTGCGCCACCAGGGAAGCCCAGTTTGTACCTCTTAATCCCCTAGCCCTATGATTCCCATCCCCGCTTCCCTTTCCCCACTGGTAACCACTAGTCTGTTCTCTGTATATGTGAATCTGCTTCTTTTTTGTTATATTCACTGGTTGGTTGTATTTTTTAGATTTCACATATAAGTGGAATCATAAAGTATTTGTCTTTTTGTGAGTACATATATATGTGCTAATATGTTTATTCAGGCTATTTTTATCAAGTTATCTAGGAGGAAAGATTTTTTAAAATAATTTAGATTAAATAATATATATTTCTTTTCCAATAACCCTAAAGAATGGAGAAAAGGTAAAAAAATCTGATTCCCCAAAACTTTGTTATCACTTGTGTTCTTGTTTCGAAGGAGGTGAGGCATTTTGATGGCTGGGATATTCAATTTTTGTTTTTGTTTTTGTTTTTTATTTTTTAACATCTTTATTGGAGTATAATTGCTTTACAATATTGTGTTAGTTTCTGCTGTATAACAAAGTGAATCAGCTATGTGCATACATATATCCCCATATCCCTCCCTCTTGTGTCTCCTTCCCACCCTCCCTATCCCACCCCTCTAGTTGGTCACAAAGCACCAAGCTGATCTCCCTGTGCTATGCAGCTGCTTCCCACTATCTATTTTACATTTGGTAGTGTATATATGTCAATGCTACTCTCTCACTTCGTCCTAGCTTACCCTTCCCCCTCCCCGTGTCCTCAAGTCCATTCTCTACATATGCGTCTTTATTCCTGTCCTGCCCCTAGGTTCATCAAAACCCTTTTTTTTTTTTTTAGGTTCCATATATATGTGTTAGCATATGGTATTTGTTTTTCTCTTTCTGACTTACTTCACTCTGTATGACAGACTCTAGGTCCATCCACCTCACTACAAATAACTCAATTTCATTTCTTTTTATGGCTAATATTCCATTGTATATATGTGCCACATCTTTATACATTCATTTGTTGATGGACACTTAGGTTGCTTCCATGTCCTGGCTATTGTAAACAGTGCTACAATGAACATTGTGGTACATGTCTCTCTCTCCCTGTTTTTTTTTTTTTTTTTACATACAGCAGGTTCTTATTAGTTATCTATTTTATACATATTACTGCATATATGTCAATCCCAATCTCCCAATTCATCCCACCCCCACCCCAACCCCCGCTTCCCCCACTTGGTGTCCATACGTTAGTTCTCTACATCTGTGTCTCTATTTCTGCCTTGCAAAGCAGTTCATCTATACCATTTTTCTAGATTCCACATATATGCATTAATATACAATATTTGTTTTTCTCCTTCTAACTTACTTCACTCTGTATGACAGTCTCTAGGTCCATCCATGTCTCTACAAATGACCCAATTTCATTCCTTTCTTTGGCTGAGTAATATTCCATTTTATACATGTCCCACATCTTCTTTATCAATTCATTTGTCAATGGGCATTTAGGTTGCTTCCATGACCTGGCTATTGTAAATAGTGCTGCAATGAACATTGTGGTACATGACTGTTTTTGAATTATGCTTTTTTCAGGGTATATGCCCAATAGTGGTATTGCTGAGTCATACAGTAGTTCTATTTTTAGTTTTTAAGGAAACTCCATACTGTTCTCTACAGTGGCTGTATCAATTTACATTCCCATGAACAGTGCAAGAGGGTTCCCTTTTCTCCACACCCTCCCCAGCATTTATTGTTTGTAGATTTTTGATGATGGCCATTCTGACTGGTGTGAGGTGATACCTCATTGTGGTTTTGATTTGCATTTTGCTAATATTTAGTGATGTTGAGCTTCCTTTTATGTGTTTGTTGGCAATTTGTATATTTTCTTCGGAGAAATGTCTATTTAGGTCTTCTGTCCATTTTTGGATTGGTATGGAAACACAAAAGACCCCCAATAGCCAAAGCAATCTTGAGAAAGAAAAACAGAGCTGGAGGAATCAGGCTCCTGGACTTCAGACTATACTACAAAGCTACAGTAATCAAGACAGTATGGTACTGCACAAAAACAGAAATATAGATGAATAGAACAGGATAGAAAGCCCAGAGATAAACCCACGCACATATGGTCACCTTATCTTTGACAAAGGAGACAAGAATATACAATGGAGAAAAGACAGCCTCTCCAATAAGTGGTGCTGGGAAAACTGGACAGCTACATGCAAAAGAACAAAATTAGAGCACTCCCTAACACCATACACAAAAATAAACTCAAAATGGATTAAATTCCTAAATGTAAGGCCAGACACTATAAAACTCTTAGAGGAAAATATAGGCAGAACACTCTATGACAGAAATCATAGCAAGATCCTTTTTGATCCACCTCCTAGAGTAATGGAAATAAAAACAAAAATAAACAAATGGGACCTAATGAAACTTCAAAGCTTTTGCACAGCAAAGGAAACCAAAAGCAAGATGAAAAAAGAACCCTCAGGATGGGAGAAAATCTTTGCAAATGAAGCAATTGACAAAGGATTAATCTCCAAAATATACAAGCAGCTCATGCAGGTCAATATCATGGGGCAATTCTTAACTATTATTCCTCTGTGTGTTCCCTCTCCCCCACCCTGTATCTAGAGCATCAATAGAGAATCAATGGAAATGATTCCCTCTATGTTGGGATAAGACTCTTGATAAGGAAGGTGTAAGAATGGCAATCAGTATCTATTATGTTAACTATCATCATACAGCAGAAGTCTATCTTCCTCACATTGTTTTGAAAATATCTGCACACCTTCAGCATCAGTTTAAATGGTACACATTTTCTTTTCACTATTACTATCAGCCCACTCAAATAAGATGTAATGATTTCCTTCACATAGCAGCTTTAGATTTAATTCTTATCTCTTCCTACAATCTGTGACACGTGACAGCTGATGCTTCCAAGTATGAGACAATTTGTATTGTAATTTTTAAGGAGCTTCTTCAGGTGGAGGGATACTTATTTGCATTATTTGCAATGTTTCCTTCTAAAATAGGGTTTCAAACCATCAGACACACAGAGAGATTAGTTTCTGATATAAAAATTTTTAATTTTTTTTAAAACATTTTTTTAAAGTATTATAAAAATAGATGTTTATGAAAAGAATTCCAAATGACACAGATGTGAATAAATTAAACACTCCCCTCCCCACCTCCATTCTCATCTTCTTTATTCTCAATACTTTGGATAATCCATTATTAACAGTTGAAATATGTTCCTCTAACTCTTAACGAAGCAGATACTTATATTCTTACGTACATTTGTAGATTTTGTTTGTTTATACAAAAATGAGATCACACTTTGAATAGAGTTCTGTATCATTATTTTTCTAAACAATTTACCACCAATAATATTCCATGTCAGTACACATATAATAGAACTATTTCAATTTAAAAAATATATATATTTATTTTCTTTATTTTCTTTATTTCTTGGCTGCATTGGGTCTTAGTTGTGGCACATGGGATCTTCGTTGCAGCAAGTGGGATCTTTTTGTTACAGTGCGCGGTCTCTTTGTTGTGGCGCTTGGGCTTCTCTCTAGCTGTGGTGTGCAGGTGTTCTCTCTCTGGTTGTGGCACTAGGGCTCCAGAGTGCGTGGGCTCTGCAGTTTGTGGCATGCAGGCTCTCTCGTTGAGGCTCATGAGCTCAATAGCTGTGGCACATGGACTTAGTTGCCCTGCGGCATGTGGGATCTTAGTTCCCCAATCAGGGATTGAACCGGCATCCCCTGCATTGAAAGGAGGTGGGTTCCTTACCACTGGACCACCAGGGAAGCCCCAGAACTATTTTATTTTTAATGGCTATATAGTATTCCACAGTATGGGTGTCCTGAGCCTCTCATGATGGACATTGAGGCAACATATTCATAGTTGCTACTTTCCTCTGTCACCCATGAGGAAGCCTGGATGTACAGTTGTCAATTAATGAAGCTTCAAAAAATTGTAATGTGTATCTATTTGTATTTTCCCTGAATACTTAACAAAAATCTGGAACTTTGAAAATTACCATTAGTTCTAGGATATACCCATTCTCTGGAGTAAAAGCATTTTTTGGTTTCCAGTGTCCCTAACAATTCAAATAGCTAATACTAGGTTAGAAGCAATGGTTAATCAATTCTTCCGTCTGGCTTTTTCTTTAGAAAATTATTTCTTCTGTGTAGTTTGATCATAAAGTAAATATTTTAGGAAACGTCCCACGAAGCAGGGCTGAAGCGGCCTCCTAGTTCACAAGAAAGCATTGTAAGACACAGGCCTGCTGATTAGCTGAGTGGCCACTCACAGATCCCTCAATCTAACTGGACTTTGGCTGTGCCATCAAGACTCTCGTCCTGCACAATAATAGTATTGGATACAAGGAGGACCAGGGATGTAATCCAAAGAAATGGTGAAGAAGTTCTGCCTAAATGAAAGAACTGGATTGCTTTACCCATTCTGAGACTCGACTAGTCTGATATAAAACTAAGAATGAAAATCAGGTCTTTTTTTTTTCTTTTTTTTTTTTTTAATTTTATTTATTTATTTTTGCTGTGTTGGGTCTTCGTTTCTGTGTGCGGGCTTTCTCTAGTTGCAGGGGCCACTCTTCATCGCAGTGCGCGGGCCTCTCACTATCGTGGCCTCTCTAGTTGCGGAGCACAGGCTCCAGACGCGCAGGCTCAGTAGTTGTGGCTCACAGGCCTAGTTGCTCCGCAGCATGTGGGATCTTCCCAGACCAGGGCTTGAACCCGTGTCCCCTGCATTAGCAGGCAGATTCTCAACCACTGTGCCACCAGGGAAGCCCGAAAATCAGGTCTTTTGACGTGCAATTTTTTTCTCAGTGCTTGAGACAACAGAGCCTCTTTAGATAAGAGAAAAATGCCTGGTCTTTCTTTCATACATTAAATGATTTATTGTTGAATTAATTTTCTTATCAACCAAGGAGTTGGTCTATAATTAAAGTACAGAAAAATGCCTAATTCAGATGTTTCCGATGTACTCCTCTCACAGTTAAGAGTGAACAATTGACCCCAAATTCCCTGCATTTTCCTATCCCCCAAAATAGTTCCCAAGTTCATACCTAGTCACTGCTCCCACTGAGGGGTCTCCCAGCTGCCAGAACTCTGCTGGCCAGTGAAGAACTGTTTGTAGAAAAGGGTCTCCAAGGAGGTCAAGTGAGTACGATAAAGTCTGTTCTTTATGAGAAGCCCAAGTAAACAAGAAACTTTACTTATTCTCTAGTTTTTCCAGGAGAAAAGAAGTAAAAGAATCCTACTGAAGAAGTAAAAATAAACATATGCCATTCAGTTCTACTTCATATGGACAAGAAAGATGGTAGATAATCTACATGTGTCTGAACACATAACTTGACTGGTAGGTGTTTGGTGACTATACCTATTTGCACCAAATTGACTGCTGATGAGCTAGCTCTGACAACCTGTAGCCTAGTTCAGCAATTCCACTGAACTATAAATTTTGATGCCTGACCACACCATAAGAATTGACCATAATTCCTAACATGTGCCTTCCCCCCTCAAGACCACCATACTCCTCCCTTTTTGCTCCCAATATTTCTTGCCAAAGAAATGAAATTTTGTCTGTAGCCATATTTTTGTGGAAATTTAGGTTTAGTAGTGTGAATAAAAAGGGAAAGCAAGTTAATTGTTGTTAACAATAGCAAATATTACTTGGGCAAGCAGTAAATGCTAGCTACCAGTCTGTACCACTTGAATACATCATTTCCTTAATTTGCACAACAACTAGATGAGCTAAGTACTACTATTGTCCTTATATCATAGACGAAGGAATTGAGTACAGAGAGGTTATATATCTTGCCCAAGGTCATACAGCTAGCAAACAGCAGAGCTGGGATTCAAACTTGGGGAGGCTGACTTCAGAGTCCAAGGTTTAAGCACTATGCTTACCATACTGTAGCAAAGTTACTAAATTTATTTGAACATCATGCTGGGCAATGCATTTCTAAAAGGGAATGCCATACCTTCTAGAATTCTTTGAGGAGGTAAATAGTTGAATAGACAAGAGGGAAATAACTGGGTAGCAGTTGCTTGGATCTTAATAAGGCCACTGATCAGCATGATTTATAACAGCAAAAGAAGTAGGAAAAGAATCAGAATGTCCCACGTTAGGAAATTAAATAAATTATGGCCTAGCTATGTACATAGTTAAGCAACTGTTTAAAATGGTGGTGAAGAGGTATACTTACTGACATTAAAATATTCATGATATATTATGATAGGTTAATAATGAATCCCTTTACAAGGATTCTGCAAGTACCCTGCAACACATCCAAAAAGACAGAAGACAAGAGACAAGAAAGGAAGGAAGGAAGGAAGGAAAGAAGGAAGGAAGCAAAATCCTGAGATTTTTGCCCCATTGCCTTTGGCTCAAGAACGTTTATTATCTCCTTGTGAGAACAGAGACTAGTGATCCAAGCTAAACTTGTTCTTCTGCAATATTTTTATGACTATGTTATATTCAACTGTTTGTTAAATGAAGTTCATTGTTTATACACTGAGCATGATTATGACGTTCTCACTATTCTAAAATAATCTTTGTTTGTAAAAAAAAAATTATTAACATGCTCCTGTCAGCATTAGCATATCAAAATGGGCTAGAAACCATATCTCTATGTCACTGGTTGTGGGAAAGCTGGGAGAAAAGAGGAATGGGCATTAGTAAGAGGAGCATACCTAAACTGGGGTATGGAAACCCTGGCTGGTTCTAAACTCCTGGGACAGCTATGGGAGGTGAGCCCCAGGGAATAACTGGGGGACGAGGGTAGCAGAAGTGTCCTACAACACAGTATTCCAGGGAATTTACGAAAAACAGTGTTAGGGAGTGCAAAACACCAGGACTTTGTCCTCTGATACTAAGCTGGAAAGAGTGAGGTGGATAAAAGATACCCCACTTGGTGGATCAGGGCTGTTTGGTGGTAGAATCATGGAAATGCCTGGTATCCCTGCACTGATGGTTCATCTGGCTTCTCACTGGTTCTGAGAGAGGAACAGGAGGTTCATTCTAAAGGGCTAGAAACAAGCGCTGATTGAAAAACTTAACTAGTACTAATTATACCAACAAGTATCAAAATCTGCCCGACCTCTACCAGTCATTTTGCCACTAAGCATTGCATCAGCAAGGATAGGCTGTCTCTGACAGCCTAAGCAATGGGGTTGCTGACAAACTAAAGTCACATATCAACATAAGAAAGATATCTTTTAAAAAGCTGGAAAGCAATGATAAAGATAGAAGGAAACCTGGTAACTCTTAACTTATAGGAATATAACTAAATAGGAAGAATGAGATAATAGTTATACAATTAAAAATATTGATTACTGTAGGTAAAGAAGGTGGCTGAACAATTAGGCTGAATGATCTCAACTGTCAACTAATTAATCAGCTTCTGTGGGTCACAAATTTCTCATCTGTAAAAATGTGCCAAATAATATCATCTCTAAACTCTTTAAGCTCTATGAAATAAGGTAATACAAGGAACAAAGAGAGAGTATTTATTGTCTGGCCCATTAATGCCTTGCTATTCTTAGTGTGAAAAATAATAGGCCAACCTCAGACGCATCACCTGGGAGGCTTGCAGAAATGTAGAATCGCAGGCCCCATCCTAGACCTGCTGAACCTGCACTTAAACAACATTCCCGGGTGATTCGTGTGTGCACTAATGTTTAAGAAGCATTACAACAAGGCAACTTGTTGTTGAACTTTGAGTCATGTATATATACACAGTTTTTGGCCCTGGAAACCAAAAAAAGAAGTAACTTGAAACGTTAAATGAACGAGTAACAACATCCCTTGATGGTCAACTATGTCCTGGCTACTGTGCTAGCAACCTTACATGTTTTCTTATTTAAGTGGGAAAAGAATTAAACAGAATATTATAGTCTGGTTCTCTTTATAACTGGCTTCCCCTAGTTATTTTATTATTACTTTTATTGAACATCCATTACATGTCAGGCATTCTCACATGTATTGTTATTTATCTGTACCATAAACCTAAAAATTATTTTCCCTCTTTCATAGATGAGGACAGAAGCACTCATAGAAACAAAGTAACTTGCATACTGTTACAAGTTAGGAAACTGAAACACTGGGATTTAAAAACTGGTCTTTTGAATCAGGAACCCTCAGGAACCCTCACTCTTTCCACACATATCACAAAGCCTCTCAATCAAGTCGGAAAAATGTCTTCCATTTGCCATAATCCCTAATATACTAAATTTGTGTTTTCAATTCAGAACTTCCCTACAGACTTCCCTGGTGGCACAGTGGTTGGGAGTCCGCCTGCCGATGCAGGGGATACGGGTTCGTGCCCCAGTCCGGGAGGATCCCGCGTGCCGCGGAGCGGCTGGGCCCGTGAGCCATGGCCGCTGAGCCTGTGCGTCCGGAGCCTGTGCTCCGCAACGGGAGAGGCCACAACGGTGGGAGGCCCGCGTACCGCAAAAAAAAAAAAAAAGTAAAGATGCAAACAACAAGGGCAATGAGATCATCAAATAAACGTTGTGTCTTGCATTTCAAAGAAAATAATGTTTAACAAGATGCAACAGTGGGGGCTCTTGAGACCCAATGGTGGGGGGTGAAGGAAAGCCTTATTTTGACGTTACTAACATGACAAGCTTCTTTTATAGGGTATGGCCCTTTAAAACATACAGTGTTGGAAAAGCACATAATTTATAAAAGTTCAGATAAGAACAATAAATTCACAATTTATGGTTAACTACAATCCACAGGACATGAAAAACTGAAGGCTGAGATTGTGCCAACAGGACTACAACCAAAGGAAACGATACAAATATTTTTCGGGGTCATTAGTTTCATGTTTGTTTTTTGTTAGATTCTGCTGAAAGAACTATTCCCAGTTGGCTTAAAGGTGGTTACTTCAAGATATTTTTTTTTTCTTTTAGAATTCTCTGGTCTATGACAAGTATTATATACATTTATATGATCCCCAAGCCCTAACCAGTAAGTGAAAGACATGGACCCTCATGTGCAAGGAACTGAGTTCACTGTCAGCCACTTTGTTGGAATGAGCTCTTTTTAATAGCAGTAGGGGCCAGGAAGCTCCTGGTTTGGGGTGATACAGAGGAAATTCCTATACAGAGTTTACTGTCAACATTTCTCTTAGTAACACATATTCCCTTTACCTCCACCAAGCAGTTATATGGCACCTGAAAGGCAGAGCTGCACAACTGCTTGATACTTTCAGTGTTTTGAAATAGCAAACACAAAACATCCAAATCAAAACCCAGACTGGTGTGCCTCTTTAACAGTGAAGATATAGCCTATTTATAGGAAAATACATTCCTGGCCACGTACTTCAGTTTATGGAACTTAAAAACACTATTTTAAAATAATTTTTAAGTAAAATAAAATAAAGACACTAAAAAAAACTTTTAAAAATGCAATGATGAAGGCTTTTGAAAAGTTATAAAAATTGATTTTGTCAATTCATATTTTCATGTATCCAATTTATTAAAGGCATATATATATATATCTTGATATGACCAAACGTTTTAACTTCAGTAGACACAGAAAGGTTCAGTGGTTTAGAAGAAATGTAAATAAGAGATTAAAATAATATAATCAATCCCTAGCTATTAATAACTGCCTCTTTAAATTCTACATGTATCTTTTTTTGTGAATTTTTTATTTTATTTTTTTATACAGCAGGTTCTTATTAGTCATCAATTTTATATGCATCAGGGGATACATGTCAATCCCAACCGTCCAATTCATCACACCACCAACCCCAACCCCCACGGCTTTCCCCCCTTGGTGTCCATATGTTTGTTCTCTTACATCTGTGTCTCAACTTCTGCCCTGCAAATTGGTTCATCTGTACCATTTCTCTAGGTTCCACATACATACATTAATATATGATATTTGTTTTTCTCTTTCTGACTTACGTCACTCTGTATGGCAGTCTCTAGCTCTTTCTACGTCTCAACAAATGACCCAATTTTGTTCCTTTTTATGCCTGAGTAATATTCCATTGTATATATGTACCACAGCTTCTTTATCCATTCATCTGTGGATGGGCATTTAGGTTGCTTCCATGACCTGGCTATTGTAAATAGTGCTGCAATGAACATTGGGGTGCATGAGTCTTTTTGAATTATGGTTTTCTCTGGGTATATGCCCAGTAGTGGGATTGCTGGATCATATGGTAGTTCTATCTTTAGTTTTTTAAGGAACCTCCATACTGTTCTCCATAGTGGCTGTATCAATTTACAGTCCCACCAACAGTGCAAGAGGGTTCCCTTTTCTCCACACCCTCTCCAGCATTTGTTGTTTGTAGGTTTTCTGATGATGCCTATTCTAACTGTGTGAGGTGATACATCATTGTAGTTTTGATTTGCATTTCCTTAATAATTATTGATGCTGAGCAGCTTTTCATGTGCTTCTTGGCCATCTTTGGAGATGTCTTCTTTGGAGAAATGTCTATTTAGGTCTTCTGCCCATTTTTGGATTGGGGTGTTTGTTTCTTTAATATTAAGTTTCATAAGCTGTTTATATATTTTGGAGATTAATCCTTTGTCCATTGATTCATTTGCAAATATTTTCTGCCATTCTGAGTGTTGTCTTTTCGTCTTGTTTATGCTTTCCTTTGCTGTGCAAAAGCTTTGAAGTTTCATTAGGTCCCATTTGTTTACATTTGTTTTTATTTCCAGTACTCTAGGAGGTGGATTGAAAAAGATCTTGCTGTGATTTATGTCAAAGAGTGTTCTTCCTATGTTCCCCTCTAAGAGTTTTATAGTGTCCGGTCTTACATTTAGGTCTGGAATTCATTTTGTTTATTTTTGTGCATGGTGTTACAGAGTGTTCTGATTTCATTCTTTTACATGTAGCTGTCCAGTTTTCCCAGCACCACTTATTGAAGAGACTGTCTTTTCTCCAATGTATATCCTTGCCTCCTTTGTCATAGACTAGCTAACCATAGGTGCATGGGTTTATTTCTGGGCTTTCTATCTTGTTCCATTGATTGATGTTTCTGTTTTTGTGCCAGTACCATATTGTCTTGATTACTGTAGCTTTGTAGTATAGTCTGAAGTCAGGGAGTCTGATTCCTCCAGCTCCGTTTTTTCCCCTCAAGTTTGCTTTGGCTATTCGGGGTGTTTTGTGTCTCCATACAAATTTTAAGATTTTTTGTTCTAGTTCCATAAAAAATGCCATTGGTAATTTGATACGGATTGCACTGAATCTGTAGATTGCTTTGGGTAGTATAGTCATTTTCACAATATTGATTCTTCCAATCCACATTCATGGTATATCTCTCCATCTGTTGATATCATCTTTAATTTCTTTCATCAGTGTCTTATAGTTTTCTGCATACAGGTCTTTTGTCTCCCTCGGTAGGTTTATTCCTAGGTATTTTATTCTTTTTGTTGTGATGGTAAATGGGAGTGTTTCCTTCATTTCTCTTTCAGATTTTTCATCATTAGTGTATAGGAATGCAAGAGATTTCTGTGCATTCATTTTGTATCCTGCTACTTTACCAAATCCATTGATTAGCTCTAGTAGTTTTCTGGTGGCATTTTTAGGATTCTCTATGTATAGTATCATGTCGTCTGCAAACAGTGACAGTTTTACTTCTTCTTTTCCAACTAGTATTCATTTATTTCTTTTTCTTCTCTGACTGCCATGGCTAGGACTCCCAAAACTATGTTGAATAATAGTGGTGAGAGTGGACATCCTTGTCTTGTTCCTTATCTTAGAGGAAACGCTTTCAGTTTTTCACCATTGAGAATGATGTTTGCTGTGCATTTGTCGTATATGGCCTTTATTATGTATAGGTAGGTTCCCTCTATGCCCACTTTCTGGAGAGTTTTTATCATAAATGGGTGTTGAATTTTGTCAAAAGCTTTTTCTGTATCTATTGAGATGATCATATGGTTTTTATTCTTCAATTTGTTAATATGGTGTATCACATTGATTGATTTGCCTATATTGAAGAATCCTTGCATCCCTGGGATAAATCCCACTTGATCATGGTGTATGATCCTTTTAATGTGTTGTTGGATTCTGTTTGCTAGTATTTTGTTGAGGAATTTTGCATCTATATTCATCAGTGATATTGATCTGTAATTTTCTTTTTTTGTAGTATCTTTGTCTGGTTTTGGTATCAGGGTGATGGTGGCCTCACAGAATGAGTTTGGGAATGTTCCTTCCTCTGCAATTTTTTGGAAGAGTTTGAGAAGGATGAGTGTTAGCTTTTCTGTAAATGTTTGAGAGAATTCACCTGTGAAGCCATCTGGTCCTGGACTTTTCTTCGTTGGAAGATTTTTAATCACAGTTTCAATTTCTTTACTTGTGATTGGTCTGTTCATATTTTCTGTTTCTTCCTGGTTCAGTCTTGGAAGGTTATACCTTTCTAAGACTTTGTCCATTTCTTCCAGGTTGTCCATTTTATTGGCATAAAGTTGCTTGTAGTAGTCTCTTAGGATGGTTTGTATTTCTGCGGTGTCTCTTGTAACTTCTCCTTTTTCATTTCTAATTTTATTGATTTGAGTCCTCTCCCTCTCTTTCTTGATGAGTCTGGCTAATGGTTTATCAATTTTGTTTATCTTCTCAAGAAACCAGCTTTTAGTTTTATTTATCTTTGCTATTTTCTTTGTTTCTATTTCATTTATTTCTGCTCTGATCTTTATGATTTCTTTCCTTCTGCTAACTTTGGGTTTTGTTTGTTCTTCTTTCTCTAGTTCCTTTAGGTGTAAGGTTAGATTGTTTACTTGAGATTTTTCTTGTTTCTTGAGGTAGGCTCGTATAGCTATAAACTTCCCTCTTTGAACTGCTTTTGCTGCATCCCATAGGTTTTGGATCATCGTGTTTTCATTGTCATTTGTCTCTAAGTATTTTTTGATATCCTCTTTGATTTCTTCAGTGATCTCTTGGTTATTTAGTAAGGTATTGTTTAGCCTCCATGTGTTTGTGTTTTTTACGGTTTTTCTCCTGTAATTCATTTCTAATCTCATAGCGTTGTGGTCAGAAAAGATGCTTGATATGATTTCAATTTCCTTAAATTTACTGAGGGCTTGATTTGTGACCCAAGATGTGATTTATCCTGGAGAATGTTCCATGCGCACTTGAAAAGAAAGTGTAATCTGCTGTTTTGGGATGGAATGTCCTATAATTATCAATTAAATCTAGCTGGTCTATTGTGTCATTTAAAGCTTCTGTTTCCTTATTTATTTTCATTTTGCATGATCTGTCCATTGGTGTAAGTGAGGTGTTAAAGTCCTCCACTATTTTAGTGTTACTGTCAATTTCCTCTTTTGTAGCTGTTAGCAGTTGCCTTATGTATTGAGGTGTTCCTATGTTCGGTGCATATATAATTGTTATATCTTCTTCTTGGATTGACCCCTTGATCATTACGTAGTGTCCTTCCTTGTCTCTTGTAACATTCTTTATTTTAAAGTCTATTTTATCTGATATGAGTATTGCTACTCCAGGTTTCTTTTGATTTCCATTGGCATGGAATATCTTTTTCCATCCCCTCACTTTCAGTCTGTATGTGTCCCTAGGTCTGAAGTGGGCCTCTTGTAGACAGCATATATGTGGGTCTTTTTTTGTATCCATTCAGCAAGCCTGTGTCTTTTGGTTGGAGCATTTAATCCATTCACGTTTAAGGTAATTATCCATATGTATGTTCCTATGACCATTTTCTTAATTGTTTTGGGTTTGTTTTTGTAGTTCCTTTTCTTCTCTTGTGTTTCCAACTTACAGAAGTTCCTTTAGCGTTTGTTGTACAGCTGGTTTGGTGGTGCTGAATTCTCTTAGCTTTTGCTGTCTGCAAAGCTTTTGATTTTTCCATCGAATCTGCATGAGATCCTTGCCGCATAGTGTAATCTTGGTTGTAGGATCCTCCCTTTCATCACTTTAAGTATATCATGCCACTCCCTTCTGCCTTGTAGAGTTTCTGCTGAGAAATCAGCTGTTAACCTTATTGGAGTTCCCTTGTATGTTATTTGTCATTTTTCCCTTGCTGCTTTCAATAATTTTTCTTTGTCTTTAATTTTTGCCAACTTGATTACTACGTGTCTCGGTGTGTTTCTCCTTGGGTTTATCCTGTATGGGACTCGATGTGCTTCCTGGACTTAGGTGGCTATTTCCTTTCCCATGTTAGGGAATTTTTCAACTATAATCTCTTCAAATATTTTCTCTGGTCCTTTCTCTCTCTCTTCTCCTTCTGGGACCCCTATAATGCGAATGTTGTTGCATTTAATGTTGTCCCAGAGGTCTCTTAGGCTGTCTTCATTTCTTTTCATTCTTTTTTCTTTATTCTGTTCTGCAGCAGTGAATTCCACCATTCTGTCTTCCAGGTCACTTATCCTTTCTTCTGCCTCATTTATTCTGCTATTGATTTCTTGTAGTGTAGTTTTCATTTCATTTATTGTATTGTTCATCTCTGTTTGTTTGTTCTTTAATTCTTCTAGGTCTTTTTTAAACATTTCTTGCATCTTCTCGATCTTTGCCTCCATTCTTTTCCCGAGGTCCTGGATCATCTTCACTATCATTATTCTGAATTATTTTTCTGGAAGGTTGCCTATCTCCACTTCATTTAGTTATTTTTCTGGGTTTTATCTTGTTCCTTCATCTGGTACATAGTCCTCTGCCTTTTCATCTTGTCTTTTTGTGAATGTGGTTTTTGTTCCACAGGGTGCAGGATTGTAGTTCTTGCTTCTGTTGTCTGCCCTCTCTCTACATGTATCTTTTGAATCACTTTTTTGCTGTATGCAAAAACTCTATTATTTGTGTTTAATGTAAACATGAATACCTATCTCCATAAATTCATCATAATAAGAAACTGACATAGGAAAGAGAAGGATGGGGTGGTAGAATGGGGCAGAGAAGCTAGTTAGGGAGCAGGATATCTGGTGGCAGGAAAATGTAAAGGAAGTTCACATTCAGGAAGGGGGTAATTACAGGAGAAATGAGGTAGAAAAGGTTTCATTATGCAGAGACGGAAAGAGCTAGGAGAGAGAAGTTAAACTGGGCTAAAGCTTAGAGAAAAGTGTAGTGTAGAGACAGACATTTAGGGCAAGGACTCGGGAAAAGGATGAATTGGATTAGCATGTGGAGGGGCTACCAGGAGACCCCCTTGGAGGAGATCACTGGGGACAGTGAGGAGCAAGAGGGAGGGAGAAAAGAGGGGGACAGGAGGGGGCCGGGGGAGGTGGGGGAACAAGGACAGGAAGGAGGGGAGAGGGGAGAGGATGGGGTGGAGAGGAAGGGAGAGGAGAGAAAGGCAGACTTCAGATGGATAATACCAGAGTGCGCCTATGGAACAAGGTTAATCAGGAAATTTGGAGGAAGAGAGCCAGGTGGAAGTGGATTGGGCTCTACCATAGCTATATATCTCATCTCCATGGTTAAAGTTTCCCAGCTATAGTCTTCCCTGACAGTTCATTAACTTGAAGGACTAGTGAAAGTTTTATCCATCCTTTGCTCCAATTCTCTGAACTCTTTTTCTGTAATTCTGTCTTATATGAAGTTATATTTGTAGAAAACATTAACGCTTAGAGATAAACACTTATCAGCTGGTTCTTTTACCAAAATTTAAATAAGAGCCTCAGTTTACATACAAATATGCAGAAGATAAATATTTTTTTAAATTAGAAAACTTGTAAAAGTTTTAAAAGACAGATGTAAAAAGATTTTGTGGGCTTTCCTGGTGGTGCAGTGGTTGAGAGTCCACCTGCCGATTCAGGGGACATGGTTTTGTGCCCCGGTCCTGGAAGATCCCACATGCCGCGGAGCGGCTAGGCCCGTGAGCCATGGCCGCTGAGCCTGCACGTCTGGAGCCTGTGCTCCGCAACGGGAGAGGCCACAACAGTGAGAGGTCCGCAAAAAAAAAAAGAAAAAAAAAAGATATTGTTATGTAAAAATACAAAGTCAATCCTTGTGGGTATGTTCCCATTTGATAACAAATAATTGTTTTTAACATCTTTATTGGAGTATAATTGCTTTACAATGGTGTGTTAGTTTCTGCTTTATTAACAAAGTGAATCAGCTATACGTATACATATATCCCCATATCTCCTCCCTCTTGCGTCTCCCTCCCACCCTCCCTATCCCATCCCTCTAGGTGGTCACAAAGCACTGAGCTGACCTCCCTCTGCTATGCGGCTGCTTTCATCTAGCTATCTATTTTATATTTGGTAGTATATAAAAGTCCATGCAACTCTCTCACTTTGTCCCAGCTTACCCTTCCCACTCCCTGTGTCCTCAAGTCCATTCTCTACATCTGCATCTTTATTCCTGTCCTGCCCCTAGGTTCTTCAGAACCTTTTTTTTAGATTCCATACATATGTGTTAGCATACGGTATTTGTTTTTCTCTTTCTGACTTACTTCACTCTGTATGACAGACTCTAGGTCCATCCACCTCACTACAAATAACTCAATTTCGTTTCTTTTTATGGCTGAGAAATATTCCATTGTATATATGTGCCATATCTTCTTTATCCATTCATCTGTCGATAGACACTTAGGTTGCTTCCATGTCCTGGCTATTGTAAATAGTGCTGCAATGAACATTGCGGTACATGACTCTTTTTGAATTATGGTATTCTCTGGGTATATGCACAGTAGTGGGACTGCTGAGTCGTATGGTAGTTCTATTTTTAGTTTTTAAGGAACCTCCATACTATTCCCTACAGTGGCTGTATCAATTTACATTCCCACCAACAGTGCAAGAGGGTGCCCATTTCTCTACACCATTTCAGTATTTATTGTTTGTACATTTTCTGATAATGGCCATTCTGACTGGTGTGAGGTGATACCTCATTGTAGTTTTGATTTGCGTTTCTCTAATGATTAGTGATGTTGAGCATTCTTTCATGTGTTTGTTGGCAATCTGTATATCTTCTGTGGAGAAATGGCTATTTAAGTCTTCTGCCCATTTTTGGATTCGGTTGTTTGTTTTTTAGATATTGAGCTGCATGAGCTGCTTGTATGTTTTGGAGATTAATCCTTTGTCAGTTGCTTCATTTGCAAATATTTTCTCCCATTCTGAGGGTTGTCTTTTCTTCTTGTTTATGGTTTCCTTTGCTGTGCAAAAGCTTTGAAGTTTCATTAGGTCCCATTTGTTTATTTTTGTTTTCATTTCCATTTCTCTGGGAGGTGGGTCAAAAAGGATCTTGCTGTGATGTATGTCATAGAGTGTTCTGCCTATGTTTTTCTCTAAGAGTTTTATAGTGTCCGGTCTCACATTTAGGTCTCGAATCCATTTAGAGTTTATTTTTGCGTATGGTGTTCTAATTTCATTCTTTTACATGTAGCTGTCCAGTTTTCCCAGAACCACTTATTGAAGAGACTGTGTTTTCTCCATTGTATACCACTGCCTCCTTTGTCATAGATTAGTTGACCATATGTGTGTGGGTTTATCTCTGGGCTTTCTATCCTGTTCCATTGATCTGTATTTCTGTTTTTGTGCCAGTACCATATTGTCTTGATTACTGTAGATTTGTAGTATAGTCTGAAGTCAGGGAGTCTGATTCCTCCAGCTCTGTTTTTTTCCCTCAAGGCTGCTTTGGCTATTCGGGGTCTTCTGTGTCTCCATACAAATTTTAAGATTTGTATAAGAATGCCATTGGTAGTTTGATAGGGATTGCATTGAATCTGTAGATTGCTTTGGGTAGTAGTCATTTTCACAATGCTGATTTCAACATTGTTGAAACAATGAAGAATCAACAATGTTGATTCTTCCAATCCAAGAACATGGTTGGTATATCTCTCCATCTGTTTGTATCATCTTTAGTTTCTTTCATCAGTGTCTTATAGTTTTCTGCATACAGGTCTTTCGTCTCCTTAGGTAGGTTTATTCCTAGGTATTTTATTCTTTTTGTTGTGATGGTAAATGGGAGTGTTTCCTTAATTTCTATTTCAGATTTTTCATCATTAGTGTATAGGAATGCAAGAGATTTCTGTGCATTAATTTTGTATCCTGCAACTTTACCAAATTCATTGGTAACCAATAATTTGATTTATTCTCTCATATGGAAAATAGTTTATAGCTGTTTGAAATGTGTTCATGTAGTATTAAATCTAAAGCAAATTCATGTAAATTGAATCATACATTATTATCAATTTCTATATTAAATTGAAGATGGGTTTACAAGGTAAAGACGGAGACCCTAAGATGCAAAAAAGTCATAATAAGGAATACTGAAACCTTAATAAAGTAAATATTTAAAAGGAGATGACCATTAAATTGTTAAAACAATGATGCCGGACCTATATAAAGAAAAATACAAACTTAGAGAGGGATCAAAGAGGAAAAGAGCACACTGGGAGTCTTATGATCCTGAGTGAGAAGATGCAGAACTGTAATGTCTCTAAATTATCAATAAAAGTTAAAGTAAATCCAATTAAAGCCCCAATGCATTTTTTCCAGAAAAAAACATATACACAAAACCCAGAAATTTTTATACACATTTTTTGGGGTGAAGGTTCTATAAATCCCCCCAAATTTATGCTTGGGCCCGATAGCACCTCTTTTGGAGATGTACATATATATTGATGTGAGAAGACATTACAATCAAGTGAAAAACATAGGTTAAAAAACAGTTCAAATAGCATGAGCTCATTTTTATTAAAATACATATTTATATGTATTCATTGAAAAATTTGGAGGCTTATGACCAAATAATAAACATTTGCTATCTTTGAGTAATGGAATTACAATTGATTTCTACCTTTTTTTCTTTTTCTTTATCTGTCCATATCACTTTTCCACAATGAACATGAATTGTCTGAAAATGAAAAATTATAAAACCCCTACAATTCTCAAAGTAAAATTTAAAAAAATAGATAAAATTCTAAAACGTAATTTATAACATTTCAAGTTACTTTCCTTGAGGATAATGTTATGGGAAAGAGACACACATTATTTGCTATCAGGTCCTTGAAATGAAATCCACAGTTATATTCCAAAGCTGTTCCTCTGTTCCTTCCAGATGGGTTTGGTTTGTTGATATGATCTAATTACTTATTTTATGGTGCTGATTATAGTGGTTGGTGGCTATTCCTGCATTTATTTATCTATCCTTTGAGCAAGCTATCAGGAACCAGGTGTTAGACATCGCTGTAATTTATTATTTCCATAAGTGCACATTTTCACACTGTGGGTTTTCTTTAAGTGGCATAAACCATATAAAACTGTAATTAGAACAAACATTTGTTTCAGGAAGTCTTTAAAAATACCCAGCTCCATGTATATGCAGACCTTTCCTGTGAAAAGGTTATGGGGGAATGCAAGAGAGAAATACAAATATTCCTGTGTGTTGTGATGAAGGGTCTCATTCCTTCTTTTAAAAGAATTCCCTGGAACTCACAAAACCTAATGTGTAAAAAGCGTTAGCGTTGAGAAAGCATTAAATAATGGGAAGAATGAAACAGTATGTTCATACTTTCACACTCAAGACTTTCTAATTTAGAATCAAGTACTTGGACTTCTGAAGAAAGAGCTGTCTAGGCCAGAAGAATCCAATGTGTCAACTGTAGTCCAATAAATGGCATTGCCATTCATGCCTCGTCCTTTTTCTGTTATCTGGTTTTGGGATTCATTCATTTGGCCTATTAGAACCCAAAGCACTTAAACTTTAGGAGAAGAAAGTAATCATTAAAGTATAGAAACAGGCCTGAGATGGAGACAGGCCTTTTTAATCATATTAGATAACTATGTCTGAAGAACTCAAATGCTTCCATAAACTACCCAAGGATAATTAACACAAGCTGTAGACCATGCTTTTAGTTTTGGTTTTAATATCTTCAAAATGTGGTGTCAGGACCAAAAACACTTTGTACCAAAGTGGAGAAACCTCATCTGTAGTGAATTATATCTCATGAATGATTTTAGAGATCTGATTTCTTATAAAATAAGTGAGAGAGCATTAGCCATTAATGACCCTCTGGGATATTTAATCCACAAAGCTTAGGTTATTGCTTCTCAGCCAGCCATTATGAGAAGCCGGGGTGAGGATGCCTAGGACTCAGGAGATGTGAATTCAGGATCATGATAATTTTTTTTTTAAACATTACATGATTACTTGGGCCTCTCCTCTTCAGGTGGTGTGAATTAACCGTTTGGAAAATACTGACCGTATAGAAGATGTTTCTCAATTCTTTACCCACTGAGACATATTAGAAAGGAATTATATTTGAGACTTAAATTTGTCACTGCATAAGGACAGAGTCTGAGAAGACAAGGAATAAAAATCAAGCATGTGCTAACTCCATTCATTCTTACATTGATTCAGAGAGCAGAGCATTTACTATTGGCCTACCGTGACTCAGGTGTTGGATAATTAAAGATCAGTAAGACACACCCCACTCTATTCACTTTACATCCTCCTGGATCTCAAGCTTTAAAAATCTTTGAGGTGGTGTTCAATGGCAATTTTAAAACAGATATAAACACAACCATCAATTAGTTGTTTTTAAGGCAAAACTATTCATGGAAATTATGCAAATGAAAATAAGAACCCTGATCATACAAAACAAAACTGAAATAGGGTTACAAATATTGCATCAGACACACACTGAAAGCTTATTTGTTGTTTATATGAAATTCATTTTAACTGGCTATCCTGCATTCTTTTATTTGCTAAACCTGGCCACCCTGAGCTGAAAGCCAGAGAGCCAGCGGGCACTCCAGCTTGGAGCTGGCCTGTGGGTGCAGCTGCTGGGAAGCGTGGTCCTAGGTATACTGGAGGGTGCTGACAACTGCTGTTGGTTAATAATCTGCTCCCTGGTAACAAAAACAGGAGAGGCCCAATGCCACTGTTCTTTTCTGAGAGGGTAAAAAGTACTGTAAGCATTGCCCCCAGCATCTAAATGTTTCCCCAGTACTACTACTAATATACTACATTTTCAATTGATTTTAAAGCTACAAATTCAGAGAGGTATAAAACTGTTTAGAGTCCTTAGGGAGCCAGAATTGGTGAAGGCTGATTCTCTCCGGGAAAAAAAAAATCCAACTTGGTAGAAGTCTTTTGTAAGTCACATCATTTCTCTGGGTCTGTTTACGAATCTATAAAAGAAGAAAGCCAGACTGTGGCTTTGCTCATATCGATCCCTCCTGCATTTGAAATGTTCTCCCTGTCCAACTTCGCTTTGCTAAATCTTGTCTTAATTCACGGGTCTGCTAAAAGTTGTCCCTGAGCTTCCTCCTCAAAAGTAATCTCTGCTCCTCCAATTACCCCAGCACTTCTCCTGTGTCAGGTATCACTTTTTACCTAATAGACATTCATGTACTCATCTCCCTTCCATGACTGAAGCCCTCTAAAGCCAGAACCTGTCACTCATTCATCTTTGTAATGCCCACCCTGCCATCCCGGCACCAAATGCCTCATTTTGTTTCATGCCCCTGCTGTGGGCTGTGGATTCGGCCTTTTCTATGTACCCCTAAGGAAGGCAGACTTTTTAGGGTAATTTTGCAGATGTCATTGCCTGAGCATTTTCTGATTCAAGTCAGACCCTCAAAAATGCCTTTGTACAGATCTGAGAAATAGCAAACAGGAATAGAAATAGCTAAAGCAATGAAAACCCTATTGCATGCACTCCTGAGGTTATGTAATTGCGGTCAGAAGTCTCTGCATTTTAAAAGGCTGATTGGGGACACTTATGGACTGAGCAGATAAGTCGCCTTTACAACAAAAATATGGACCAGCATCAGCGTTCGAACCAGAAAGCATGGCCAGTGTGGATGCGGAGGGGCAGCTCACCTGAGTCAGAAGACAACGCAGAACCAGAACCGTGAAAGAAGAGTACCTAAGCCAGAATCGGAAGGAACCCTACCCTAGAAGAGGATGGACAGCTAAAACCAGACCTACGTAATAAGTTATTACCAACCTATATATTACCTGCACAGGATATGTATGAAAGTGAGTTTAAGTCATAAAGCGCTTTTCGGGAAAAGAACACTAAGAAAGTGAAAACGTAAATATCGAAGTCAAAGCTTTTAGAAACAAATATTGTGCAACCTTTGCTTTCCTAACTCAGTGAGGAAACAGGATACTCTGGAGGTTCAAAGCCCAGCTCAGCCACAGAAGGATCTGCTCAGCAAATGGGAGGTGCCTGGGGAAGCCATGGGCATGACGGGGTCACCCAGGGAGACCGTAGAGTAAGGCGCATCCTGGGTTAACGAGGTCTGGCACGAGGCAATCCCAGGCTTTCTACCCAGCCATCTGAGCTTCTAGTTGTGTGATACGTTCAACGGAAGCCATGTGAGAGCATGTTTCTGTGAAATCAGTGATACTGACTGAATCAAACACAAAATCCCATACATTGCCACTCTTCCTCTTTGGCTGATAACAACAAAGAATAAGAAATGACCTTCGGAAAAGTTAGTCATTTGATCCAAATGGTGGCTAATAAGGATAATTAGGGTCTGTCCCTGTGTTTCTTAGTAATTACCTCATAGGTTAGTGGCCCCATGATTGCTTGAACTGTGAGGAATTTAATTATTGGCATGAACTCTTGAGTTTTATCAGCTGTGGTCACTTCTACATAAACTGTCTCATATTAAAACAAGCACTGGTTAATACACTTCTAACACACCAAAAATGAGCCAACAGCAGTGGGTGGATATTTACTTTATGGCCCTGTTCTCTGTCTTACTTCAGAAGCCAGTTCCTTAGGATGGAAAGGGGGACACATTTCCTACCAGGGGAAACATATAAGTCCTTTCCTTGTCTCTTAGCAGACCTTCCAGATAAGACCATTTCTAGACAGCATAGCTAGAGTGAATGAACTACAGTGAAGAAAACCCAGAATTCCAGATAGACCTTAGTTTCTGACGATGAACAACATAGAAAAATCTAGCCAATTCTAGAATACTGCTTGCATTTTGCCCTGTTAACTCCTAGAAGCAAGATTCAGGTTTAAGTCATCACTGTAAATCTTACACCTTTGTGGCTCAAGGGCCACAAAAGAGCAGCTCTGGAGACAGACAAAACAGGGTTCAAACTCTAACTCTGCTTCTCATCTTATTGACTGACTGTTATTTGTCTCATGAAGTTATTGTGGAATTTTTATTAGACTAATGTACATAAAAAGTGTAATGCAATGCCTATTGGCAAATGCTCTATAAACAGCATTTATTTTTCATAATTATCAGTACATGTTTGCTGAATGATTTGATGATAACTTATGGAAAATGTTATGCATTAAAGAACATTTCACTTTTGTATCTTTAACATATTTTTAAATACCTTTATTTTGTCTGATCATAGAGTGATGCATGTCTAATGCAAAAAGTTTAGAAAATATAGAATAAAAATGATTACTCTAATCCTGGAACCCAGAGATAACACTGTGAAATTTTGGTGTTTATCCTTCCAGACTTGTTTGTAAGCAAATATACATATATGCATACAAATGTATACATACACGTGCACCTTTTGGTTACAAAAGTAACAACATATAGAGTTTGGAAGTGTTCCCAGGTCAATATATGTATAGGTCTTCATTGATATCAAAAATCGCTGCATTAGGCAGGAATAGAGACACATACATAGAGAACAGACGTGTGGAAAAGGTGGGGGGGGAATGAATGGGGAGATTGGGATTGACATATATGCACTACCATGTGTAAAATAGACAGCTAGTGGGAACCTGCTGTATAGCACAGGGAGCTCAGCTCGGTGCTCTGTGGTGACCTAGATGGGTAGGATGGGGGGCGGGGTGGGAGGGAGGTACAAGAGGGAGGGGATATATGTATACATATAGCTGATTCACTTAGTTGGATGGCAGAAACTAACACAACATTGTAAAGCGACCATATCCCGATTTAAAAAAAGATTGCTGCATTACGTTTCATTAAATGAATGTATCATAACCCAATTCCCTGTTATAAATGGTGTTGTGATAAATATTTTTATCTATACATCTTTGTACATTTGTCCTTAAGGACAGATTTCTAGAAGTTAAATTGCTGAGCCGAGCCGAAAAGCATACCAGCTTATACGAATGCTTATAGAATGCTCTACAGGGCTTTCCAACACGGGGAACAAGCTAAAAATTTGCCCCAGGACTCAGGACCAGGCTTCCCTGCCTGCCACCTCCACTGGCCCTGTCTACTCTGCCTGCAGGGTAAGAGCTCATCCATGCCCTCGCTGACGGGTATCACCGTCTCTTCATTCTTACCAATACGACTGGCAAAAAAATTGCATCTCAGTTTAATTTGCATTTCTTTGATGATTAGCAACTTCTTTGTTTCTTGATGGTTACTCTCTTCCTCCAAACTTAGAGGATAATTTATGGCTATCAGGGAACATAAGAAAAAGTGAGATTCAGAAAGAAGAGGAAACATGTGGCTGCAAATTTCAACCAGGGGGTGCAGATTAAATAGAAAAGCAAACATACAGTACTGTACTCTGCCCGGCACATGCTAGTTGACTGATCGGAAAGCAAATTGATGAAGGAAACAATTGAAAAGCATAATTGTAGGAGGTGGGCTTATGAACAAGAAGGGAGGATCTGATTTCTCCAGTAAACTGAAGAAATCACACACCAGGCACTAGTTACCTTGACATTAACGGTGACATATTTTTGAGGCTGTGGCAAAAGTCATGAGTATGCTCGGTTAAGGATAAACACAGGGGCACCACTAGGGGAACTGGGCTGGGAGGATGGGAATGAGAATGAAGAATACTCTGAGGAATAGAGCAACAAACAAACAAAGAAAACCAGTCTTGAGTCATCACTGAGTTTAGCCCCTTGGAGTCAGGTTGCTAGAACTAGGACAGGTTGTTTGCCAGGCCAATCAGGGCAGGCTAAGAGAGCCTGTCCTTGTGTTGTCTTGAGGGATGTTTGTCTTTTGCCTCTAAGGATGTAAAGCTTCGCAGTAAAGCCGAGCCTCGATAAGACAGCCTGTGAACGCCAGACAAGATGGGTTCTGGGTGCTCGGGAGAGGGTCAGCTGGAGGAGGAAACAGGGGCTACCTGCAAGAGGCACCTTACATTTTATTTGGATGCCTTCACAGGGAGTCGGATGTCTACTGTGAACTCAGATTTACATATTATTTTGGAGATAATTCTTCCATTGCGTTATGCCAAACTAGCATTTTTGGATAGGTGTAAAGGTAACAAGAAGTAGGATTTATCCCAATGTTCCACTGAACACAAAATAATTGTCATCTCATAGCCCAGTGAATGACACAGATTATCCTTGCTCTGCTTTGGGGTATCGTTAACTCTATTGGTGCTATGATGTCCTGTGTTGGAGTTCTTTAATATATAAAAACATTTTTTTTGAATTTTCTCACAAGTTCTCAGATCTTTACTTGAATATCAGGGGGATGGGTAGCTATATTTTACAGAGAAGACAGCTGAAAAATAAAAGCAAAGTGTCTATATCTAGATCCTAGCAACTTGGTAGCAGTTCTGAGAGTCCTCAAGTTGGCTTTGATATTGCATGTGGATAGTTCTTGAAGCAGGTCATTTTCTGGCATTCTATTTTAAAAGCTTGATCTATACAGACAGTTATTTGGGTGATTAATTAATCTTTCTTTCATTAAGTCCTCTACACTCCTGGTCTTTATTGCCCATTTTGAATATGATCATTTACTTGTCTTTATTTCTTTCTTTTGAAAAGCAGATGTCACACATGGCTCCTGCTGGCCAGGCACCATGCTTTATGCTTCTGCGTGGGCTGCTTTGACAGCTTCTAGCGCAGGGCTCCGAAGCGCCTAACAATCCTCAGAGACTGGTAAGTGAGGCCTCAGGATGGATCTGAATCTCCAGATTTCAGCAGCAGCAAGGCCAACGAAGGAAATAGAAGGAAAAATCTTAACACGTCCTCTCCCCAGCCTCAGGGGATGAAGCTAAGACAAACTGTTGTCTCTGAACTCTGTTTAGCTCACAGATTTGTAAGCAAAGAGTTAAATTAGAAGATATACCCAAAGGTTCGGTTCCTAAGATCATACAAAAAGTGAGCCCCGCTTCTCCCCCCAAACAAGTAATCAAAACAAGATCCTTCTCAGTAACTGCAAAAAAAAAAAAAAAAAAACCACCAAGAAAAACACTTCAACTCAATTCATTTTGCCAATTTATAAGATTTTAAGATGTTCCCCAACAGTTTTATCTTTGTGTATTTTTAGTACAACTATTATACAGATGTTGAAATGCTAAATTCAGAAAATGGAAAACAGAAGGTTTTGCTGACATGTCCAGCATTTGAAAGAAAGAATGGAGAGTTCAAAATAAAAACCCTGGGAAGTACCTAAAAGAAGTATTAAGGTATAAAAATAAAGTATTTATGTCAAACTTAAAGAGATGCAGAGAATTCCAACTGGCAGGAATCCTGAAGAACAGGGTGGAAGAGAGAACAGGGGCTTGGAGTCCATATCTTGATGTTGGATATAACATTTATAAGTCCCTTGCAAAGTCATCTAGGGGAAAAAGTCTACACCAACGTCACTCAAGCAAAAAGTATCTGCCTTTTACTTCTGGCATGTCTCCCACGTGCTCAGATACAGGCATTATATATACATGTTGTTTTCCTTTTTATGTCTGTCTGTATTTTTCGGAATTTTGATGAGTACATATTACTTATATACTTACATATATTTTATCATGTAAATATATATACATATTCACAAAGATTTTGTTTAAATTTATAATTTTGTTTTAAGTACAAATATAAACTTTATGCCTCAGTTCTGACTATGATTCAGGCTGCTACTTTATCTTTAAATTTCCAAATATCTTAAAGGTCTTAGCGCATTTTTCACACTTGGGGGGTACGGGAAGCTCTGTTATGGTTAAGGAAGTGGACAGTAAGATGGAAAGCAAACAACTCCAATTTGGAAGCATTTTGTGAACAATCCATTCTGGCAATTTATAGTTTTTGTTTTCTTTAGCCCTTTAGAGATACAGTCTTATATCAACTGTATTAGAAAAGCACCACTCTGAAGTGACTGATTAATAATACACAATATTATAGCCCAAATATACAAAAAATGAATACAAATATTATAAACTAATTTAAAGTTAAAATTCCAGGAGCAGATGTAATTTAGATCTCAGAAACAACTATGTGTGTTATGCAATAATTTGCTATATGCCAAGAGAGAACATTTGTTTTTAATTCCACTGTGAAATTTAGTGTAAGAGTGGAGTTAACGAAGAAGTGCATTTTTTTCTGCTGTTTGTTAATTAACTAAAAACAGTTTTATTTTGCCACTTGGAGGTGTAAAATCAGTAAGTGACATGAATTCTTTTAAAAATAACCTTTAATTTTCTGTAGAAATTTTAGGAAATAGAGCCAGGTAAAAAGAACTAAAAACAAAACAAAACAAACCCAAATCCACCACTAGTAATTCTAAAAACATTTTCCTGGTTTTTCCTTCCGGTACTACCTCTTTCTTTGTACATGAATGTGTAAGTGTGTGTATATGCTAAAGAGAGACATTAAAACATGGTTTGCTCCTTTCTTTCTTTTTTTTTTTAATAGTTTTTTTAAAAAAATATTTATTTATTTTGGCTGCTCCAGGCCTTAGTTGTGGCTTGTGGGATCTTCACTGCAGCGTGCAGGATCTTTACTTGCAGCATGCAGGCTCTTTGTTGTGGCATGCATGTGGGATCTAGTTCCCTAACCAGGGATCAAACCTGGGCCCCCTGCATTGGGAGTGTGGAGTCTCACCCATTGGACCACCAGGGAAGTCCCTGTTCCTTTGTTTCTAATAGAGGAGGCTGACAAAATATCTAATTGAAGTGAATAGATTCCTCAGCAGCAATAAAAGTTGTATCAAAGAAGCATAGGTAATAATAATAATCATAATAATTGTGTTTAATGCATAGCATGAATTATTTTATCAATCCTCATAATAGCACAGTGAGTGGGTACTGTTATTATTCCCACACAATGGATGAGTAACTGAGACACATGTAGATGATACAATTTGCCCAAGGTCACACAGCAAAGATTAGAAGATTGAGGTAGAGGGATCAGTTAAGATCTCCTTCGATTAGAAGGAGAGTCAAGATTAGAATTCAAGTCTCTTGACTCTCAGTCCATTCAAATAAATTTTCTCTGCCTTATCTCAGTCAGACAACGCTCACAAAATAGCTGTGGGCAAAATTCTGAATATTTCAGATACTTCCTCCATCATTCACACTGATAAGATGAAATCCACACCGTGGATACCAAACCAGTGCGTGTTGAATCTAAATGTCAGGAAGTGCTTACTGTTCACACAGACTGGTTCTAAGGATCCTGGTGCATACCAAACACCTGGGCAGCTCTGAGTAGAGGTCCTAGATGGAAAATGAATGGCTCATGAAAGGAGCCAGAGAGGGAACCGAGGCCCTGACAGAGTGCTCACCAATTCACTCAACAAATATTTTTGGAGGGTCTACCATGGGCCAGGTACATGGAAACAACACAGATGAAGTCCCAGTCCTCATGAAGCAGGGAGAGACAGACAACGGATAATGAAACATTAAACATGATGTTGCTGCTATGAAGAAAAATAACTCAGCATAAAGGAGATAAAGAGTGACAGGGGAAGGTGTATTTTAGATAACGTGGCCTGGGAAGGTCTTTCTGATAATGTGACATTTGAGTAATGAGGTGAGGGAGGAGTGTTTCAGGGGAGGGATGGTGAGGAGGAGAGGCTTGGGAGGGAATGAGGCTGCAGAGGTTGCTAGGGGCCAGGCCATGTGAGGCCACTGGGTCCTGGAAAGAGGTTCTGGATAGTCACAGTAGTCAATATCACTGTCATTGGGACAATTTCATCCATAATAACGAGAAATTAGGCACAAACTTTCTTGAGATTTTTCATTTTTTAATGAACAATCTGGTGTAGGACAGCATTCAGTCATATTTCAAATAATTTTCAAGAGATTGTTCAGATTCCTGTATAAGCTTCTCTCTCTCTTTCTCTGTCTCTCCAACCTCCTCTCTATCTCTAATTCTGTCCCTCTCCCTCTCCCCATCTCAATCCCTATCTCCATCTCAATCTCTTATCCTTAGGGAACATTGTTTCCTGAAATCTACTCCTCTCTGTCTCCACAGTGGAAGAACAATCAGGAGAGCTCATCATATCATAGAACTTGTACACAGCATAAGTCATGATTTTGAAACGTATTTTTAATAGTGGTTTGACAAATAAAACCACTTGGATTTCAAACTATACTACAAAGTTATAGTAATCGAAACAGTATGGTACTGGCACAAAAACAGACACACAGATCAATGAAACAGAATCAAAAGTCACACATATATGGACAATTAATTTATAACAAAGGAGCAAAGAACATACAATGGAGAAAGTCTTTT
This sequence comes from Lagenorhynchus albirostris, assembly GCF_949774975.1. NCBI lineage: Eukaryota > Metazoa > Chordata > Mammalia > Artiodactyla > Delphinidae > Lagenorhynchus > Lagenorhynchus albirostris. The sequence goes on from NC_083104.1 coordinate 69,101,826, forward strand.
CAATAAATGATGCTGGGAAAATTGGACAGCCATATGCAAAAGAATGAATCTAGACCACTGACTTACGCCATACACAAAATTTAACTCAAAATGGATTAAAGACTTGAGTGTAAGACTCGAAACCATAAAATTCCTACAAGAAAACACAGGTGGTAAACTCATTGATGTCAGTCTTCACCACATTTTTGTGGATCTGACTCCAAAGGCAAGGGAAACAAAAGTAAAAATAAACAAATAGGACTACATCAAACTAAAAAGCTTCTGCACGATGAAGGAAACCATCATCAAAATGAAAAGGCAACCCACTGAATGGGAGAAGATATTTGCAAATCATATATCCAATAAGGGGTTAATATTAAAAACATATAAAGAACCCATACGGTTCAACAACAACAAAAAACAACCTGATTAAAAAATGGGCAGAGGATCTGAATAGATATTTTTCCAACAAAGACATACAGATGGCCAACAGGCACATGAAAAGATGTCCCACATCACTAATTATTAGGGAAATACAAATCAAAACCACAATGACACACCATCTCACACCTCTTAGAATGGCTATTATCAAAAAGACAAAGAATTACAAATGTTGGAAAGGATGTGGAAAAAAGGGAACACTTGTACACTTTTGGTGGGACTGTAAATTGGTACAGCCACTATGACAAACAGTATGGAGATTCCTCAAAAAATTAAGAATAAAACTATCATATGCCCCAGCCATACCACTTCTGGGTATTTATCTGAAGAACATGAAACACTCATTGGAAAAGATATATGTACCCCTATGTTCATTGAAACATTATTTACAAGGGCCAAGACATGAAAACAACCTAAATGCCCATTGGTGGATGAATGGATAAAGAAGATGTGACATATATACACAATGGAATACTACTCAGCCATGGAAAGGAATGGAATCCTGACATTTTCAACGACATGAATGGACCTTGAAGGTGTTATGCTAAGTAAAATAAGTCAGACAGAGAAAGACAAATACCATATGCTTTCACTCACATATGGAATCTAAAAAAACAAAACAAACACACAAAATAAAACAAAGAAAACCCCATAGATACAGAGATCAGATTAATGGTTACCAGAGGTGAAGGGCGTCAACTGCATGGTGATGGATGGTAGCTAGACTAGTTGTGGTGATCACTTTGTAGTGTATACAGATATTGATTATAATGTTCTACACCTGAAACTTATTTTTTAAAAAAAGAAAACAAACCATTCTAAACAGTGGTTTGACAAATATAATCACTTTGGAGGCCAGTGACAATAAGCCAAATATAAAAAGGATAAAGTATTATTGATCCAGAGTTAAGTACTGACAAGAGATTCTCCCTAAAAGACTGCTTTGGTATCTATCAGTAATTCTCATTAGGACTGTATTAACTCAAATACTGAAGGGAATCATTTATTTTTTGCTTGCTTCCTCTCATTTCAAAAATAATCGGAGGGTCACAGGACAAGACTTATCATCATGATGATGGTATATCTCAAATTATATGGGATGGTCTTGATTTTAGTTATTTTGTCCCATAGCTTTGGGAACAACTTATCAAATTTTAGGTTCAGGAGAGCCACTATACCTATAGTTGAAATCTGTTTTTTGGTTCTAATCCAGTTCAAACATATTGAGAAACTGAACCCAATTAAACTTTTATTAGACTAGTCTAATAAAAAAAATTGAGCTGCAAGTTAAACATGGTGGAAATGACTTTTCCTGAAGTCACCTTTAAATGCTTACTTTAAAAGGATGAAAGTGCTGATGGGTTTTCTGTATGTCACTTCCTCTATAAAGTCTTTCCTCCACCGTCCTCTGTCCTTTGCAAAACAGCTTGCCCTCCCCATCTTGGATCCGGGTGTCTATGACAGCAGCTCAGCGCCATCACTAAGCATGTATGTCTGGTCATCTGCCCCTCTCTCTCCAATGGCCAGCCTCCTGCAGGACCCTTTGGTTTGTCTCTGAGCTTCCGATTCCTAACACAGTGCCTGACATGGTATCAACAATACTCAATCAGTGTTTATTTACTAGAAATAATGAATAAAGGTATAAATTAGTTTTATTTCAAAGTGAGATTTATTTGGTGCAAAAATGGGGATTTAAGTCTCTTCCTTTAGGTATATTTATTTGCATTGCAATAAAAGTTTGGATATCAATGAAGATTTTATTAGTACATATATGCCCTTTTGAAACAAATTTTGTGTTTGTGGGTTTGATAACACAATGTGTTTGGTTTTAAACTATATTTAAACTGTATTTGGTCTTAAATCATTTAATTGTATTAAAAGAAATCCCATCAGATAACTATTTCCAACTATCGCGCCAAGCCCCAAGGATGAAAGGTGAAGGCCTACCCTCTGTTTTGCACATGGTTTAAGAGCCTGAGGGTCAACTCCAGCACAGCTCCCAGCTTTACTGACTGTTTCAGTCTGGAAGGATGGGATTATTCCCTAATAGGAGAGTAAGTAGAGCAAAGAGGAGTTTGGGGACTCCTAAAGAGCAGGAGTGAAGGCTGCCCTGGCCAGAGCCCCAGGTCATCTCCTGTCTGGTAAAATGTACATCAAACTAGGGCATCATTTCCTTCAGGTAACACTTGCCTGTACAGGTGGATTTCCATCATTCAATACCTTAAATTGTGTGATTACGTGCTCATGAGCCAGTCAAACACCTCTGAAGTTTTTCCCGTTGTGGGTTTAATGTAGCGTATGCATAATCTTTGCTGTATTACTATTCACTGCATATTCTTTGATTGTGTGTCACAAAATGATAGAAAGAAAGGTGCTGTGTACATTCATTTAAAGCAGACATGGCTCCTGCCTTCAAAGGCCTTTCCATATGGTGGGGACACAGATAACAACCAAACAATGCCACAAGTACATGACTGTAAACAGAGATAAGTACTCCGAAGGAAAAGCACAGAAAATACAAAAATGTGCAGCACAGTCATGATTCAGTTGGGGCTGCAAGTCAGAGAAGATGTCTTTGAGGAAGAACAATTTAAACTGAGGTTTGAAGGATGAGTAAAATAAACAAAACAATGTATGTGCGTGTGTGTGTGTGTGTGTGTGTGTGTGTGTGTGTGTGTGTGTACATGTCCCTATGCATGTCATCACAGGCAGAAGTCAGAAGCAACTGCATATGCAATGGCCCCAGGTTAGAAGACAGGATGAAATTAAACACTGAAAGGTCGGTGCTGTTGAAGTAAAGGGAGCAAAGGGGAGAGGAATATGAAATGTGGCTGAAAACACAGTAAGGGGTCAGACCAGGCAGACAGTTGTAGGACACATGCAGGATTTTGGTGTTTTCCCAGGAACAACAGGAAGTCAGAAGTCACTGCGGAGTTTCAAGAAGAATGAAATGGTAAGGACTGTGTTTTTAAAAAGGAATATTCTGGCTGCACAGAAAAAGATTTAGAGGGGAACAGAAAAACCTATTATGATACAAATTTAGTAGTAGAAAAAAGGTGACAGAGGTTTGGGCGAGGATAACAACAGCAGAGGTGGTGTGAAGTGGTCCAAGTCAAGACATGCTTTGAGGACAGAGTCAACAGGACTTCCAGATGGGTTGGATTTGGCGGATGAGAAAATGATTACAATCACAGGTAGCTTCTAAGTTTCTGGCCTGGGCAACTGTAGGGCTTGTAGAGACATTGACTGAGGGGGATCCAGTGACTGAGATCAGGTCTGGAGAAAGATGGAAAAGAATTCAGCTCGGGGCATGTTGAGTTCAGGGCCAGCTGTCAGGTAGGCAATGTGATCAATGAGCAGGGCATTCAGAGAAGAATAAATATGGACGAGTAAAATAAATACGAGTCATCAGCATCTGGATGGCAACTGACGTGTGGGTGTTGCAGAGATCATCTAGGAAAAAGTATAAAGAAAAAGAGAAGAGGAGGTCTTATGACAATGCCTTGAGGAATACCCACATGAAAGGAGGATAATCTGGCCCGAGAAGCCAAACAGCAGTCAGGAGATGGGAAGAAGACAAGAGAAGAGAAAGTTTCAGCGAGAGCGTGGTGAAAAATGTTGAATGCTGCTGAGAGGTCACCGAAGATGAAGACTGACATAGGCCCATCAAACTGATCTACACTGGGGTCCATCAATGGGGCAAAAGTCAGATTGGAGTGTGTAGTGTAGTGAGTGGGGTGGAAAGGAAGGGAGACCGTGAGTGAAGGCAACTTCTTGGAGTCGTTTAGCTTACAGGAGAGGAAAGTGACAGTAGGTAGAGGGGGATGTTTGCTCAAGGGGGAGCATTTTGTTTCAAATACGGGAAACTTGAGCCCAAATACTAATAAGAAGAGCCCAGTAGAAAGAGAGAAGCTGTAGACAAAGAAAAAAATAGAAGGGGGGTTGAGGTCCCTGACATGGCAGAAGGCACTGGGGTTGAGAGCACAATTGGTGAGGTCGGCTCTGGAAGAGACACCTTCTCTACTGTAACAAGAAGGAGTAGAGGGTGGGTACAGATGCAGGATGGTGTGCAGGTTTGGCAGCAGAGCAGGAAACTGAGGAAGTTCTCCTCAACTTGTATATGTAGTCATTAATTGTAAAAATATATGTGTGCTTACGGGCTTGTCATCAAAGATACGTTGCTATTATTAAACTAATTATAGCAAAATTTTACTTAAAGGAAAATCCCTCATTGTACAGTTTTATTTTGCTTTGGCTTGTTTAATGACTAGTCTTTTAATTCTATGTTTCGTCATACAGATTTCTCCAGTTTTTTAAAAGTCAGGTTAGTTGAGGTTAAATTTACAGATGGTAAAATTTTAAATTTACCCTTTCTAGGTGTGTAGTACTATGACTTTTGACAAATGTGTATACTTATGTAACCACCACTAAAATCATGATATAGAATATTTCAGTCACTCTTAATACCCCCCTCTTGTTTCTTTTTCACAGTTTCTTCCCCTACCCGCAACCTCGGCAAATATCACCCCCCCTCCCCCTGCCACACACACACACTATGCTCAATCCCTCTAGGTAGCTTTGTTTATGTGGTCTGCTTCATCTTAGAATGGTGCCTTTTTCCTCGTGACATCCTTTCAGGCTTCTTTGGCTTGCTCAGTGAGTGATATCTGCAATGGCTTCCCCCATTCCTACATAACGATTTAGCTTTTCATTATCATAGATTATGAGCAAATACTGTATTAAACCATGTGTGATAAATTGATATTAGATTTAAAAACATGGAGCTGAAAGTGAGCATAGATAGCATTTAGTCATAAGATAGCATTTACACATAAAAGAGCCATTAAAAACTAACATGATTAGAATTAAAAGTATAATTAATGTTTTACAATTCTCAGTGTCCATTTGTTCTTTCCACTAATACACTCTTTTATTCTCTGTTTTATATATACATATGTGTGTGTATAAATGTGCGTGTGTGCATATATCTTATTTTCCCAATAAAACTGTAAATCCTTGGAATTATTTGCTGTATCCTATATTACTAGCCCCCCCAAAACACCTATTAAAATGATTAGCATCCAGTAGGTACTCAATAAATTCAGTTTGAAGGATTAACTGATTTATAAAGATTAACTAAAGGAAATAAGTTAGAGACAGACCAATACTGTATGAACTTACTTATGTGTACAAAATTAAATGTTGAACTCAGAGAGTAGATCAGTGGTTGCCAGGGGCTGGAGGGCAGGGGAAATAGGGAGATGGAGGTCAAAGGGTACAAACTTCCAGTTTTAAGATGAATACATTCTGAGGACCTAATGTACAGCATGGTGACTATAGTTAACAATACTGTATTGTATTCTTGAAAACTGCCTACAGGGTAGATGTTAAATGTTCTCATCACACACAGAAACACATAGTTACATAAGCAACTATGTGAGGTGATGGAGGCATTAACTAACCTTATCGTGGTAATTATTTCACAATATATACCTATATTAAATCATCACACTGTACTCTTTAAACTTACACAATGTTATATGTCAATTATATCTCAATAAAGCCGGGAGATAAAAGAGAAAAGAAAAGCAAAGGATCGAGATGCTTGTAAATTTACTTTGGGCAAACTTGAGCCCATGAGATCCAATTCAGTTCTGTCTCAGAAAGAAAATGTTGCTGTGCAGAAAATATTCTACTCATTTAGACTTGGGCCAGGAAATAAAGCTTCCATCCTAGCCAGAGGCGTAAGGGATTTTTTTAAAGGAAGAACAAGATATGTGTTTAGAGAATCAATCAGAATTAAATCTTCACCCAAGAAGTTTTGTATAAACATTAACATGGCTATACAGCCTCCATCCAGCTGTCTCTTTTCAAATTTTACACAGGCAAAAAAAAAAAAAAAAAAAAAAAGATGTAAACTAAAAATATCCCAATAACTGGAGGCTGACATCTGAAATCCTCTTCAGTTGAAGCATCCAAGTCAATGCAACAAATATTTACATTAAGAACTGAAATTCTGGGAAATAGTTCAAAAAATTTGATAGGGCTAGGTATTAACAGACATCTCCAAACTGTCCAATGCATACTACATAGAATATATTATCTATTAAATATCTGCTTTCTGATGTCCTTCGCAGAATCCCTGAGAGGAATGTCTTCATGCCATGCCAGTCAGCATAAGCCCAGGAATCAGCAGCACAGACAAGTAGACAAGGCTAGAACATTCCTGCCACTCTGTCCTGCCAAGCTGTGGGACTCTTCCTCTCTGCTACACTACTATCTCCCTCCCACCCTTGCCATCCGGGAGTCTGGGCGCAATGGGAGGACTGAAGCTCATTCACATTCCTGAGTAAATGTCCAGGGGCCCCAGAAGACAAAGAAGCACAGACGATATGAAATGCCAGAGCCACATTAGGGGCAAATTTTAACTTATCTCTTTTACTTTAACATGATAAAGCACTCTTAAATCTGATGAATTTTAAGTTGTACCAATATTGATCTAGCTAATTATGCCAAAACATAAATGCAACTATGATATAACAAAAACAATAACAAAAAACCACATTATCTGAATAATCCTCACCATCAGCATGAACAAGCACCAAGGTTACTGGATTGTGAAACTCTACGCTTGGCTTTGGCAGGGTGAATGCAGTTTGTAGCGTGAGTTCTCCCCAGCTGCTGGTCAGAAACCATTAATGAGATGTAATGCAATATAGTGCTCTTATACTGACAGCAGAGAAGCGACTTCATTGCAAATTGCTGAAGTTCACTTATTAGCACATAAACTAATTTTACATGATTCCTGAGCTCAAAATTAATCATCACTATCTCTGCAGTCTCATGTTTTATTCATCTCTCCTCATAATACTTATACGTTGCAGCATAATTACTTGTGCTCATGTCTGTCACTGCCACTAACTTGTGAACCGATTGAGAGCTGGATCTAGGTTTTGTTCATCTTTGTGCTCCTTTCAGGGCCCAGGATAGAGTTGTGTGAATAGTAGATGAATAATAAACATTTAATGAGTGAATGAGTGAACCAATTGTCCAGAAACACTAATGGCAACCCTACATACTGTCTGTATAGAATCTGTTCCAATTGACATTTGTATATTTGTTATCTGTGGATCAAAGGAAACCAATCCAAAATCTAACCATCTGTCAGTATTTTAAATCTGTTTTCACAATTTTATTTCTCATGATTCTACCCCGAAACTCCTGTGACTGGCAAATTTGCTTGTTGTCAGTAACTTTTAGATAGAAACATCTGTTTATATAATAAATGGCAAGTTAGTAAAAGAGGTAATGTAAACATAATACAATATTAAATATCATAAAGAAGTTATAACAAAATGTGCTTATTATTGTTTCTTATTCTTCATAGAATTTTTCTTTTTGTGAAAGTATAGTCTGTGGTAGTCTCTTTAAGAGAGGATGTAGCATGGTAAATTTTCTGTCTGAAAGCTTGTACGTCTGAAAAGTGGCTTTATTTCACCTTCACCTTTGAATATTAATTTGGCTAGATACAAAAATCTCCATTCATAGTCCTTTTTTGTTTTGTTTTGTGTTTCAGCACTAGAAGTTCTTGTTTCCAGAGTTGTTGATGAGAAGTCTTCTCTAAAGCAGATTCTTGGTTGTTAATAATTTTCTTCTTGGATAACTTTTAGGATTATTTTCTATCTGGTGACGTTCTAAAAATTTTCTACAACATTATTATACTACTCAGCATATGGTAACCCTTTCGTTCTGAAGTCCTATGTCTTTTTCTTCTTTTTTTTTTTTAGTTCCAAGAAATAGGTTTTCTTTCTTTAACTATTGGCTCCCCTGCATTATCTCTATTTCTTCTCCATAAATTCTGTTTTCTTACATGTTGACAAATCTAGAGCTATTCTCTACGATTCTTTTCTTTAAACTTTCTTTTTTTATCCTTTTATCTTATATTCTGGAAGAATCCCTTAGCCCCCACCTTCCTGGTTCACTAATTTGCCCCTCTGTGTTTACATTCTGCTATTTGGCCATCATTAAGTTCTTAATGGCAACAAGTACATTTTTTTCATTTTCAAGATCTCCTCTTGATCCTGTTATTGTTTCATGGATGGAATGCCATGTTTTATATCTCTAAAGATAGTAACCACTTCTCTTGCTTAGTTCTGAAGCCCTCCAAGCTGTAAATGCTTGCTCTTGGCTTTTTCCATGTTGGCTGTCCTCATATTTCTAGTCACTCCCAACTGTGAGCTCACATTCTCTAGACTCTAAGCTCTCTCAGCTTGGGCAGCCAGTCTTAGGTGAGGGACTGAAGCAGCTGTGGGTGCCTGTGCTCCCTACTGTTTTCAGCGAGAACAGGAGATGGGCAGAGCTGGAGACAGCAGCTGGTCTCTAGAGCTTATGAAGTCCCTCTTTGTCCTGGGCATCATCAGCTACCTGGGGTCCTTCCCTATTTCCCCATCCTAAACACTGACCTAAACACTGCGGGGAGAAAGGAAGAAGGGAGTACACAGGGGTTCATAGGAACAAGCTCCTCCCACTACAAGAGCTCTACCAACCCTCAGTGGCTGTTCCCAGCCCTCTCCTGCTCCAGGGTGCCACCACTTCTAGACATGGGACCTTGGTGGTGCTGCACCATGACTTGGTCTATCCTTTTCTCTTGCCCATCGCAATCCCACTGTTCAGTCTCCCAGGAATTCCTTGAAGCTTCTAATCCCTTATTAAGTTTACTTCTTATTCTTGGATGTGGCTAGAGATTCAGATGTTTCTTTATATCAGTTCTAAAGCCCCCCAATCTGGAGGGAACCTGCAGCATATTTTTGCACATTCTGACATTTTGAACCACAACATTCAGAATCTTACCCTTAAACGGAGCCTTCTGAGCAACATAGAGTACACAGGAATTAGAGAAAACACTGTTACTTATTTGATATGTTGGTCATTTCCCTGTTTGCTTTTAGATCCAATTTCCACTTTTCCCTTGTTTGACTCTGCATCACAGGAAACTACACTCCCTGACTCTTTTAACAACTGGCTTTTGGGTAAGTTGTTCAGCCAATTGGAGGCACTGGTGGAGACTGGAAGGGGAGGTGAGGTGGGAGGTGATGCCTCTACAGCACCCATGGCTCTTCAGAGGCCTCAGCTTCCATTCTGTTGGGCAGCGTTCATCTTGTCCAGCTCCTGCTGGCTGGCACTAGTCTCTGGCCTTGGTAACACAACCTTCTACCGATGTCCCTCCAGTCCTAGGGGCGTAGGACCTCCTCCTGCTGCTCTGATCTCTGGGGTGCTGCAGCACCTCATAGTACCATCTCCTGGGCAACAAATTTCCTATATTAAATTCCTGCTGTTGAGAGGCCTAGAATGGTTTTGTTTTCCTGGCTGGATTCTGATTTGAAGATCAAAGTTCTGAAGAGACTTCTTCAAAAATAATATTGGGTAAGTCCTTTCTCTGAGGGGAAGGGAGCACCATAGTAAAGGAATTTTAAACTTGGGTTTCTCAATATCTAAGATATCCCAAGTTATTTCAAGGAGTGACATGAAATCCTCTAAAATGTGAAATTTGGCAGTACATTTCACCTTAATTGCATATATGCCACAAAGCGGTTTTGTAAGGAAAGCCTTAGGGGCCTATCATATTATTAAACACAGTGTTCTAGAATCAGGAAATGCTATCCTAGAGGAGGAAGGCTTTGAGTATAACAGAAACCTTGCCTAAGGCTTCTCAAGCTTTACACCTACCTTCAGGGGGAGCCATGAGCTTGTTTAAAGAAAATACTTTCATCATCTGTTACCGTTTTCTCTGTTGAGAGAGGGTTATGTGAAATGACAGAAAACCTTAAAAAAAAATCTTGTGTAGCTTTGTTATTCTGAAATAGAGAATACCAGTGCCTTCTAAGCCTAGTCCATTATGATCACTCCACAGTGCTTAATAAGCAGCACAGAAACAACTAGAGAGCCCGCCACTGTGGCCCGTGATCAGAGAGAGAACGAGAGCCACGCTGTGCCCTTGGTATGCCATATAGCTGCAAATCTAAAGGCTCTGAAAGATGCCACGCTTGTAGGAAGCCCTGAATACCTGCTTTCATTTCCATCTTGAGTGTTTGAACTGTAATATATGGACCATCTATTTATTAAAGGAGAGAGCTTACTTTGGCATGGGATAAATTGGTGCTTGCAGCAAGATGCTGTTTAATACAAGGGACGTTTCTTGAATTCCTTTCAGATCTGAGATCCACAGCTTAAGAGTGTTTGGTGTATACATTTAAAAACTGCATGACTATTATACAACCTCTTTTCTTCAGCTGGCATGAGAAGGATATTCCCATCCTCTCTATGCTCTGTTCTTTACTTCCTCAAAGCTGAGGAGGCAAAAACCCTGCCAGCCTTATCCAGCTTTTCATGGAAAGCCGCCACTCTTAACTGGCGCCTAAATGCAATTTCAGACCGTCCCAGGAGAACTTCGTTCTTTGAGGTGAATTCATAATATTAGGGCCAACAAAGAAGTTAACACAAACTTGAACGGTTAAAGAAAAAGAAAAAGTCTGCAGTCTTACTGAAGGAGCTCTGCTTCTGTGAGTGCCTCTGTCCTCTGCTCCCCAGTGACAATGGCCAGTTCATCCTTCAGTTCCTGGATTTCCTTTTGTAGGCGTATAATCATCTGCAAACGGCAAGGCAGGAGCGTAAATGTCAACTCCTCACTGAGGGGAACTATGTGACAGAGAACCATACATCTTTTAAAATTATGAACAAAAATGTACAGAGGATGATATAAAAGACACTCTTGTACTTAGCACCCAGCTTTGTTAAATCTTAACATTTTGTCAAAATAGTTCTAGGATTTTTCTTAACAAATAAAACATTACTGATGGAACTGGTATCCCTTATTCCTGTTCCCCTTCTGTCCTTCCTGGAGTGATTGCTGTCCTGCATTTAGTGGGTAGCATTTCCCTGCATGTTTTATACATTTACTCCATATGTACAGATGTGACTGTAAACGATGTATGATATCATCTTGCATGCCTTACACTTTATGTAAATGTTGCCATACTGCATGTAACTGCAACTTGCTTTTTTTTTCCCCTCACACTATGTTTTTGAGATTATTTATATTGCTTCATGTGGCTCTAGTTCATGAATTTTCATGGACATATAGTATTTCAGTAAAGGAATGTATCACAATTTACGTATCTATGTCTCCTGTTGAGGGACATTCAGGAGTTTTACTTTTGCGATTACGAAGAGTGTTGCTGTGAACATTATAAGTCTCTGGGCATGTGTGGGACAGTTTCCCTGTAGTGTGCACCTAGAACTGTGTGGAGGTAGAGTGAGTGCACCCCCTTATTATATATTGCCAAACTGCTCTTCAGAATGGATGCATAAATTCATATTCTCAGCAGCTATATATGTAAGTTCCTGTTTCCCCACATTTTTGTCATTTTGTATGTAGTACTGCCAGACACTTTAATCTTGCCTATCTAGGTGGGTGTAAAATGGTCTCTTATCTAGTTCTAATTTAGAACTAGTATTTTCATGATTATTAGTGAGGTCGATCATCTTTGTGTATGCATACTGGCTGTTTGGGTTTCCTCTTCTGTGAATTATTTATTCACCATCTTGCCCATGTTTCAGTTGAGTTGTTTTTCTTTTCCTTATTAATTTGCAGGTTTCTTTATATATTCGGGATGTGAACCCTTTGTTAGTTGTATGCAATGCACATGTTTTCTCCCAATCTATGTAATATTTTTCACTCTGTGGTGTTCTTTTTGTTAAATGAAAGTTTTAAATTTCAATATAATTTCATTATCAACTTTTGTTTTGAGCTTTATATTTGTGTCTTCTTTAAGAAAATCTATTTTACCTAAAGCCATAGCAATGTTTTCCTATATGCTCTTATAAAAGTTTTAAAGTTTTGCTTTTTACATTTAGGTTGATTGGTTTTATTTTGTAGGAAGTGTGAGATATGGATCTAATTTTAATTTTTTTATGGCTAACCATGCAAGATTTGCTATTATAATTCTGTTATATATTTCCACATGTAACTTGTGTCTTTTTCTGGGCTACTGGTTAAAAACATTTGTCTACTTGACTATATGTATGGTAATACTACACTGTTTTAATTACTATATCTTAAAAAATTTTGGGCATCTAGATAGAATAAGCCCCTTCCATCTTGTTCTCTTCCAAAATAGACTTCACTATTCCTGATCATTTGCTCTTTCATATAAATTTTAGATTTGGCTTGTAAAATTCTACCAAAGGCCCTCCTCAAATTTTAACTGGAAATAAATTTGAGTAAAAGGTTAATTTGATAAGACATTAAAGTAATGCTATGAATCATTACATCCATGAACATGGTATAGCTTTCTGATTCCTTTCAATACTAATCTGTATATGTCTTTAATTAGATTTTATTCCTATAATTTTAAAGTTTTTGTTACTATTATAAACGGAATTTTTATAAAATTGCATTTTCTAATTATTGGCTTTTGATATATAGGAAGGCAATTCATTTTTATGAATGGATTAATTTTCTGAATATTATTTTGGTTATCTGTTTACTTGTTATTAAACACTCTTAGATATTCTATATGAGCAATCAAATTGTCCACAAGTAATGACAGGTATTCTTCTTATCAAATCCTCATAAATTAAAAAAAAAGTCTCTTTCCTAAGAACCTCCAAGTATAGTGCTTAAGACATTCTTGTCTTATTCCTTCTAACGTTTCAACTTCAAAATGTTTGCTGTAGTTTTTGGTTGATACCCTTAATCATTCTAAGGATGTTCACTTATATTCATAGTTTGATGAGTCTTTTCAAACTATGGATGAATGTTTAATGTTATCAAACACTTTTTCTGCATCTAGTGATGTGATCATTTCATTTTTTCTTTTAATTGTGAATGTGATGAATCACCTTAATTCATGTGATTTTACTTTTTAGTATGAACTACTTCAGATATACAAAAAGGTATAAATAATACCATGTACCTACTACTTAACTTAAGAAATAAAACATTACAGACTCTTGTGAATGCCCATCCCATAGAGTCTTCCCTAAATTTGGTGTTTATTTTTCCCATTCAGTTGTGTTTTGGGTAGTTTTGAGGACAACTTTTCAACTGTCACTTGTGCTTCAGAAAAGCTCTGTACATAAAATAATGAACAGTAATATCAGTTTTTAGAAGCAATTATAAAGGAGATGAGGAAACAACACTTGTCAATTACCAGATAATTCTGCACCAGGAAGACCTCAACATTTGGTCAATTAGCTATTAGTTTTTGACTCCTGATTTGTCGTTTCTTTAAATCTCTCACAGACTTACATCTAACACACGATAATGTTCATCTTTGTTCAAATTCCTCAAGTTCCTTCAAAGAAAAGTCTCTCTAGCCAAATTTGAAGGGAAAAAATAACCTCGATGTCTAATATGTTTATTTTCCTTCAGTTATGAAGTAATTTTTGTCTTCAGGCTAATAGTACATTCCTATCTTTCTCATTCTGCACAGTAATATTACAGGGCTGCTGGCAGGGTAGGAACAGCAGAAGAATTCATCCTAGGAGTTCAGTTCCATTTGACTTAGGCCTTTGAATTGTGTCTCCTTTTTCCAGTGGAGGTACCCTGTGGTGCTGACCAGGGACTGGACTGGAAAGGGATCCTGCCTCACCCACTGGTTTCTCCAGAAGAGAATGCTGTCAGGGGAGCTCGGGCTCCCTGAGGCAAGTAGGACAAAACAGTCAGCCCCATTATTCATTTGTCCTTCTTTTCCTCTACCCTTCAATGGAATGATTTCAGGGAAGGAAGGGCAAACACTCAAGAGGAAGTAATTAATATGGGTAACAGTGAACTTGAGATTTTCTTGTTTGGAATTTGAGAAATTTGTAAATGAAGCACTGTTGGTAAGATTTCACATCTTTTTTATAACGCATACCACTAAGCTTACACCAGCTTATTTTCTAGAGAAAAAAAAATTTTTTTAAAGGTGACTGATTTGCAAAGTAATATAATCTTAATTTTGGAGTTTTACAAAACTGAAATATTTTATTTCAACATTTCCAATGTTGACAGGAGTTAATTCCTTGTTGTATTTTATTTGAAGACTAACAAAATAGAGAAAAGAAAAAATATCTGCATTTATAATGAGTAGCTGAATCATGTAACTTGCAAATATTTTTCCTTTAAAAAAAGAACTTTGATAAAGAAGAATTCATTTTTATAAAACTAGAGGCTTGGCCATTTTTCCATGGATCAAATCAACTATTAACTTTTAAAAATCTCTAGAATAAGTAACAGAACAGTCATGCAAAATACTATTCTATTTAATAACCATTAGGACTTCTTTTTCTCGATAAGCTTTTATAAAAGATGGTCTATAATTATTGTCTTTAGAAAGTTAAGCTGACTTTTTTTTTGAAAGGCTACGACCTGCCTACAAATATAACTGTGTATGATTCTGTGTATGTCCCCAGGACTCACTGTGCCCCTAACTGATGGAGTAAAGGGGGCTGTAGGTAAGAGCACAGGCCCTGACGTCAGACTGTCTGTGTCTGAATCCTGCTCTGCTACCAATCAGCACTGTTACTCAGATCAGATCACTAAATATTTCTGCGTTTCAGTTTTGTCATCTGTAAAGTAGAGGAAGAGACGGCATCTACTCATGAGGTTGTTGTGAGAATTAAATGATTTAACACGTTTCCAGTATTTAGAACGTTGCCTGGTTACAGAGGGTGAGTGTCTCCCAAAATTTAACTAATCTTTGATATACTTTGATTTTTTTTAACATAGTTAAAAGTTGCTTACCAATCTGGGATCGATTTCTTCATTAAGAACAGCTTCATTCTTTATGAGTGCCACTCGTTGTGCAAATCTACAGGTAGATATAGATTCCTAAGAAAGCAAGATAAGTCCTTAAAGTGTTATGGCATAGAGAGATAAAACAATTTCTGTTCACAGGAAAAACGTATACACCTAGAGTGATGTGCATAAAACACAACGAGGAAACATGCTTCCAAATTAGGAAGGCTTGGCTTTCCCTGGAACATTATTTTTCATTAAAATTTTGTTTGGGCTTAATATAATGACTGATGCCCAAAGTGTGGAAGATCCTGAGGTCCTAAGTGACAACTGGTATGTGCTTTTCAACTACTGATTTGTCAAACCAGAACCACATACACAAACCAGAATCATAGCAGGTACCACAATCCATAAGCATCAAAGGGTAAAAAATAAATATTTTTAACAGGCGCAAAGAGAGGCTTTTCAAGGCATCTTACAATGCACTTGGGGCTTGGCCTTGTTTGGGGAGGCACCCTGCAGCTTCCTGGTTTCCTCTCTTAGAGAAAGTCTGAGTCCCAAACATTAAACTGAAATGCATGAAACATCAGCTGGCTCTAAAGCAACCCAGGAGAGCCATTTGGCAGCCAAACCCTGCCAAGGCATCCTGGGTGCTGTGCCCAGGGACACGTCTAGGGACACACCTTGGAGATGTCTCCAAGGCACCTAAGCAATCAGGAGCAAAACGGATCAGGAGAAGCCGATGGGTCTCCTCCCTCACGTCTCTGGCAGGTCTTCCAAAATTTGTGTATGTGGTTTTCTGCAAACCATCCCGGGCTATGTGAAGTCAGTTCTCAAATTGGGGGAATTACAATTCTGGCAAATAACCCAAAGCTATGAACTCTGGTGGGTCTTCACCTCTGAAGGCATACCCTAACCCAGTTGAAAAGACGGAAACCCACCCAGGACCCTCAACTCTGTCTCACAAATTAGCATAAAAACTCAGACTGAGATCTCCAGAAAGAAGAAGCAACATACGTCGATATTCCTTTTCTCTAAAGAGAGGGTGGCAATCATGGTCGTCATGCAGTTCCCTCCCAGGCTGTCTCTCAGGACACTGGTCATCATGGAGTTCCGATATGGAATGTGTGAGCGGTGCTTTTCTGAGAGGGCAATGATGACCTGTGGTGGAGGGGAAAAAGAATAGCGTTAACTTAGCAGAAAATGCACACTGGACAAACTGAGCTGCGACAGCAACAAGGATACAAAATGCAGTGACCCCCAAAACTTGGGCTCAGAATAAATACCTTAAAATATTCAGTACAGTAACAGTGAAGATGGAATGAAGCAAATATAGTAAAAACATACCATGATGAACCCTGTCATTTTTGGATAGATGATATAACTTGTGCAGAATTGGATACATTTTTATTGTTTTCAGTCACTGAGAAATTTATATAAAAACTCAAGAGTAAATCATGCCAGATTTTTTAAAATCCTACCAAAATTGGTCTGTATGCCTCATCTTCAAGGTAAAAGAGGCAGAACAATAAATAAGAACCACAAGAGGCAACAGGCCCTAGATTCTGGGGCCAGATTGTCCAGGTCCAGATTCTAGCCATACCAGGGCATGCCACCCACCATCTCTGCCTCAGTCTCCTCATCTGTAAAACTGGGAAAAGACAGTATCTACCTATGAGTAGTTGGGATGATTAGAAGAGTTAAAATGTGCAAATTACTTTGAGTAGAACTAGCCCATAATAAGTGCTGTATATGTGTGTTTGCTTTCACTGTAAGTGATGGGGGAAGTGCACCTTGGTTCAACTAGAGCCTGCTCATCTTGCTCCTTAGCAGTCTTACGTACTTAGTAGGAAGGTGGTAGATGGATGGATGGGAGATGGATGAAGGGCTGCTGTGGGCTGTCCCCAAGGGGAGCCACCAGGGGTTCAGGGTTTTCTGGGGAAGATGAATCCAGTGCCAGGACGCCCACTGCAAGGCATCAGGAATAAGTCACCCACAGATGTGACATGTGACTTCAGGGGCATCACAAGGCCCTGGCTCCTGAAAATACTTCCAACACCTGCCATTGTTCTAGTCTTCCCTCTTCCCAGCTGTGTAATTCCCATCATCAGAACTTTTTCTACTCCTTTAGTTTACAAAATAAGATGGGAACATTGTTTTTGAAGGCCGTTTTTAGCAAAATCATGTAACGATACCACCGGTCTTGCTTTAAGCTAATGACCCACAGGTTTTACTATAAACCAGAAATCCTGTGAGAGTCTCTCAAAAACCACTTTTCCACTCTCAGAAATGGGCCTTCGCACCTTATCCTCTTGTTTCAAACATCTACCCAGCCTCCTCTCTCCACCTTCAGTCTGAGCCGATGGCCACACACTCTTCTTCTAGGTGTAAGCGGTCTACCTGCCCCGTCCCTCAATCCCCCACACATTCCACTCTTCCTGTGGTTACTGTCCTGCTCCTGCCCAAGTCCAGCCCTGTGTCCCCTCCCTCTTCTCCTCTTACCTACTTCGCTCCTGTAATTAACCCCTCTCTTTGCATTAAGTTCTCTCTCTCACCGGAATCACTCCCATTCTGCAAGCCCACAACAGCACTAAACTAAGTTGGCTCTTGCCAAGGTCATCAGCAACCCCCCTGAACCAAAAGCACTGACTGCTCTCTTACTAGACCTCTGATTTGAGTAAGGCATCAACATAGGTATTCATTGCCTCCTTCAGGAAATGCTTTAGTCACCTGGTAATCAGGACATCACACTTTTCTGGGTTTTACCTTTCCTTAAAAACTAGATAATGAATACCTGCTTTTCTTCTTCCCAAATTATATCTGTTGAAGTGCTCCAAGGCTCAGTCCCGGATCCTCTCCTCTTTCTTATCTACACGGTCTCTCTGTGTAATCTCATCCAATCCCCTGGCTTTAAATACATCCGTATCCTATCCGAATGTCTCCCCAATTTACAGCATCAGCCTCAACCTCTTCCCTGAGCTAGTATCCCTGAGGCAACTCTGCATCTCCACCTGGATGTCTGTTCCTGACTGTCTCTCCCCTCTGCCCCAAGCCTGATTCTTTCTCAGGCTTTACCCATCATTATTGATAGTGCCACCATCCACCAAGTGGCTCAGTCCAAAACCCTAGGCAACGTTCCTGAATTCCTCTCACCTCCAACATCCAATTTCCATTAGGTTTATCTACAAAACACACCCAGAATTGGATCACTTTTTCCCACCTCGTTTGCCACCGCTCCAGTTCGAGGCACCATTTTCCCTTCCTTGGATAACTGCTCTCAGGGCTCTGAATCAGTCTCCTTGTTTCTCCTTTTGCCCACCCATGGTCTCCTCTCTGCATGGCGGGCAGAGAAACCTTTACAAAAATGTAAGTTACATCAAGTCACTGCCCTGCTTACAACCTCCCGATGCACTTGGTATAATGACCCAACCCCTGTGTGATCTGGTTCCTGTCTACCTATCCAACCTCATCTCCTACGGTGCTTTCGTGGCCCACACTGGCCTTGCTGTTGCTTCACCATGCCAAGCTTAGCCCCACATCGCAGCCTTTGACCTTGTTTCTTTTACCTAGGATGCTCTTGCCCCAGATTTTCTTACAGCATCCTGCTTCTCATCAATCAAATCTTTGCTCAAGTTTTATTTCCTCACAAGGGCTTTCCCTGAACCCCCTATCAACAGTAACACCCCGATATCCAGGCTTTAACTCTATTTTATTTTTCTTCTGGTACTCACCACTATTGGAAATTTTATTTATTTACTTGTTTGTTACCTGCTTCCCTACGAGAGTTTCTGCTCCACAAGGCAGAAACAAAGGACTTTGTTTCTCTTGCTCGTGGCTCCATCGCCACTGCCAAGAACAGCACCCGGCACCCGGTACATGTGGCAGAAACTGAGTTGTCTCCCTCAGCTCTCATGATAGTCCCCATACTACTTCTGCTTCCTGCAAAATTACATTTCCTAGTCTCTCTTACAGCTCACGGTCTGCATGAGACCTAGCTCCATCAAGCAAACACCCTGTGTGGGATTGGAGGTGAGTGATGAGAGGTGGTGGTCATAAGGAGGAAGACCGCATTTGTAGGTGCGTGGCAAAGGCAACTGGTTTTTTTGAGGCAGCTACAGGGAAGTTTCTGGAATCTAGGACTTAATGTCCTAAGTGCCCAGTGGGGATAACAGTGGTGTTTTACAGAGCAGTTCAGTGGTGTGATTAGAAGTGTCTCTTGGCTGGGACTTTCCCAGTGGTCCAGTGGTTAAGACTTCGCCTTCCAATGCAGGGAGTGAGGGTTCGATCCCTGATTGGGGAGCTAAGATCCCACATGGCTCGTGGCCAAAAACACCAAATACATAAAACAGAAGCAATACTGGAACAAATTCAATAAAGACTTTAAAAGATGGTCCACATCAAAAAGATCTTGAGAAAAAAAAGAAGTGTATCTTGGTTGTTCTGCTCCTAGCTGGGTAGTACTCAAGCCCAGTTTTCTAATTTTTCTTGAGATTCTTTATGTTTAATAAACTCTATGCTGCTTAAATTAGCTAGAATCAATTTCCCAATTTGCAGCTAAAAAATCTGATTAATACAACATATGCTCAACACTTTTTTGTTAAACGAGTATGAATAAATGAGTGATTGGATTAATTAGTTTTACCTAGGAAGGTAGTTGGGAGGGTCATTAGTAGTGAACAAGATTTGGGAGAACTAAGCTTCAATGTAACTGGGAAGAAAGTGAGAAATATGGTGGACCCGATCACTTTGAAGACTTGTAGCACAATAAACGCAGTTCTAGGCCATTTCTTTTTCCTTTTTTTTTTTGGCTGTGTTGGGTCTTCGTTGCTGTGCACGGGCTTTTCTCTAGTTGCGGTGAGGGGGGGCTACTCTTCGTTGCGGTGCGCATGCTTCTCATTGCGGTGGCTTCTCTTGTTGCGGAGCATGGGCTCTAGGCATGCAGGCTTCAGTAGTTGTGGCTCACGGGCTCTAGAAGGCAGGCTCAGTAGCTGTGGCGCACGGGCTTAGTTGCTCCGCGGCATGTGGGATCTTCCCGGACCGGGGCACGAACCCGTGTTCCCTGCACTGGCAGGTGGATTCTTAACCACTGCACCACCAGGGAAGTCCTAGGCCATTTCTTTACAAGCGGGTCCTGAGCAGGTACCCTCCCAGCTCTAGAGGACTTTAGGAATACCATAATAAGCCCAGACCCCTTGGACAGAAACGGATCTTCAGAGTGACTTAGAAATGGCCAGTATTTGAGAGAGAGGCAGAAGTAAATTATTCTTCGTGGTGCTGCTTTGGGTTCTCTACACTGGGCAGAAACCAAATGATCTGAATGGCACAGGGTGAGGAGGTGTTCATACAACCTGGATTTTTTTAGTGTCTACTTCCATTTTGGATTTCATATACAAATACAATAACACGTTCCTGAAGACATTCTTTAAGCAACAAAGGGTGGAACCCCACATTACACTTAATAGTATCTCCACGTACTGAGAAACTATGCCTGAAATCAATAACTCAGTTTACTACTTCATTCATTAAAGAGAATTTCTTTTAAAGAACTCAGATGTCCATGGAAGATTATCCCCTGAGAACTAACAATTTGGAGAGTTACAACTAGCACCGCACCACCAATTTTTTCTCCTGAACGCAACACATTCAGTGGAAGCCAAGTGGAAAGTAACACTCTGAAAAAGTCCCACTCATGTTGGATAACTGGCTGGGGTGACCCTGATTCTGATTTCTGGAGAAGGAGAGAGCAAACACTCTCTGCTCCCAGTGGATTCTCACTTAACATTTGGGCTGACAAAGACCCGGGGTCACCCAAGGAGCACTCCGTGAGGCTTATGGCTGGAACAAGTATGCATGGTCCCTTCCTTTTCCTCCATGGACTCGATTTCTCGGGTCAAGATGTACCCTGTTATTGTGGCTTGAAATGTTTTTGAGGAGACTCTTTGGAAAAAGTACTACATACACAAGGAAAACTCCAAAACCAACAGTACTCTGGCCAATAGAAATTTATTTGCTTCTGAGCACAATAAGGTGCATTCAACTCAGAACGGCTGTGCCCTGTGAGCAGGTGTAGGGTCTCACAATTATGGCCAGAGGGCCATTACAATTCGCATGGAATTTCTATAACCCTAATGTGGGCTAATTCATGGAAGAAAGGCTACCAAACTGTCTTTTCCTAGTCCATCTCCATCTTATATATTCAAACTGAGACAGAGAAGATGTCTCAGTTTGATTATATTATGGACATCTACATGAATTTCTATTACAGCATTTATCTTACTGCATTCTAAGTATTTGTTTGTATGCTTTGCTCTTTCACTGGATGACACGGTAGCACAGGCTTTCTCAATTATACATCGATCCCCATTGCCTAACGTAACTTGTAGCACCCAGTGGACACTCAATCACAATTTGTTGAATGAATGAGTGAATGAATGAATGAAGCTATTTAAACTAAACTGTGTTATACTTCCAGTCTCAAAGGCCCATAATAAAGTACTTCATAAAGAAAATATGTTGGGCTTCCCTGGTGGCGCAGTGGTTGAGAGTCTGCCTGCCGATGCAGGGGACACGGGTTCGTGCCCCGGTCCGGGAAGATCCCACATGCCATGGAGCGGCTGGGCCCGTGAGCCATGGCCACTGAGCCTGCGCGTCCGGAGCCTGTGCTCCGTGGCGGGAGCGGCCACAACAGTGAGAGGCCCGCGTACCGCAAAAAAAAAAAAAAAAAAGTTTATAAAAGTCCTTGAATTCTGTTATTTCATCAACAGTATCTGCTCACTTTTTTTTACTATTCTCCTTCCTAGGTACTCTTTGGTTCCCTCTCACTTATGTCTTTCTGTGTAAAATTCCAATATTTCTCTACTATCCACAACTTTTTCTCTAGCAGCTGCTCCTAGCTTTACTCAATCTCACATACTCATGTCCACACACTGCAGTCTTCCATATTTATGTTCTTCTTTCCTCTCATACTGATCTTCTCCTTCTCCTCCTCTCTCCATTATTTTATGCCATAACCTCCATGAAGGCCCTTGTACAGCAGTGTAAAGAGCTAACGGCTGCAGTGATGCAGTGGGCATCTATGAAACAGATAAGTTACATTCGGATAGCCAAAGGTCAATGACACGTGAATGTCACTGAGACCCTGGGTGAATCCATCGCGCAGATGGAGCTAAGGGCTGACAGACTCCCAGTTCTCACTGCCTGACATGCCCTGACCCCATCCTGGCTGGGCTCACTCCTACACATTCCTCAGATCTCTGCTTAACATCAGTCCTGAGAGAACTTTCATTAACTCTCCCTTCCTCAGTCTAAGTCCAATCCCCCACACTCTCCTCGCCCCTTGGACTTGCTCTGCAGTCTCCCATCGGGATTACAGCCACGTACTTAATGAATACTTATTCAGTGCATGTCTCCCTCCACTGGACCATGAGACCTTCGGGGCAGGGGCTGTTTCTATTTCATTCAGCGCTGTGGTCCAGGGCCCAGCACAGTCCTCAGCACATTACTGCTCCTTATAAGTATCTGTTAAATAAATAAGCTAGCTATATAGAAAATCAAATGCCACATAGCCACCAAGACTGCTCACATGAGGCTGATGTTACCAGAATTTTGAAGAGAAGAAATGTAGGGAGAGGAATAGTTTTTTTTTTTTTTTTAACATCTTTATTGGAGTATAATTGCTTTACAATGGTATGTTAGCTTCAGCTTCACAACAAAATGAATCAGTTATATACATACATATATTCCCATATCGGGAGAGGAATAGTTTTAATGACAAGTAACAGCTTGCAAAGGTTGTGTAGAATGAAGAAAAAGAAAAGATAAGGAGCAGAATGTTTTTCTTGAGTGATTACAATTGGTGGAAATTTTGATTCAACTAACGAATATAAATATAATTTCGTATGATGGATGGATAAAATGGGAATTAAATGATAGTGAAGACTCTGAAACAAGTAGGTATATTTGAAATAAAGCACTTTGAATATAGTCCATTATACTTTCATATCAATGTTACATAAATGTCCTATAAAGTAAAAAGATCTGTTAAGTAAAAATAGTATGTAATATGTGAACAAGAAAGAGTTCAGGAATGCTGACTATCGTCAGAAACACTAAAGTGATCTGAACACCATGCAGGCCTTAATCTCTGGGTGTTGCATTACTGGGATTCATTTGGTCAGAGCCTAATTGTGTGTGCCTTGTTCACAGAAAGTTCCCTTAGGTTTCTCTCAATCTTCTTTTTCAGCCAGCTTGACCATTAGAAAGCATTTAATGTCAGGACAACATCATTCTCAAAAGGGTTCATTATGCAGCTTTAAAAAAGTAGTCTTTTTTCTCAAATCTTTCAGTCTCCAACATTCATTAACGGACCCTTTTGCCTCACCAATATCCTCTGTACTTCTCCACTCCAGTTTTTGATCATGTTTCTCTTTCTTTCTTTCTTTCTTTTTTTTTTCAGAATTAGTTGCCATCTTTAACATTCAACTCACAACATTTATACTCACAGAGCTGAAAGGAACTTGAGAAATAATTTAATTCAATGCACTCCTTTTAGATGGGAGAAATTTTCTCTGGAAGATTTATTTAGCAAAATTCAGATGAGCTTTCTCTGCCTTTAGAATAAAATTCAGAAATTAAAAATTAAGCATGCACTGGGATGGACTGTAGTAAACTTGGAGTAGGGACAGGGAGGGATGCTAAGGCAAAGAGAACCATTGCAGGGTCAGAATCACCAACTAGATGAAGTCACTACAAATGGAAAAGATACTGGTCATCTCCACATTATGGTCTCATAGCTAATCTACCAGCCCGAAAAAAATAGGCCATGGAGGTCGTTTCCAACTTATATTCACACCCACTACTAATTTTACAAAAAAATACAAGGTATAGTGAAAAAAAGTATAGGCTTTGGAGCCAAGCAATTCGAGGTTCAAATCCCTATCTCAGCACTAGCTGTGTAATCTCAGGAAGGCCTGTGGAAGACCGGAGTTAAAAAAACTGTAAGATGTGGGTAATAACTAATACCTACAGTGCAGAGCTGTTGTGAGGTTTAAATGAAATGGATTATACAGAAGTCTAGTAGCTATACCAATGTTTATAGCAGCATTATTCACAATAGCCAAAAGGCGGAAACAAGTCATGTTCATCAACAGATGAATGGATATACTAAATACTATATATCTATATTTATATCTACACACACACAATGAGATATTATTTAGCCTTAAAAAGGAAGAAAATCGTGATACACGTTAAAACACGATGGACCTAGAAATTATGCTAAGTGGAAGAAATCAGACACAAAAGGACAAATATTGTATAATTCCACTTATACGAAAATCAGGAACAGGCAAATTCATAGTGGCAGAAAGTAGAACAGAGGTGATGGGGGCCTGGGAGTATAAAGAGATTGTGAGTTACTGGTTAATGGGTACAGAGTTTCTGTTTGGGATCATAAGAAGCTCTGGAAATGGATGATGGTGATGCTTGCACAACATTTTGAATGTACTTAATGCCACTGAATTGTAAAAATTAGTTAAATGGTAATTTTACGTTATATATACTTTGCCACAGTAAAAGAAGAGAAACAAAACAAAACAAGACAAAAATGCTAGTAGAATGCGTGATGGAAAGTACATGGTCAAAACATGGTTAAAATAGGTACATCCCACCCTACCCATTTACCTGTTCTAAGTAATGTAGTGACAAGTTGATATACTTGGCCTCTGTCAGAAGCTGGCCCCCGACTCCAGTCTTCGCAACTCGCTCTGAACCAGCCAGGTCAACCAAATGCAGCTTGGCCTGTCGCACAGTTGCAGATCCTGGTTCCTTGCTTGATAAGTGAATGGTGAATATGCAGTGGGAACGGGTTGAAGCTTGGTTCATAGGAGTCTACAATAAAAATGTTGTAAAACAAAATTGATAAACCATTAGCCAGACTATGAAGACAAAAAGGGAGAAGACTCAAATCAATAAAATAAGAAATGGAAAAGGGGAAGTAACAACTGACACTGCAGAAATACAAAGGATCATGAGAGATTACTACAAGCAACTATATGCCAATAAAATAGACAACCTGGAAGAAACGGAAAAATTCATAGAGAAGCACACCTTCCAAGACTGAACCAGGAAGAAATAGAAAATATGAACAGACCAATCACAAGCACTGAAGTTGAAACTGATTAAAAATCTTCCAACAAACAAAAGCCCAGGACCAGATGGCTTCACAGGCGAATACTATCAAACATTTAAAGAAGAGCTAACACCTATCCCTCTCAAACTCTTCCAAAATATAGCAGAGGGAGGAACACTCCCAAACTCATTCTGCGAGGCCACCATCACCCTGATACCAAAACCAGACAAAGATGTCACAAAGAAAGAAAACTACAGGCCAATATCACTGATGAACATAGATGCAAAAATCCTCAACACAATACCAGCAAACAGAATCCAAGAGCACATTAAAAGGATCACACACCATGATCAAGTGGAGTTTATCTCAGGAATGCAAGGATTCTTCAATATATGCAAATCAATCAATGTGATACATCCTATTAACAAGTTTAAGGAGAAAAACCATATGATCATCTCAATAGATGCAGAGAAAGCTTTCAACAAAATTCAACACCCATTTATGATAAAAACCCTGCAGAAAGTAGGCATAGGGAGAAGTTACCTCAACATAATAAAGGCCATATATGACAAACCCACAGCCAACATCGTCCACGATGGTGAAAAACTGAAAGCATTTCCACTAAGATCAGGAACAAGACAAGGTTGCCCACTCTCACTACTCTTATTCAACATAGTTTGGGAAGTTTTAGCCACAGCAATGAGAGAAGAAAAAGAAATAAAAGGAATCCAAATTGGAAAAGAAGAAGTAAAGCTGTCACTGTTTGCAGATGACATGATATTATATATAGAGAATCCTAAAGATGCTACCAGAAAACTACTAGAGCTAATCAATAAATCTGGTAAACTTGCAGGATACAAAATCAATGCACAGAAATCTCTTGCATTCCTATACACTAATGATGAAAAATCTGAAAGTGAAATTAAGAAAACACTCCCATTTACCACTGCAACAAAAAGAATAAAATACCTAGGAATAAACCTACCTAAGGAGACAAAAGACCTGTATGCAGAAAATTATAAGACACTGATGAAAGAAATTAAAGATAATACAAATAGATGGAGAGATATACCATGTTCTTGGATTGGAAAAATCAACATTGTGAAAATGACTATATTACCCAAAGCAATCTACGGATTCAATGCAATCCCTATCAAACTACTACTGGCATTTTCACAGAACTAGAACAAAAAATTTCACAATTTGTATGGAAACACAAAAGACCCCGAATAGCCAAAGCAATCTTGAGAAAGCAAAACAGAGCTGGAGGAATCAGGCTCCTGGACTTCAGACTATACTACAAAGCTACAGTAATCAAGATAGTATGGTACTGGCACAAAAATAGAAATATAGATCAATGAAACAGGATAGAAAGCCCAGAGATAAACCCACACACATACTGTCACCTTACCTTTGATAAAGGAGGCAAGAATATGCAATGGAGAAAAGACAGCCTCTTCAATAAGTGGTGCTGGGAAAACTGGACAGCTACATGTAAAAGAATGAAATTAGAGCACTCCCTAACACCATACACAAAAAGAAACTCAAAATGGATTAAAGACCTAAATGTAAGGCCAGACACTATCAAACTCTTAGAGGAAAACATAGGCAGAACACTCTATGACAGAAATCACAGCAAGATCCTTTTTGACCCACCTCCTAGAGAAATGGAAATGAAAACATAAACATACAAATGGGACCTAATGAAACTTAAAAGCTTTTGCACAGCAAAGGAAACCATAAACAAGACGAAAAGACAACCCTCAGAATGGGAGAAAATATTTGCAAATGAAGCAACTGACAAAGGATTAATCTCCAAAATTTACAAGCAGCTCATGCAGCTCAATATCAAAAAACCAAACAACCCAATCCAAAAATGGGCAGAAGACCTAAATAGACATTTCTCCAGAGAAGATATACAGATTGCCAACAAACATATGAAAGAATGCTCAATATCAGTAATCATTAGAGAAATGCAAATCAAAACTACCATGAGGTGTCACCTCACACCAGTCAGAATGGCCATCATCAAAAAATCTACAAACAATAAATGCTGGAGAGGGTGTGGAGAAAAGGGAACCCTCTTGCACTGTTGGTGGGAATGTAAATTGATATAGCCACTATGGAGAACAGTATGGAGGTTCCTTAAAAAACTAAAAATACAACCACCATACGACCCAGCAATCCCACTACTGGGCATACCCTGAGAAAAACCACAATTCAAATAGAGTCATGTACCACAATGTTCACTGCAGCTCTATTTACAATAGCCAGGACATGGAAGCAACCTAAGCGTCCATCGACAGACGAATGGATAAAGAAGAGGTGGCACATATATACAATGGAATATTATTCAGCCATAAAAAGAAACGAATTTGAGTTATTTGTAGTGAGGTGGATGGACCTAGAGTCTGTCATACAGAGTAAAGTAAGTCAGAAAGAGAAAAACAAATACCGTATGCTAACACTGCATATGGAATCTAAAAAAAAAAAAAAATGGTCATGAAGGACCTAGGGGCAAGATGGGAATAAAGACGCAGACCTACTAGAGAATGGACTTGAGGACACGGGGAGGGGGAAGGAAGGGTAAGCTGGGACAAAGTGAGAGAGTGGTAGTATATATATGGACATATATACACTACCAAATGTAAAATAGATAGCTAGTGCGCAGCAGTCCCATAGCACAGGGAGATCAGCTCGGTGCTCTGTGATCAGCTAGAAGGGTGGGATAGGGAGGTGGGAGGGAGGGAGACACAAGAGGGAAGAGATATGGGGATATATGTATATGTATAACTGATTCACTTTGTTATAAAGCAGAAACTAACACACCATCGTAAAGCAATTATACTGCAATAAAAACGTTAAAAAAAAGAAGTAATGCGAACAATGAGAATTTCTGTGGAATATCAACAGATTTAAATTTATATTTCCAGTGAAAAGACTTCATTTCCCAGGAAGTGAACACTTTCAAATGGAGTAAAAACACTTGTAGCTGAGATACTTAACATGAATTATTTTCTCCTGAATGACTGATAACAGATGTGGCCGGTTCATTCAGAAAGTGAAAAAAGAGTGTGAATGAGGTAAAGTTTGGGACCTCTTAACCAGTAGTAGAATGTTATTTCATTACATGACCACAATCCATACCTTACCTTTGGCTAGCCATATTGAAAATTTTCAATGTGAATTTCATGGTAAAAGAGCTGAGAATGGGTTCATAAAGAGAATGCATTACAGAATTGTAAACACAATCCACAGACAAGGATACCCAACATCACTGCTACTACCCAACACTGAACTGGGGCTTCCAGCCAAGGTAATAAACAAGAAAAATATATGAGGCATAGTGACAGGAAAAGAAGAAATTAAAGTGTCATTATATACCGAAAATATTGTGGTTTACAAAGAAAATGCAAGAATGTCTACAAATAAACTGTTAAGGGCTAAAAAGATTAGCAGGGTTGCTGGATGCAAGACCAATATGAAAAATCAATAAAGTTCTAATAATCCAGCAACAATTAACCAGGAAATATTTTATTTGTAATAGCAACAAAGATGATGAGACACTAAGAGATTAATCTTATAAAAGATGTGTAATTTGCAGAGAAAATGAAAATCTGAATAAATGGCGTACCAGATATTAATATACCATTTCATAGATGGGAAAATTCAAAATTAATCTCTATATTAATCTCTCTATATTAATCTATATATTCAATGCAATTGAAATACAAATGCCACTGGTTTTGTTTGCAGAACAAAACAAATTAATTCTAAAAACCAGATGAAAGAGCAAATATTGGCAAAATAATCAAAAACAATTCGGTGAAAGAATAATAAGGAAAGGGGTCTTGTCTTGCTATATATCAAGGAATAATCATAACACCATAGTAATTAAAACTGTGGGACTGGTGCAGGAACAGATAGAGAATTAGATCAGTGAAACATGCTGTGCTCATTTAAGGAACTCTGTATAAGGTATGGGTGACATCACACCACAGTAGAGAAAGGATGGACTTATTAACAAATGATGTTGGAGTAATGGTCTAACCACCTTGAAAAAGTAAATTTAGATTGCTCTCTCACACTATACACACAAATAAATTCCAGAATGTATTATAGACTTATGTGTAAAAGAACACAACCTTAACATTAATAAAATATAGAAGCATATTGTAATCAACCCAAGGTAGTAATAGATAATCTATGATAAGACACAAAACACAAAACTGAATGGATTTGAAATATTTGACCAAAAAATCCAAAATTAAAGAACTTCTGTGTGATGAGATCTACCGTAAAGTTAAAAGACTGGGCGATGATATTGGCAATATATATGGCTGACAAAAGATTAATATTTGAAATAAAGAACCCCCACAAATCAATAAGAAAAACAACACAGAAAAAATGAGCAAAGGATATGAACAGGCATCCCATAAAGAGGAAACATGAAAATGGTCAACAAGTCTTTGAAAAAATTGCTCAAGCTTACAAATAGTCAAGACAAGTAATTAAAACCCAACAACAAACTACTTCATTCACCTCTACTAGACGGGCAAATTTAAAAAAATAAACTCTAACAAAACAAGTGTTTGTAAGGATATAAGGAAGCAGGAACTTTTATACACTGCTGGTAGGAATGTAAATCAAGAATCTTTTTTGAGAGAATTCCCTACGGCCCACAAGCCAGCAACAGCCTGACTACTAGGTATATTTCCTAGAGAGAAACCTGGGCCAGGTACATTACCTGGGAGAGAGAGAGACAGAGGCAGAGAGATGGATGGACATTCACTGCAATACTGCTTGGGGTAGCAAAAAGTTGGTGCAAGATGTACAGCCTAAATGGACATCTGTGGTGGGAAAGATGAATAAACTGGGATAATTCAAATTACAGAAAATTAAACTTCTGTATAGACTGACATAGATTTCTAAAATAGAATGCTGAGGAAAAATGGCAAGTTAAAGAATAATATAAATACTATGATAGAACTTAGATAATTAAGAAGACAATATTACCTAAAAATATTAGTTCATGGTGCTATAACTTAGGTCATTAAAAGCGTAAAAAATGGACTGGAGGATATAGCAAATTAATGATGGTTGTTGCCTTTGTGAGGGATGGAAGTGAAAGGCCAACAAGGAGACTTCAACTTTATCTGAAATATCCTATTATTTTTATTTAAAAATTCTCAGAAGTAAATAGATATCAGATATCTAAAAATATCTAAAATAAAAATTATCTAAAAATATTCCAAAAGAATGCTCATGTGAGTAAACACGTTCAGATCTCCACCTTTGCAAAACAGGATTTAACGAAAGACTTTCCATACAGATATACATGTATTCAGATAGGGTAATATATTTAGATGCTATTTCAACCAGAAATTCTTTCTGTAAATATAAATTCTTGATATACACGATCACTGATTTACACCAACTAGCAAAATACAGAGATGTCAAAATACTGGCATACTTTTCGTGATGATGATGTAGCTAGGGAGTTACATAGGCTGAAAATTTGACCCATTACTCGTTGCCACAATAACTATACCTAAACCTAGCCAGTGTGTGATTTTGCATGCTAAAGTGGATCAGCAAATAACCGTACATCTAAAACCGCAAACTCAAATTTAGAACCTAAGTTGAGGTGTTTTGGAAGTGACTGTAAGTTATTTGCAGAACTTAAACGTGGGTTTCATTTCACTGTTATATTTGCACAACAATGAATCGTACAGCACTGTAACAAAAGTCAAATGACAATCGATATAAATGACTAACATAGAGACTATCCCCAACAGCTGTCTTCAGCTTCCAAATTGATGCACTGAAATCACAGTAAAATGTGGACCATTACAAATAGTGGAAGAGTGAACCCATTTCAAAGGGTACATCAAATTAAATTGTATTTCTGTAGTTTGTAATTAAAATGCAGTAATATGTGTAGGAGTCCATGCCTACAATTTTGTAACTTCTCATAAATATTTTCTGCATGAAGTAGTAGTTGGTGTACTCTTAGCGAAAAATTTCTTAAACCTCAGAAAACATTCTTTATGTATAGCTGTTTAAGTGTGAATGAATATGCCAGTGTCTGCTCTGTGTTTATTTAAGGACATCTTTATGTCTCATAGGCATGCCCCTACGTTTGTCCTTTTAAAGGTAAAATTGTATTTAAACATTTTTGAAACTGCCTAAGAACAGACGGCACCATTTAGGCAGATTTCATTCAAATTTAAGTGCACATTTTAAACAAATGTGCTCTTGGCACTAGAGACAGTGCCTTTGGAAAAATTCTAGTGATGATTAATCATCTGCATGCAGAGAGCTTTCATATTTCATATCATTCTGAGTATATAGCCCCATATTAGGCAGTACAGAGACAAGAAGGAAAAGAAGGCCTGGACCTTGCCCTCAAGGCATTTATAATCTAGTTCAGGAGCTAATGACAAAATGTGTGAAATGAGAGTGAACAATGAGAAAAAGGTAAATGTGCAGGAAAGAAAGTGATCTGTTTTCAGCACTGAGCATCCTGATCTTTCAGGTAAAACCTACGAATGTTAACCATTCCCTCATTATGGAAGCTCTCCACGCTCCTTCTATTCCTAGGTTTCTAGAGTCAAACACTCTCTCTAGGGCTTCCCTGGTGGCGCAGTGCTTGAGAATCTGCCTGCCAATGCAGGGGACACGGGTTCGAGCCCTGGTCTGGGAAGATCCCACATGCCGCGGAGCAACTAGGCCCGTGAGCCACAACTACTGAGCCTGCACGTCTGGAGCTTGTGCTCCGCCACAAGAGAGGCCGCGATAGTGAGAGGCCCGCGCACCGCGATGAAGAGTGGCCCCCGCTTGCTGCAACTAGAGAAAGCCCTCGCACAGAAACAAGACCCAAACACAGCCAAACATAAAGAAAGAAAGAAAGAACTGAGTAAAAAATTAAAAACAACAACAACAACAACAAAACCACTCGCTCTAACTGCTTGCTCTGTCTCCTTTTCCTTTATTGGACCCTTTTCTCTCCAGTCCCTAAAATAGGCATGTCCCAAGCTATGGTCATCATATTTCTTCCTCTTGGGGAACTCTTCCATATCTCTGATTCTCATTGGATTGGTACTGCAGTGTAGTTAAAAATCACACAACCAAAATTTTAGAATTGGGTGTCGGATGACCTGGTTTCTTCAAGCTCTGG
Source organism: Lagenorhynchus albirostris (assembly GCF_949774975.1). Lineage (NCBI taxonomy): Eukaryota > Metazoa > Chordata > Mammalia > Artiodactyla > Delphinidae > Lagenorhynchus > Lagenorhynchus albirostris. Next base: position 69,134,334 of record NC_083104.1, read on the forward strand.
TTCCATCAGTTACTAGTGTTGAAATCTTAAGCAAATTTACGTAAAGTAATTTTGGTTTTTCGTGCCTTTGAAATGCCATAATAAGACTTGCTTTGCTGCAAAGAGCTGTACTAATTACCGATTGAAATGTTGAAGTGGTCCATGAACTGTAAAAGGTCATAAGAATGTCTCACTGTTGATGTTCACTCTGTTCAGATGCCTCCCATGTCCTTATTTCCAACCACAATTTCTCTGTACCCCAGAATAGAATGTCCAAGAGCTGGACTGAAAACTGTCACTAAAATGCCCTGCCAGCATCTTGAACTTAATGTTACCCCAAACAACCTCATCACTTTCCCTCATTCTGTGTCCCACAGTTGGATATCCAATCCGTCCTATTGCATGTACCTCTGTCAGCTCTGCTCCATCTCCAAATATCTTTTACCTCTCACCTGGGCTACTACATTCTTTCCTTACTAGTCTTCCCATATTTATTCTTGGCTCCTCCAACTGTTCTCCACCTTGCAGACAGAGTAATACTTCAAAAACACATATTTGATTACATCAATCCCACCTAAATCCCTGAATTAAACTAGCATGCTCCCTAAGACTAATATCTCCGGTTCCTACAACTGTGTCTGATACAACTGTTTATCAAACTATTTTTAAAGTATGGCAATCTGACACTCTGAACTGAATTTATGCTTTCAAATGTAGCCTAACCACAGCAGAGGAAACTGGAATCTGAGCAATCCAAATCTAGCGTTGCCAATAAATAGCACACAAAGTGATAAACCATATTTGCTCCAGCCTTTTACCCATGCTATGGAATTTCTTTGGGAAACACACACACTTGTTTATTTGATGACTGCATTTGATTAGTTTTTATCCCAACATTACTATCTGTTGAGATAATTCTGAATTTTGACTGTTTTGCAATTTTGCGCTGTCAACGAATGAAACTATCCTGTATCTCCTCAACCAAACAAGTTTGTAAGACATGGAGTAGGGCAGAACAATAGTATTCCATGAAGACACCCGTACTTTCTTCTCCACTAGGTAATAATTATGGGTATTTTCTAATTGGCTTCAATCCAAGTACTTTCATATACTTTCAATTTCTCTTTATATCTCCCAAGGATATTTTGAGAGACTTTATTAAATAACTTGAATTCACTTGACCTATGAATTTTTATAACCCTATCAGAAAAGTGAATGAAATTAGTTTAAAGTGAATCATTTAACAATCATTTTTCAGATTCTTTTTTAGGATTTGGTATCAAAAATATTAACCTGTCATTTTCCAAATGTTTTCTTTTTTTGCAGAGTTGAGAATAAGTGACTTTCTTTTATAGAGTAAAAGTCTAAAACCCAGGCTCACTGGGTCCCTTACAGATTCATCATATTGGTAATCTGTGGTCAAGGAAAGTTAGTTTTCCTCTTTCTCATCTCCAGCCCAGCAAAAGCTGACTTCTCACTGAAGGCCTATCTGAAAGGTTACCTCCTCTACAAAGGCTCTCCACTTCCCACCTCCTCCCACCTAGACTCTGAGCTCCTTGGGGGCAGGGACGGTGTCTCACACATCATTGTAACCCTAGCATGACATTACACGATAGTGTTCAAAAATGTTTGTTAAATCGTTGACTCTTGCTCATTTCTAGTTTTCTGGAATCTCTATGGCATGCTTCATAATTTCTAAAAATTGCCAAATAATTCAGAGACTATAACTGCAAACTCTTTAAATCCATGCAATATAAGTTGAGTCTAAAAATTAGAATTATTTGTACAGCAAGATTGACTCCAATCTCTACACTTATCTTGGGCTTCAATTACCCTTTGTGCCTGACTCCAGGGCTCTTATTATCCACTACACTGTACATCTTCAACTGCCTTTTCTCTTGCCTGGAATGTCCTCTTGATGGTCAAGTATTGGCCAGTATGTCTTATGGGAAAAGTATGCCCTTCTCCTCCTCCCAAAATAAGCCTACTCAAAATTCATTTATCTTCATGAGTTCCCTTGGACTATTCCCAATTGGCATTAACTACTGTGTTCAGAAAGGCCATTTAAACATTTGTGCATAGAGTAGAAGATAATTAATATCCAAACTCTGGAAAAATCCATTGTTCCAAATGGATTTTTAAATGTCTATCATTTAAAAAATTGTGACATTGTAATGGACAGTTTACAGCAGAGGGTAGTAAGGGATGACGGTGGAATCTACCAGGCTACAACTGAGTGTTTGGTGGTCAGGCCATTTCTTGCAGTATAAAGAGTGGTGCAGATTATAAAAGGTGCTTCAAAAATGACCTTGTCAGTCAATGGTGGCTTCAAACTGTCTATCTAAAAGGGGCTTGGAGTAGCAATGTACTTGTGGAGTGGTACTTGAAGCTGCTTTTGCAGCTTTACATAACATAGCATTAAATCGAGGAAACACCACATGTCCGTACTGAAGGCTAAAGCTCCTTCTCCACCAGCCCTTCAAGCCACTTAGTGGCACTGGCTGGGCTACCACCCTAAGAAGCTCTTTCACTGAACAAGAATCATTTTCTGCAGAGCAGGAGATACTCCTAGGCTGAAAGAGAAATTTGAAAAGAAATGGTATAGCAACAAGAATTGGGTAACAGTGATAAGCATTTACAAAAGCCTGTTTATTCATCTTTCCTGTTGGAATCTGCAGATGTACAACTACTAATCCTGATGCTCTATGATTTTGTTACGCATATTCCTATTGGTAGATCAACAAAAATTTTCACTTTTTTCATTATTTCTTCATGATTTGTGGGTGTGTGGCCATTTTCAAGATTGAAAATTTTAATTTAAGGGCAAAAATTGATATGTGAATTATGATTTTTGTGTTTATATAATATACTATTATTTTTTTTGTAACAATTTTTCTACTTTTAGTTAATCTCATGTTTTCAATCACTTCAAGAATTATTACAGGGCTTCCCTGGTGGCGCAGTGGTTGAGAGTCTGCCTGCTGATGCAGGGGACACGGGTTCGTGCCCCGGTCCGGGAAGATCCCACATGCCGCGGAGTGGCTAGGCCCGTGAGCCATGGCCGGTAAGCCTGCGTGTCCAGAGCCTGTGCTCCACAACGGCAGAGGCCAAAACAGTGAGAGGCCCGCGTACCGCAAAAAAAAACAAAACAAAAAATGATTACAAATAGTTAATAAATACAGTCTTCAATGAGTCAAGTAATTTCTTTATATTACATATTAAGATTTCCTAGGATCCTTTGAATACTTTCTTTTTCTTGTCATATCTTATAGCTTATATTCCACTCTTATGTACCAAAATCTTTCTTTCTTCAATCAGGTCTCTATTTTGCAGTGAAATAGCTCAACAAGAATTTCCCCTAATTTAGAATAGGTCAGGTGAAGAAAATTCTCTCTAAGGTTGAACAGGAGTATATAATACACATGCTTGAGACTTTTTAAAGCAAACCATCTAAGAACAGCAGCAGACACAGAATCCAGAATTCAGCTTTCACTCCAATTCTCCTTGTTTGATAACACTTTCTAACCAGATATCCTAATTGATCTGTTCCTTTGATCATTTGCTCTAACTGAATTGAAGACTGAAAATACTAGCTTCCATGTGTTTCCCAGACTGATATCTGAGCCTTTTAGGTTAAAATTCACCCTTAACTGAGGATTATCTAACCCTCCCCCAACTGGTTAAATGATTTCTTATCTAATTCCTCCCATGGCAAATGGGTTGGTTAGGAGGCCCACCACACACTTGTTGTACTCTAACTCAGCCTGGAAAAGTGAGGCCTGACCAAACTTAGTGGTTTAGCATGTGACCCTATAAACACCTGTCTTGATCTTTTCTGAAGTTGTTTCAGAACATACTGCTTAGCAGCAAAATATCCCCAATTTGATAGCCCTCTATTGGAATTAATAACCCTAAACTGCTCATTTTCCTTTCTGATTTTTCTTTTTATAAGATACCTGGCTTTTAGAAAAGTAATCAAACTCATTTTCCCTACTTGCAAGATTTCTAGGTCCAGGGTATTATCAAAGCAACTGTGTAAAAGAGAAAAACAGACCAGGCCCACCAATTTTTTTTAAATTTAAAAGTAAGCTTTGGAGCAATCTGAAACATATGATAAGAATGTTTTAGCAATTGTGATTCACCTTTCTGATAAGAATAGCCTATTTTGTTTTATTATATATCCCTTCTAACAAGTCTGGAATGAATTTGATGGATTTTTGATTTTCATGTCTTCAAAGATCTGTTAGCTGACTTCAAAATTTTAGCGAAATTGAATGCCAGAATTAGTGATGGCTCTTCTTCTGTTGGATGTCAATATTTAGAAGATTGCTTCCCTACGGGTCATTTCTCCAAAATTTGGCAAATCAAATACATTAATATAAAAATATAAGTATGCTAAAGTCAGCACACATGGCAAATTGAGGAAGAATTTTACCTACATGTTTAATTAGACTATGTTCAATTATCATCCTTGTTTAATATCCTTGAACTGGGTATCATCATATCAACACCAGGACAAAGGTTTGTTCTCTAACAATGGAAAATATATCATCCCAAATGCTCCCCCACCTTTTATTTACTTGACTGAAAGAGGAATCATAGCTAAATTTGGTCCTCAATGGCATTCTTGTTGTCTAGCATATACATTTTTCATCTTTTAAATTAAGGTTAACATTTTTTCTCTCTTCTCTTCCTCTTAAAATTCAGTCGGGCTTAACAATTTCCAAGTCTGACCATACACATAACTAGAAAAAATGATATTATGGGGCTAAAAAGTCTAATGATCTTCTCAAGAATTTATAGCAGTTCATTTAAACTGTCTTTAGGGAAAACATTTTTCTATACATACTGTATACCTCGAGATTATAAGTAAACTGAAAATACCTGTTACTATCCTGTGTATAGACAACTAGAAACAGGTAGTGATAACACACAAAGCAGAACTCAGATATACAGTTGAGTAAGTTTATTCTTATGAAAGAAGTTTATCCTGTCAAATTGATTGTGGTAGCTCTCAATGCAATGTTCGAGTTCAGACATCGAGGTCTGTATCGGACACAGATTTGAGGACAATGTCACTCACAGTACAGATGCTGAAGGAAGAACTCTAGAAGCATAGATGTCTGGTGATTACATACATTATTTCACTCCATTTTATAGTCCAATGATATTTTTTCCACATTTTGAAGATTCCACAGTTCTCTCTATGGCTATGAAGATCTCTTGCTGTTAGAATTGGCAAGAATCCAAGTGGCAAGCCCAAAACGTGATCAAATTACTTGTTGAAGGTTTTGGGCAGTTGATAAGACCCCTGTCTCCTCCCTCCTAGTTTGAAACCAATACAAGGACTAATGCAAAAGTCAGCCTGCCAAAAAAATGAAAGTATCTATCGACAAGAAATGCTAGAAGAATAGCTTCTTCTTAACATTGACTTCTTATAGCCCAAACTGACTTCCTGCCATTTCCCTCATGTGTATTCTTGATTGAAGATAAGCCAAAAGCAATCTATCTGAATTATTAACCCTATTTCTTATAGAAATGGTTTTACTCAGGGGCTAATCTATGCCTCTTTGCCCTCTGATCAATTCCTTCCCTTTCCTCTACATCACAGAGATGCAGAGCCCTAAAGGCAGCATTTCCCCAAGACCCCTTTTAGCTGGCATCCAGCTGGAAAGTCAGGGAAGGGGAGAGATACTCTGGCTTTTCCCTTCCTCATGCCTTCCACTCTCCTGCCAATGCCTCCTACCCGCTGAGACCTGCCTATAGATTGTCATAGCTTCCTGTTGTTGGTCATCTCTACGAGTTGTATTACCATCCCCTGTTTGGCTTCTCAGATTCTTCCGTCATCCATGAAACAAAACTATCTGCACTGATTTCTCCTGTTTTAAATACAGAGTAGTTTGTTTTCCTTGTTAGATCCTGACTGATACACTCAATTAAATACACAGCAATTTAACATAAAGCTCTCAGATGTTATACAAGACTGACAGAAGCATAAAGTCTTTGTATTTCTTTCAAAGTTACAGGCAAGACACTGCCCATTTTGCCACACAAGACCCTTTAAACAAGTATGGATACAATCTGCCTGCAATTCAATACCCGTAAATTTGCTCTCTGAACAATGAAAACTATATAACCAAAAATGTCAAAATGATGCCCTTGTTTTTACTTGTCTGCCTGAAGAATCATAGCTAAATTTTGTCCTTAATGGCAATAATTAACTCACTCCAGTTGTCTATCATATCCATCTATCTTCTTTTAAATCAAGTTTACCTTCAAATTTTTTTTTCCTCTTTGACATTTTTTTGGGTCCAGGTTTATATGTGTTTTAATATTGTAAGTTGCTTCAAACCCATTTGGAAAATAGATGATATATATAATACTAACATAAACATTGTTTTCTTACTAAAAAAAACATGCTATATTTGAATTTTATGAAGAATAATGAGTTAGTATTTTGTAAAAATGATGCACATTTATCAAGATAGATCAAGTTATATTATGGTAGCAAATGAACAAATAGCACCATAATCTCAGAGGCTTAAAAATCACAAAGGTTTCTTTCTTGCTCACGTTATTTCTCCAGTGTTGTTAAATGGTGGCTCTGCTCCACATACTTGACACCAGCAAAGCTGATGGGGGTGCTGCCATCTTCTAAGACCACCTCCACAACATAAAGCTTCAGGGTTTGCCACAAAAGGGAAGGAGATTAAGGAGAACTTTATGCTAATTCTCAAAGGCTTCGAAACAAAAGTAACATGCTACTTTCACTCAGATTGCACTGGATACAGCAAGTGAACTCCCTTAACTTCAAGGAAGCATGTGCTAGAAGGAATAAACAGAAGTTTTGGTAAGTGCTGGTAATCCCTACCACACTTTTTATTTTAAAAATCCAAACAACACAAAAAGGAGCAAAGATGAAAGTGAAAATCTCCCCAAAATAACAATGTTAATGTTTGATAAAAATTGTATTTAGATACCTTTAATATAGAAGAACATATAGAAGTACTTTACCAAAACAAAAGCATACTACACATATTCTATATATTCTAATATATATTCTATATATTCTAAGAATATACTATTCTTAATTGAAAATGACTAAATTAAATTTTATTTGAATTTAATAGAAAAATAAATAAAACTGAAGGGATTGGTGAGCTTCAGATAAATGTTTTTTCATGGTAAGAGATGTATATCTTTTCTCTAAAAGTATCTCTTTAGAATTAAGGAAAACTCATGGAATTAAAGGACTTGGGTCATCATGATTTTAACTACATGGTTGACATTTAGACAGTATCTACTTTCTTGCTTTGAAATATAAGGAAATTAGCTCACTTATAACACCACCCCTCCTCTACTTTCTAACTCCAAATTTGTGTTATATCTATTATTATTTATATTTTCAAGGTTTATAATATTTACTTACACAGTTGTTTAGTTTTATGTCTACATTTAAATAAATTCAATGTTTCTCACCAGTCCTTTTGTAATGCTTCTGGGTTCTCACATTCGTTAATTTGATTTATCTCTTAGTTGGTTAGCCTTGATTGTCAAGCAATTTTTAAAAACGATCCCTCGGTTCATTTTCTTCCAGGAGTCACACATGCTTAAAAATACTTGTCTGATGTTTTTGTTTTTAAAGGAAAACTTGAAAATTTGGCTGGGTATAAAATTATTGGGACACAATATCCTTGCTTCAGAACTTGTTCCACTGTCTTCTGGCACTGAATATTGCTAAGGAAAAGTCCAAGAGCAAACTTTTTTTAATCTTCACTCAGAGTTGGCTTGCATTTTTCAGACTGGATGTCCATAAGTTTCTTTATTTAGCTTTGGAAATTAGTAACTTCAATAGATTTTATCTTGGAGTTGAGCTTTTCCCATTTTTTCTTAGACACAGCATGGCCTTTTCATCCGCAGATTCAAGTAATGCCAGATTTCAGGAAACTTCTCTCTCTCTCTCTCTCTCTCTCACTCTCTATCCATGTTTTTTCTGTTCCTCTCACTCTTCTTCAGGATTTCTAATTACTCAAGATTGGTTTCTCCTTTGGCTGTCTTTCTAGGTATCATTTTCTCTCATTATTTTAAATATCCTTAGTTATTTTTCAGCCACATTTCCTCCTCTTCTTCTTCCTTGTCTTCCTTCTCCTCCTCCTTTTCTCCTTCCTTCTCTTTCGTTTCTTAATGGCACTTTCATCACTATAATGGCTTTCTTCTTCTCTTTCATTTCTGAGTTCTTCAAGCTTGCTTTTATTTTCTTGTCTTGTAATCTTTTCTTTGAAACTTTCTATATTTTTAAGCTATTTTTAAAAACACATATTGCTTTTAGGTAACATATTTAAGATTCTGAAGTATACTGCCTTGCTTCCTAATGTAAGGAGTCTTCAAATGTATGTTGCTTTTCCCTCCACACTCCATATACATGGAAAGATCTTTAGTATTTTCTTTTTGATAATTTTATCTTTGAGCATGTGCATCTTTTTCCTAGAGAGTAGTCTGGGAGATGGGTAAGGGAATATTCAAATTCAGTTTGTGTCCTGAGTACCTTTACTCTGCACATATTTCATTCTTAGCCTTAAGAGCACATACTTTCCTCAAATTTTTGCACTAAAAGGTCTGGGATGGCAAAACCCCTTAAGTCACAAACTCCCTGAATCCCACTCACCAAAGGCCATCTTTCTTGGCCATAAGCCTAGACCACTGACCATAAAAATGGCCTGTCTTTAAGGTTTCTTCTTTAGACTCACCTTCTATAGTGTAGAAGGAATATCTAAATAATATTGCCCTATCGTACTTGTCTGTTTTCTTAGATCTCACCACCCTAACCAGAAGATCATTGGATTTGCATTTAAGAATTGTGACACTTTCTTTAAGGAGAAACTGTATCCTGCCTGAGGTTGGAGGATATATGTGTTGGCTCTCAGCAACCTCCCTCACCGTAATTCAAATTTCATAGTATTTGGCAGATTTCCTCACGGTTTGAGGTTATGGCTATTTCCTTATTTCACTGAAGATGGCTTTTTCCCTTCTATTTTTCATTTTTTGTTGTTGTTGGTGGTGATTTTCAGTAACAGGGAGTACAGTAAAAATTACTTTCTTCTGCTATTTAATCAGAAATCAGAATTTTAAAGGTCAGAAGAAACTCAGGAGCTAAATTTTTACAGCCAAGAAGATTGTGTTTCTCTAATTATGTATATGGAGTGAGTATGTTTTAATATTCTATTAATGGCTGCACCGTACCACTTCATTTATTTTAATAAACGTTTTAGACTTGAAACTTATGGTTCATGCAATACCACTAATCAGGTTAGATGAGAGCAGAATGCAAACTATATTATAAGACAGAATCACTAGTTAAGAAAGACTGTGTATTTCTCATATACAAAATATAAAAAAGAGGGAGAAAAATGCTTGGGATATATTAAGTGCTCAAAATTTAAGTTCCCTTCTTTCTATACCTACTAACATATATACAGTAGATAAGAAAATTTAGAATTGTCAACACATCTTTTGCTAAGGCTTCTAGCTGCCTATTGGGACCTAATGATAAAAGATGTTATTCTCATTATAATAAGAGCAGTATGAAATGGATTTTCCCTGTTAAATATTTTGCTCTTCTCAGGCTCACAAATCTTGGTGTATACTTGCTAATTATATACAACTAATACGTCTTTCCAACAAAAATCTGTGAGGATGTGTTATTTAGTGTCTCTCTAATGGTGTGATGGAATATGATTCTGGAACACTAATTGCAACCCAAATCCTCTTGTTTCCCACACACACTACACAAGGAGATCGAGGCTTAGAGAGCTGTTAACAAACACAATCACACAGTCAAGCTGCTCTTTCCTTCCCGTGCTGTCCTCGTGTTATTAGACAACGTGTCCAGCGACAGCTGTTTCAGTACCTGTACAAACCTACTCACTCCACTCACAGCCTGTCTCCCAATTGTCTTTGCACTTCTACAAGGTCACACAACTCACTCCAAAAGTTTGACAGAGTGCAAAGTCTGAGAGCTTACAAAACGCATCAGCACAACTCAGATACATTTAGTATGTTTTTTATTTCAAGCAAAGAATTAGGCAGAAAGACCTCTAATAGTTCCTGGGAAAATAATTTACAAATCCTGTAAATGTTGTTGGGAGGATGGTTATTTAGAAAGTGATGTCTTCCAAAAGGTCTGAAGCACCACAAATTAAATTTTAAAATGCCAAAGTCATCTGTGATGCATTCTGTACTCACCAAGAGGCACAGTGTACCATAAAATCACCCCCAATTCTGGGTCTGAGATTGCAGGATTTTTCTCCTGAAATCACCAGGTCTTCTGCTCCACATTAATTCGACAAAAAAATATTTTTAATTAATGACTGACCAACTATGTAGTTGCCAGATGCTGAGAGAATAGAGTTGAACAGGACTACAGTCTTGTCTTTCAATAGTTGCTAGCTGAGAATTGTAGGGTCTTTCCAGATGTTATACTATATATAGCATATTAGCGCTCCTGAATTCATCAAGGTCAAGAGCAACACCAGATACCAATCATACAAGAAATTACATCCAAGGTTATTTGGACACTGTATTAGTTTTCTAGTACAACAAACTAGGTGGCTTAAACAATAGAAATTTATTATCTTCAGTTCTGAAGGCTAGAAGTCTCACATGGAGGTGTTGGCAGGGTTGGTTATTCCTTCTGAGGGTTATAAGGAAAGGATCTGTTCCAGGCCTCTCTCCTTGGCTTGTAGATGACTGTTTTCATGTTCACATGGCACACTCTCTCTATATGAGTCTGTCTCCAAATTTTCCCATTTTATAAGGTTACCAGTCATATTGGATTAGGGCCCAACCTAATGACCACATTTTAACTCGATCACCTCAGTAAAGACCCCATCTCTCAATAAGATCACTCTGAGGTACTAGAGGTTAGGGCTTCAACACAGGAATTTGACAGGGTAAGACAATTTAACCTACAACAGACACTACTGTGAAGTTTTGGTAGAAAGGACCCTGAACACTATTCTCTTCTCCAAATTAGCTTGTGAAAGAAGGCCATATTAGTCTAATTATTCACTGTGAGCAACATTATGACTCCCTGAAATGAATAGTTAAATGGCACTTTTATCAGTGGAGATTGCTCCTAGAGGGAGCACCTGATTTTGTTAATTCAGTACAGCTTCTGTCAAGATCCAGGTGAAATCCCCATGCTCCAGAAACCTCCGATAAAATCCACTCCAACCTGATGATGACCATCCCCTTCCATGTCCCAGGCCAAAATAGGAACAATGGGGTAGATGCAACTGGGCATCAGATTTCAATTCAAAACAAAACACATTCTAATAAGTAGAATTATTCATCAGTGAGCTATTGCACTTCTAAGCATGGCATCCAAAGGAGAAACCGTAAAATAAAAAGATTGACTATGTTAAAAAAAAAGAAATGAAAACGAAAAGAAAATTTATAAAATGGTGGAAAATGTTTGCTAAATATATGACAAAGGCAAAAGTTATCTTTATTCATTCACTCAACAATTATTTACTGAGCTCCTACTATATATCAGTCTTTGTTTCTAGGTGCAGCAGATGTGAACAAGACCAAGTGCCAGCCCTCATGGAGTTAACAAATCAACCAGACCTACCCTGACACTCCAAGAGAAGAACAAGTAGAGCACATAAACAAAGACAGAAATGCAAATGGCAAATAAAGATATAAAATAATTTGGTAATCAAAAATGCAAGTTAAAACAAATTGTTTTTTGCCTACCAAATTGGAAGAACTTTCAAATCCTGTGATGTTGGTGAGGGTACAGAATATGGACCTGATCACATACTTCTCTGGGAGTGGGTTTCAACCAGCTTCTTAATGGTAAAACCCAAACTGCCCCCAAATTTAGACTGAGCACATTTAAAATGCTAAAATGCATATCCCTGGGCTCCACGGCAGATTCTGAATCTATCCATCAGATATGGGATCCAGGAAACTGTCTTTTGACTACCATGGGGTATCCTAATACAAGTTATCCTTGGGCCATACTTGGGGACAGAGTGCTCTAGACCGTGGTCAGGGCTGAACAAACAGTTCCAGCAATGGGACTGTGCAGGGCCTAACAATCAAATGCAGAATATCTTGTTCAATTAGATGTAACTAATTGAGAGCAACATTTCAATGATAAGACAAAAAGTACCAAGTTATACTTGCTACTGGTGGGCTTTGACACTGGGTCACACACAGTTCAGCTATCACAATATTTATTCTCTCTGGTACAGCAAATCAACTTTTGAAAAAATTTACCCTAAGGACATAATCACGTTTTATTCAAAACATTGGTAGGATTACAGAAATTATTTAAGAGTGAGTTCTAAAAATAAGAAGAGGATAAAGCTATTTTTAATAACTTTTCCTTAAAATGCTAGCTATAAGTAGAGAACTTAAAAGGGAAGAGCTCTCCACTTTAGGTCCCCATATTTAGACTTTGTTTTGCAAATGTTTTCTGGTTACCATGCCAACTTCTGGATTTCTCTTTGTAAATGGGAAATTGGGAACCTCACCTTTTAAAAAAAATGATTAGTGTGTTCTTTTTATCCTGGTAAGCTCATTCTGTGCTGACAAATTATATTCTGACAGCTTGGTTGTAATCTAAAACATGCCTCTCTGGAGACTGAATAATAAAGTATTTCCAGGGATTGACAGTTACTCTTCATTTATATTTTTATGTATTTGCTTTCAATGAATTCAAGAGATAAACTGAAGTGCTACATACTTGCTATATTTTTTAAATAATTCAGAAATGTATCCTCACTTGAAAATTCTGACATGTCAATTTGATTATTGAACTTGTGAACTGTGGTGTAGGGAAAGAACATAAGCTTCTGAAACGGTCGGACTTGGAGCTGAACACTGGCTCTGCCACCTACTAGTTGTGTGACCTTGGGCAAGTAGTCTAACTCTTTGAGCCTTAGTTTCCATCTATAAAATAAGAATCAGAAACAATATATACATATATAAAGCATCTACAACAATGCCAACTCTATTGAGCAGGTTCTTGATATAACATGGTAGCTATTACCAAAGACAAAAATAAAAGCCAAGCACAGAAACATCCAAAACCTATTAGATTTGGTTTAAAAGATATCAGGCTTCACACAGGAAAAAAGTGAATACATTTTTAAAGTAATGCATAACCAACATTGTTAGAATTGGACTTCTTCATGTTTCAGCTATTTATACTATTGTTAAACACTCAACAGTAAATAATAGGAAAAAGACTTTTGGAACTTTGTAAGGTGATAAGACATGATAGATAAGCTTGTACAAAGGAAGCTTAAGGTCCTCAAGACTTTACAATAGTCTGAAAAGATGCAGTTGGCTAAAGTTAAGGCGTACCTTTAAAATAGCAAATGGCCAAGGTTTTTAGCTAATAGAGGTCATAGTGAACCAGGGCCAGGAGCCCTCCCTGACCCATTAAAGATGAGAGGACGTAATTGTGAGGATGAGGCCTGGAGTCCTCTAGGGATGCGTCACCTCAGGAAGAAGGTCAGCAGTGAGGCAGGGACAAGCTTCCCCGTGTTTTCCAGCAGCATTAATGGATCTACCTTTTTCATATTCCATTGGTGGGCAGGACCCATCTCTAGTCTGTCCCGCTCCGTTTGCTGTTTATTAAACTGTGTATGGAGGAGGATTTTTAGTGGGGCATGTTAAATTTTTCATTATTACACTCCCTAATTCTTAATCTGCCTTTATTCCTTTCTCTTCAATTATTGTGAGAAGAGCATCACAGATGATAGCATGGACAAAATGTTGAAGCAATACACAAATGCAAAACATTGTAAACAAAAGAAGATATTCTGAAATTAAAAACTATGTACCGCTCTCTTTAAATAAAAATAATAAGTTAAGGGTCCTCAAATCCATATTACATGTGGCACCTAAGCTCAACTTATTTAAGTTAGTCTATTGAAGAGTACTGATGCGGACCTAGTAAAACAACAACAACAAAACTAAGGTCCCAACACAATAACAGATGTCAACACCATGCTTTCACTACCTTACTTTTCTTTCCATTTATCTATCTTGTATTTAAGGTGGTGCATTCCAGAGGGTGAAAATGGGGCAGAAAAGAAGTCACTTGAGGGAGACTTTCTCAGACTACTTCTCCCAGCTTACTGTCCTCACCTATTGTTTGTCATCAGAGACAAGGAAGAACACAGAACCCGGGGAGGGTGGTTTAAAAAGGAAAGTGCCCGTGATCACAGTAAGCTGTTCACTTGGGGAACTGTTCCCACATCACCACCACCACTACCGAGACCACTTAATTCCTTTCACTGCAGTGTCGCTGGATGAGACCTTTGTGACCCTCCATCTCCAATCAGTAACTGGTTGAGGTTAGCGCCCAAGACTGCGTTGGCTCCAGAATCCTGGCTCTAGAATATGGTTCCCAGGTAAAATATAGGTGCTCAGTTAGGTTTGAATGTCAGATTAACAACAAATAGTTTTTAGTATAAGTATATCCCCAATATCGCGCTGAGACATACTTATACTACATACCATGGCAGTGTTCCTGGATCTGCCAACAATAGCTGCAAATGCATAGAGCACTTTCTATGTTCCATGCATTATTCTAAATTCTTTACAAATATTAATTCACTGAATACATGAAAATACATGGATAGGTAAACATATGCCAATACATGGATGACTGGAGGTTAGGAAGAATGAACCATGTATTTTAAGTTTCAAAACTTATGCAAAAATTCCTATAATTAAGACTTTTGATGAGTTGTCACTGACTAGCTGCAAATCAATTTGTAGAAAATTTAAAAATATAAAACTAAAAAAGACTAGATTTTTGTCCCTGCTCATTAACTAGCTGGAAGACCTTGGGAGAATCTTCTCAATTCTCTGGATCTAGGTTTCCTTCTCCTAACATGAAATTGGGATGAAATTATTTTTAAAGTCATTGCTGCCCCTAAAATTCTATTATATCTTATAATGTGCAAAAAACAGCTTGCAGAGAAATGCTTATTACCTCTGCAATCATTCTGTTGGTGTCTCCTAAGAAAAGCAGATTCAGAGCTTCTTCCTCTGTGGTTGCCTGATGAAGAGACAAGTTTTTCAGGTGGATATTCTGATCAGGGTCCTCCAATACTGTCACTTTCCTAGGGAAATGGGAAGCAACAACACAAGGCACTTTGAGAATGAAAAGAACTTCAAGTCTTTCTTACAGGTTTCTTTTTTAAAAGCTGTATGCACGATGTCTTGAATTTATAAAATCCAATAGTACACAAGACACCAGACAGTACTGGATTAGCATCAAACACTGACATTCCCTTGACAGTACTACCAAATAGCTTTGGGGCTGAAAAGTATATTACAAGCTCCTGATTTAAAGCCATCTGTCTTGGTAATCATCAGAACCCCAAAGCAACTTAAAATACATATTCTTATTGAATTAAAAATGCAAATAGTTAACCTTCTACCTATATCAGGAAACTTGGCTATACAGTATTTTTCTATGTCATAATTCAGTTTCTTACATAGGTAATGCACAAATTTTTCTCCTTCTTATTTTTCCCTTTTGTTCAATTTCATACCATTTTCAATTTACATGACATTTCAAACTGGTTAGCTCATCAATTTAAACATGATGAAAACTGAGGCATCTGTTATCCCTCTAGGAGTTGTTCCCTTGTCTAGTTTTCTTATCAAGGTGAATTAAAAATAATCAAGAAGTCTTGTAATAAAATTTTAGTTCATAATTATTATTTTTATGTCCATCAGATGTGTTTCTTGACTTTTTTTCATTTACAACATCACTTTTCCTTCCACTGAATCCTTACAGTAAGAGCCTTAGGTCTGGAATTACATTCATCTATTACAACTGCCTCAGTGGGCATCCTGGTGCCAACACCACTTCCTCCCAGGTGAATTCTAACCCTGTTTTGAGAGTTGGCTTGTCAGTACTCTCCTTAGAGTCCTCTTAGGATTTTCTGCAAATGAACACAATTTGGCTAAACTCCTCACAGTCTTGCTTCAAATGCCTACAGATTCAAGCAATAAAGTTACTAAAGAGAGTTCCCTTGCGCCTCTTGAGTTTTGCTTTCTTGATTTTCTTAAAAATTGTTGAAGAAAGGAAATCTGTAATTCACAAGTGTTGCAAGTGTACCTCCAGATATCTGCACTTGCTTACAGCATTTGGAACTGATGATAATAGATAAAGGTTGGCATCGTTTAGCACTATTTCTCCCTTCAAAGTACAACTAGCAAGTGGACATGTGTCACTTGCCTATTGACAAAAATACATTTATAAAACCTTAAAAATGAAGATTTTGCAAAGACCATAATTTTTCAGTCTTCCATTTTGTAAGGAGGTTATCTGGACTTTCATATGTAATTTGTGGGCACTTAAAATACTAACTGCAGGAAGAAAATGTAGCTCTACCAGCACCTCTGTGACCAATATGTCACTAATAATCTAGCCTGTTGCCAAGTTTTGGACTCCTTTTTGTCTCCTTCAACAATACCACCTAAGATGGAAAAAGATCTCTTCCCTAAATGAAAACAAGTATATTTTATTTATTTTTCAACAAGACTCATAAGTGAGCTTATTAAAAATGCTTGAGTTAAAAAATGCTTAGAAAACATTAAGGCATTTTTAACTGAAATAGATGAATTGTGCTCCATTTTTAGGAACCCCCTTTATTCCTTAAGCTTTGCTTCCACCCTGATCCTTCTGATATGCTCGAGAAGGTTTGCCTAAATTCAATCCCTAAGGACACAGAAGTTAGAATTCTTCCTAAATCCACAGATTCTAGGTCTTAAAGGTAAAAAGAAGTTAAGTAATATTGGAAGGAAGATGAAAGCATGAAATAAGTGATGAGACAGTATATTAGAAGTGAGAAAAGAAGAGAGTTCTGTCTGTTTCAACAGGAGGAAGAAAACAAATTCTCCAACTCTGAGGCAAAGTCACCTGTGGTACATGTTGCAAGACCAAGTCTGATACAAAACCAACCTGTGCAAGTTCAGAAAAGGGAGAGGTGGGGGAGCAGGAAACAATTCAAAGACGAGGATGCTCACGCTCACTGGGCACCAAAAATATGCCAGGGACCTGCACTGTCTTCTGTAATCCAGTTGTAATCCTGGCTGCACACAGGAATAGCCTGCAGAACTTAAAGCAACACACCGGTACCAGGTGTTCTCCTAAGAGGTTCAGATTTGACTGTTTTGGGGCGTGGACTGGGTATCAGAATCTGTAAAGGTTCCAGGTGATTCTAGCGTGCAGCCAAGGTTAAGAGCCATTGACTTCATCTTTAACAACCACACAAGGTGGACACAGGGGGAGGAGGTTTCTGGTTTCTTTATCTTTACTCTCCACCCAGCTCCACCCCAAGCCCAAAGGGGAGAGTTACTCATTTTACTGGTTGGAGCTGAAGTCACTTTGGGCCATATCTACTAATAGGCAAGGTCCCTGTGAATTTTAAAAAGCTTGTCCTTCCATGGGAGGTTTCTTTTCTACTTCCCTGACCATGCAGCTGATGGGTAAACTAAGCCACCCATTAACCACAACAATAACTACAGCTCAACTGGGGATTATGGATATTCCTAAACATCCATAGGGTTTATATCGTTGCTAAATCAAAACAAAATCTAAATGATATATCATAAATAATCTCACCATTACTTCACTGAAATGAATGCAGAAAACAAGCAAGTATGGAACTCTAAAAGTGTTCATTTATTAGACAACCTAAATGGGTCACTGATTTAGGATTATATTTACAAAGAATAGTTAGAAGCATAAGGTAGAAAGCGTGAAATGTCATCAGCAGCATTCGGCTAAGCTACTTTTTTCCTTCTAAATCATTCAGAGCCTTTGATTTGCAATGGACCTACCTCAGAACTATTACACTTCTATATTTACTTCCGGGTGCTCGTCCAGCTTTGTCACTTTGATCACAATACAGTTTGCACGTGCTTCCAGTTTTTCTGTATAGAACTCTCAGCTGTCTTTTGTAACCCTGTAACTCATCACCATGCATTTCTCTGGCACTTTTCTGATACTGTTTTCCTCACTACTTTCTGATTTCTTGCCTGTGGAGGTTTTGAAAAGTAAATGAAAAGACAGGTTGGTGTCCAGTTTACTTTGGCTTCTTTCATGGTTCTGTCCCTGCTTTGGGCTCATCTGTTGGGCACGCTTTAATAAAAAGACTCCACCTCTGGCATCTTTCTGGAATCTTCTTCAGTGCAACTGTCTCCCATCAGGGTCTCTCTTGCCAGTTCTTCTCCTCAGATTCTTTCCTGGTTTCTGCCCAATCCCTTGGGCATGAGGCTTTGGACCTTCCCTTATTGCCTTGCCTGCCCTCATTGAAAATCCCTTTTGCACTTAAGCCTCCCAACCAATTTGTCACTCCCACCCACTCTCATGCCTTTACTCAGAGAAGTGCAGCCTCAGCTGGGTACTACCTCTTGACTAGGTCGACTAATCTAGGAGGGAGAATGCTTTAAACTCTGCTGCTGGTGGAAAGCTTTTCAAAGTTGGAGGAAATAAGAATCATTAGCAAAAGTTTCTCTTCGAGTTGCTTCCTTTCCTGGCCCTTCCCCACCCCCCTGCCACTCCCCATGCCCTCAGCTCTCTAACAAATCAATAGCTATTTCCTGAATCCTCAGTCTACCACTCGATTCTGACTATAATTTTCATAGCTTGAAAGAGGGCTTTATTGGAGTTTCTTAAATAAACATCTTAATTCCAAGATGGAAACCCCCCAAACTATTTATTTGATTCCTCTTTGAAAGGGCCTGTGAATAGTTTTCTCTACAAAATGTTTCTAAAATGTTTAGATTTCAAGCAAAAAGCCACTGATAGCCTTAACTTGGACCCCTAAGTGGAAAAGTTCTGCTAAGTATACTCAGCCTACTCAATGATGGAGAAGAAGCAAGCTTTGTGTTTTCTCTGTAAACAGAGACTCTTTTCCATTTGGCTAAGTAGTTGGAATTTTCAGGCTTTCTAACTGACTGGAAGACATATAAAGAGCAATGGCCAAGCTCTTGTTCCCAATAATGGAAGCCATCAATGAAAGAACCCTCCCCACCCTACATCCCATCTCCACAACATTCCAATACCACCAACTTGCTGAACAGGGACTTTCCAGGAGTTACTACAGTGAATCTGGTCTCTCATGTTCATGTTATAGACAAATATTGCTATGGTGATTTCTGTTATTTTTTTCTACTTGCGAGTGCCCCGTGTGATGGTGCAGGCCAGGCACTGAACAACGGCACCTTGTTCAAGATGGTGCAATTCACATGAGTCTGTAGATTATGACTTATGTCTGTCAGGGGGCAGTAAAGTGACTTCCAACAAAACCAGCATATTACAACAATTTTTCAACAGGTGGCAGGGTTGCCTTTTAATAATCGCATGAAGGTACCATAAAGATGAGAGGTAGCTCAGTCTAGTTACCTTGACTTAGAAAAATATCAGTAGCAGGCAGCCCTCATGAAAATGGAAGGGTGTCCATCAGGCTCTTCTAAATAACTGAATAATCTCACATATTGTAAACAGAGCTGCACCATTCATTTCAAAAAGGGAATATTACCTAATTCATCATTTTCCAACTTCCTTTTTTCCCCCACCCCAACACATTTTCAGAAACTCTCTACAGGGTAGATTTGGGGGAAGATGTAAATTTTTAGAAGTATGTAAGGGGAGCCCTTCTTCTTTAGATTGATTAAAAATCTAAAAGATTTCTTCTGTTATAAAATATAATAGTTGAAACATATCACTTCAAAAAAGAAAGTTTTATGAACCTGCAATAAATTTTTGTGTTGGTCTTAACCTAGACAGAATGGGCTAACAGTAATGGATACTTTTTCTCAAGATCACTATTGAGGTATTTTGAAAACTCTTTCTAGTAACTTGAAGAAGCTATCTTTTCTTTCTTGTTTTATCTAATATTATATCTTCTTACTGATAATGAAAAACATAGCCAATCACATGACACTTTAGATTGAGTTGTTTCATTTAACCCACTAAAAACACCAGGTTCTCTACTAAATATTTAAAGAAGAGATTATACCACTTATCTACAATCTCATTCAGGAGAGAGAAGCAGAGGAAATACTTCCTAACTCATTCTGTGAGGACAGCATTACCCTTATACCAAAACCAAAGACATAACGAAAAGAAAACTCTAGACTATATCTCTCATGAACATAGATGCAAAAATCCTCAGTAAAGTATTAGCAGATCAAATCCAACAATGTAGAAAAATAATTATATACCATGACCAAGTGGGATTATCTCAGGTATACAAGGCTGGTTCAACATTCAAACATCAGTCAATATAATCCATCACATCAACAGACTGAAAAAGAAAAATCACATGATCATATTAATAGATGCTGAACAAGTATCTGACAAAAACCAATACCAATTCATGATAAAAACTCTCAGTAAATTAGGAATAGAGGGGATCTTTCTCAACTTGATAAAGACTATCTACAAAAAAACCTACAGCTAATTTGAGAGCTAATGGTGAGAAACTCAAAGTTTTCTTAGTAAGATCAGATACAAGGTAAAGATATCCCCTCTCACCGCTCCTTTTCAACATTATACTGGAAGTCCTTGTTAATGCAGTAATGCAAGAAAGGAAATAAAAGGTATACAGACTGGGAAAAAAGACATAAAGATGTCTTTGTTCACAGATGATGTGACAATCTATGCAGAAAACCTGAAAGAACTGACAAAGAACTCCTGGAACTAATAGGTGATTAGAGTAACACGGCAGGATACAAAGTTAATATACAGAAGTCAATTGCTTTTTTGTATACTAGCAATGAACAAGTGGAATTTGAAATTAAAAACACAAAACCATCTACCTTAGCACCTAAAAATGAAGTATTTAGATATAAGTCTAACAAAATATGCACAATATCTATATGAGAAAACTACAAAACTCTGACGAAAGAAATCAAAGAACTAAATAAATGGTGAGATATTCCAAGTTCATGGAGAAGGAGACTCAATATTGTCCAGATGTCAGTTCTTCCCAACTTGATCTATAAATACAATGCAATCCCAATCAAAATCCCAGCACATTATTTTGTGGATATTGACAAAATTATTCTAATGTTTATATGGAGAGGCAAAAGACCCACAAGAGCAAAAACAAAATTGAAGGAGAAGAACAAAGTAGGAGGACCAACACTACCCAACTTCAAGACTTACTATAAAGCCACAGCAATCAAGACAGTGTGGTATTGATGAAAGCATAGATAAATTGATCAGTGGAATGGAACACAGAGTCCAGAAATAGACTCACATAACTATAGTCAGCTGATATTTCACAAAGAAATCAAAGCGATACAATGGAGCAAAGACAGCCTCTTCAACAAATGGTTCTAGAATAACTGGACATCCACATGCAAAAAAAAATGAATCTAGACACAGACTTTGCACCACTCATAAAAATTAACTCAAAATGGATCACAGACCTAAATATAAAATGCAAAACTATAAAACTCCTAGAAGATAACATAGGAGAAAACCTAGATGGCCCTGGGGGCGGTGATGCCTTTTTGGATATGACATCAAAGCCATGATCCATGAAGGAAATAATTGATAAGCTGGACTTCATTAAAATTAATAGACAATGTCTAAAGAATTAGAAGATAAGCCACAGACTGGGAGAAAACATTTTCAGAAGACACATCTGGCAAAGGACTGTTATCCAAAATATACAAAGAACTCTTAAAGCTCAACAATAAGAAAACAAATAACCCAATTAAAAACTGGGCCAAAAACCTTAACAGGATCTCAAAGAAGATATACAGATGGTAAATAAGCATAAGAAAAGATGATCCATGTCATATGTCATCAGGAAAATGGAAATTAAAACAATAATGAGCTACCCCTACACACTTATTAGAATGGCCAAAATCTGGAACATTGACAACATCAAATGCTGGGATGTGGAGCAACAAGAACTCTCATTCATTGCTGATGGGAATGCAAAAATGGTACAGTCACTACAGTTTGGTAGTTTCTCACAAAACTAAATATATCCCTCCCATATCATCTAGCATTCATGGTCCTTGATATTTACCCAAAGAGGCTGACAACTTACGTTCACACAAAAACCTATACACAGATATTTATCGAGGCTTTATTCATAACTGCCAAAAACTTGAAAGCAACCGAGATGTCCTTCAGTACGTGAATGGATAGATAAACTTTGGTACATACAGACAGTGGAATATTATTCAGTGCTAAAAAGAAATAAACTATCAAGCCGTGAAAAAACATGAAGGAGACTTAACTGCATATTACTAAGTGAAAGAAGCCAGTCTGAAAGAGCTACATACTGTATGATTCCAACTATATGACATTCTGGAAAAGACAAAACTATGGAGATAATAAAAAGATCAGTGGTCACCAAAGGTGGAGGTAGGGGTAGTGATGACTAGGCAGAACACAGAGAATTTTAAGTCAGTGAAAATACTCTGTATACTATCATGATGAATATAAGTCATTATACATTTGTCCAAACCTATGGAATGTACAACACCAAGAGTGAAACCTAGGACTTTGGGTGATTTTGATGTGTCAATGTACGTCCATTCTTTGTAACAAACGTGTCATTTTGGTGAGTGATGTTGAAAATGGGAAAGGTTATGCATGTGTGGGGGTAGGGAGTATATGGGAAACCTCTGTACCTTCCTCTCAATTCTGTTGTGAACCTAAAACTAAATACTTCATCATGAAAAAAAAAAAAAAAAACAGGTCCAAACTGAAAGCTGTAAAATATTCTTTTTTTTAAATTGAAGTATAGTTGATTTACAAGAATATAGTAGTTTTAGGTGTACAAAATAGCAATTCATTATCTTTATAGTTATACTCCATTTAAAGTTATTATAAAATATTGGCTATATTCCCTGTGCTGTACAATATATCCTTGTAGCTTATTTATTTTGTATGTAGTAGTTTGTACCTCTTAATCCTCAAAGGTGCAAAATATACTGAGCGCTTGTTGTGATGAATTCTTGTCTTGTTTTCCACATTAACTTCTTTCTTTTCAACTGGTAAAATTCCTCTACTAAATATTACCATTATTATTTCTATTTTTATGTTCATTATTTATTTATTTTTTCTTATTAGTCATCCATTTTATACGCATCAGAGTATACATGTCAATCCCAGTCTCCCAATTCATCACACCACAACCCCCACCTCCCGCTGCTTTTCCCCCTTGGTGTCCACACGTTGGTTCTCTACATCTCTGTCTCAATTTCTGCTATGCAAACTGGTTCATCTGTACCATTTTCTAGGATCCACATATAGGCGTTAATACACAATATTTGTTTTTCTCTTTCTGACTTATTTCACTCTAGATGCATCCAGGTCTCTACAAATGACCCAATTTCATTTCTTTTTATGGCTGAGTAATATTCCATTGTATATATGTACCACAGCTTCTTTATCCATTCATCTGTCGATGGGCATTTAGGTTGCATCCACGACCTGGCTATTGTAAATAGTGCAGCAATTAACATTGGGGTGCATGTGTCTCTTTGAATTATGGTTTTCTCTGGGTATATGCACAGTAGTGGGATTGCTGGGTCATATGGTAATTCTATTTTTAGTTCTTTAGGGAACCTCCATACTGTTCTCCATAGTGGCTGTATCAATTTACATTCCCACCAACAGTGCAAGAGGGTTCCCTTTTCTCCACACCTTCTCCAGCATTAATTGTTTGTAGATTTTCCGACGATGGCCATTCTGACTGGTGTGAGGTGATACCTCATTGTAGTTTTGATTTGCATTTCTGTAATGATTAGTGATGTTGAGTATCCTTTCATGTGTTTGTTGGCAATCTGTATGTCTTCTTTGGAGAAATGTCTATTTAGGTCTTCTACCCGTTTTTGCATTGGGTTGTGTGTTTTTTTGATATTGAGCTGCATGAGCTGCTTGTATGTTTTGGAGATTAATGCTTTGACCGATGATTCATTTGCAAATATTTTCTCCCATTCTCAGGGTTCTCTTTTCGTGTTGTTTATGGTTTCCTTTGCTGTGCAAAAGCTTTTAAGTTTCATTAGGTCCCATTTGTTTATTTTTGTTTTTATTTCCATTATTCTAGGAGGTGGATCAAAATATATCTTGCTGTGATTTATGTCAAAGAGTGTTCTTCCTATGTTTTCCTCTAAGAGTTTTACAGTGTCTGGTCTTACATTTATGTCTCTAATCCATTATGAGTTTATTTTTCTGTATGGTGTTAGGGAGTGTTCTAATTTCATACTTTTACATGTAGCTGTCCAGCTTTCCCAGCACCACTTATTGAAGAGACTGTCTTTTCTCCATTGTATACCACTGCCTCTTTTGTCATAGATTAGTTGACCATAGGTGCATGGGTTTATCTCTGGGCTTTCTATCCTGTTCCATTGATCTATATTTCTGTTTTTGTGCCAGTACCATATTGTCTTGATTACTGTAGCTTTGTAATATAGTCTGAAGTCAGGGAGTCTGATTCCCCCTGCTCCGTTTTTTTCACTCAAGACTGCTTTGGCTATTTGGGGTTTTCTGTGTCTCCATGCAAATTTTAAGATTTTTTGTTCTACTTCTGTAAACAATGCCATTGGTAGTTTGATAGGGATTGCACTGAATCTGTAGATTGCTTTGGGTAGTATACTCCTTTTCACAATTTTGATTCTTCCAATCCAAGAACATGGTATATCTCTTCATTTGTTTGTATCATCTTTAATTTCATTCATCAGTGTCTTATAGTTTTCTGTATACAGGTCTTTTGTCTCCTTAGGTAGGTTTATTCCTAGGTATTTTATTCTTTTTGTTGCAATGGTAAATGGGAGTGGTTCCTTAATTTCTCTTTCAGATTTTTCATCATTCGTGTATAGAACTGCAAGAGATTTCTGTGCATTCATTTTGTATCCTGCAACTTTACCAAATTCATTGATTAGGTATAGTAGTTTTCTGGTGGCATTTTTAGGATTCTCTATGTATAGTATCATGTTATCTGCAAACACTGACAGTTTTACTTTTTCTTTTCCAATTTGGATTTCTTCTATTTCATTTTCTTCTCTGATTGCTGTGGCTAGGGCTTCCAAAACTATGTTGAATAATAGTGGTGAGAGTGGACATCCTTGTCTTGTACCTGATCTTAGAGGAAATGCTTTCAGTTTTTCACCATTGAGAATGATGTTTGCTGTGGGTTTGTCGTATATGGCCTTTATTATGTTGAATTAGGTTCCCTCTATGCCCACTTTCTGGAGAGTTTTTATCATAAATGGGTGTTGAATTATGTCAAAAGCTTTTTCTGCATCTATTGAGATGATCATATGGTTTTTATTCTTCAATTTGTTAATATGGTGTATCACATTGATTGATTTGTGTATATTGAAGAATCCTTGCATCTCTGGGATAAATCCCACTTGATCATAGTGTATAATCCTTTTAATGTGTTGTTGGATTCTGTTTGCTAGTATTTTATTGAGGATTTTGCCTCTATATTCATCAGTGATATTGGTCTGTAATTTTCTTTTTTTGTAGTATCTTTGTCTGGTTTTGGTATCAGGGTGATGGTGGCCTCATAGAATGAGTTTGGGAATGTTCCTTCCTCCACAATTTTTTTGGAAGAGTTTGAGAAGGATGAGTGTTAGCTCTTCTGTAAATGTTTGAGAGAATTCACCTGTGAAGCCATCTGGTCCTGGACTTTTGTTTGTTGGAAGATTTTTAATCACAGTTTCAATTTCAGTGCTTATGATTGGTCTGTTCATATTTTCTATTTCTTCCTGGTTCAGTCTTGGAAGGTTATACTTTTCTACGAATTTGTCCATTTCTTCCAGGTTGTCCATTTTATTGGCATAAAGTTGCTTGTTGTACTCTCTTAGGATGCTTTGTATTTCTGCCATGTCTGTTGTAAGTTCTCCTTTTTCATTTCTAATTTTATTGATTTGAGTCCTCTCCCTCTTTTTCTTGATGAGTCTGGCTAATGCTTTATCAATTTTGTTTATCTTCTCAAGAAACCAGCTTTTAGCTTTATTGATCTTTGCTGTTGTTTTCTTTGTTTCCATTTCATTTGTTTCTCTCTGATGTTTGATTTCTTTCCTTCTACTAACTTTGGGTTTTGTTTGTTCTTCTTTCTCTAGTTTCTTTAGGTGTAACATTAGATTGTTTCTTTGAGATTTTTCTTGTTTCTTGAGGTAGGCTTGTATAGCTATAAATTTCCCTCTTAGAACTGCTTTTGCTGCATTCCATAGGTTTTTGATCATCGTGTTTTCATTGTCATTTGTTTCTAGGTAGTTTTTGATTTCCTCTTTGATTTCTTCAGTGATCTCTTGGTTATTTAGTAACGTATTGTTTAGCCTCCATGTGTTTTTTTTTACGTTTTTTCCCTGTAATTGATTTCTAATCTCATAGTGTTGTGGTTGGAAAAGATGCTTGATATGATTTCAATTTTCTTAAACTTACTGAGGCTTGATTTGTGACCCAAGATGTGATCTATCCTGGAGAATGTTTTGTGTGCACTTGCGAAGAACGTGTAATCTGCTGTTTTTGGATGGAATGTCCTATAAATATCAAATAAATCTGGCTGGTCTATTGTGTTATTTAAAGCTTGTGTTTCCTTATTACTTTTGTGTCTGGATGATCTGTCCATTTGTGTAACTGAGGTGTTAAAGTCCCCCACTATTACTGTGTTACTGTCGATTTCCTCTTTTACAGCTGTTAGCAGTTGTCCTACGTATTGAGGTGTTCCTATGTTGGGTGCATATATATTTATAATTTTTATATCTTCTTCTTGGGTTGATCCCTTGATCATTACATAGTGTCCTTCCTTATCTCTTGTAACATTCTTTATTTTAAAGTCTATTTTATCTGATATGAGTACTGCTACTCCAGCTTTCTTTTGATTTCCATTGGCATGGGATATCTTTTTCCATCCCCTCACTTTCAGCCTGTATATGTCCCTAGGTCTGAAATGGGTCTCTTGTAGACAGCATATATATGGGTCTTGTTTTTGTAGCCATTCAGTAAGCCTGTGTCTTTTGGTTGGAGCATTTAATCCATTCACGTTTAAGGTAATTATCGATATGTATGTTCCTATGACCATTTTCTTAATTGTTTGGGGGTTTTTTTTGTAGGTCCTTTTCTTCTCTTGTGTTTCCCAATTACAGAAGTTCCTTTAGCATTTGTGGTACAGCTGGTTTGATGGTGCTGAATTCTCTTAGCTTTTGCTTGTCTGTAAAGCTTTTAATTTCTCCATCAAATCTGAATGAAATCCTTGCTGGGTAGAGTAATCTTGGTTGTAGGTTCTTCCCTTTCATCACTTTAAGTATGTCATGCCACTCCCTTCTGGGTTGTAGAGTTTCTGCTGAGAAATCAGCTGTTAACCTTATTGGAGTTCCCTTGTATGCTAGTTGTCATTTTTCCCTTGCTGCTTTCAATAATTTTTCTTTGTCTTTAATTTTTGTCAACTTGATTACTACGTGTATCGGCGTGTTTCTCCTTGGGTTTATCCTGTATGGGACTCTCTGCACTTCCTGGACTTGGGTGGCTATTTCCTTTCCCATGTTAGGGAAGTTTTCAACTATAATCTCTTCAAATATTTTCTCTGGTCCTTTCTCTCTCTCTTCTCCTTCTGGGACCCCTATAATGTGAATGTTGTTGCATTTAATGTTGTCCCAGAGTTCTCCTAGGCTGTCTTCATTTCTTTTCATTCTTTTTTCTTTATTTTTTTCCTCAGCAGTGAATTCTACCATTCTGTCTATCAGGTCACTTAACCATTCTTCTGCCTCAGTTATTCTGCTAATGATTCGTTCTAGTGTAGTTTTCATTTCAGTTATTGTATTGTTCATCTCTGTTTGTTCTTTAATTCTTCTAGGTCTTTGTTAAACATTTCTTGCATCTTGTCAATCTTTGCCTCCATTCTTTTTCCAAGGTCCTGGATCATCTTCACTATCATTATTGTGAATTGTTTTTCTGGAAGATTGCCTATCTCCATTTAGTTGTTTTTCTGGGGTTTTATCTTGTTCCTTCATCTGGTACATAGCCCTCTGCCTTTTCATCTTGTCTATCTTTCTGTGAATGTGGTTTTCGTTCCACAGGCTGCAGAATTGTAGTTCTTCTTGCTTCTGCTCTCTGCCCTGTGGTGGATGAGGCTATCTAAGAGGCTTGTGGAAGTTTCCTGATGGGTGGGACTGGTGGTGGGTAGAGCTGACTGTTGCTCTGGTGGGCAGAGCTCAGTAAAACTTTAATCCGCTTGACTGCTAATGGGTGGGGCTGGGTTCCCTCCCTGTTGGTTGTTTGGCCTGAGGCAACCCAACACTGGAGCCTACCCAGGCTCTTTGGTGGGGCTGAAGTCGGACTCTGGGAGGGCTCACACCAAGGAGTACTTCCCAGAAATTCTGCTGCCAGTGTCCTTGTCCCTTGGTGAGCCACAGCTTCCCCCCGCCTCTGCAGGAGACCCTCCAACACTAACAGGTAGGTCTGGTTCAGTCTCCTATGGGGTCACTGCTCCTTCCCTTGGGTCCCGATGTGCACATTACTTTGTGTGTGCCCTTCAAGACTGGAGTCTCTGTTTCCCCCAGTCCTGTTGAAGTCCTGTAATCAAATCCCACTAGCCTTCAAAGTCTGATTCTCTAGGAATTCCTCCTCCCATTGCCAGACCCCCAGGTTGGGAAGACTGACATGTGGCTCAGAACCTACACTCCAGTGGGTGGGCTTCTGTGGTATAAGTGTTCTCCAGTTGGTGAGTCATCCACCCAGCAGTTATGGGATTTGATTTTATTGTGATAGTGCCCCTCCTACCATCTCATTTTGGCTTCTCCTTTGTCTTTGGATGTGGGGTATCTTTTTTGGTGAGTTCCAGTGTCTTCCTGTTGATGATTATTCAGCATTTAGTTGTGATTCCGGTGTTCTCGAAAGAGGGAGTGAAAGCATGTCCTTCTACTCCACCATCTTGAACAAATCTCCCCATTATTATTTCTAATAATCATATTATTAGACTTGAACTCTGGTCTTTTGATTTCCCAAAGAACTTAATCAACACCCAACGGTATTTCTACCACCTAAAGTCTGCCATTTCAGAGGTGCTGGCAACCTGTATATGATTTATTGCCTGTCTGAAAAGGTGCAAAATTGAAATGATTCATTTAATGTAATATATCCTACATGATTCAAGGATGCCCAATGTCACTGTGGCAACATCTTCATACTTTCAAAAGGTTTCTGCTTCTTATTGTGCTTAGGCTTTCATATGCTATGAAAAGAGGTATCACCAAAAGAACTCAAGAAAGAGAACTAGGGGCTTCCCTGGTGGCGCAGTGGTTGAGAGTCCACCTCCCGATGCAGGGACACGGGTTCATGCCCTGGTCCGGGAAGATCCCACATGCCGCGGAGCAGCTGGGCCTGTGAGCCATGGCCGCTGAGCCTGCACATCCGGAGCCTGTGCTCCGCAACCGGAGAGGCTGCAACAGTGAGAGGCCCACATACCGCAAAAAAGAAAGAAAAAAAGAGAACTGGAAGCTGCTACAGAAATGCAAAACCAAAATGAGAATTATCCATTACAGGTAAAGACAGAACCAGACTAGGCACAATTAATGTGTAGGAGAAGCAACACTTTTCTCACAGGTGGTTATATTTATTAATTTATTGGTTACTGTCATTTAATTATTTCACTAAGATTTAGCATCTATGTGAAACATACTTTCATTTATATCTTCTTTTTTCTCAAAATTATTGCCATATATGATAGAATTTTAGTTTGCTAATAAATTGATAGGATCATCTTTCTGTATTATATTAAATTAACCAAACTTCTCCCACCCCAAATCAATATCACTTTGTAACCGCCAACAGACAAATGGCTTCCAAATCTAATGTATGTAACCATGGCTTATCATTGACTTATCTATTGCCTACAGGCAACCACCATTAGCATGATTTTCCAGATGTAAACATTTAACATAAAAAACTATGCTTGTTATCCTCCCTCTAACACTAATACCCTTTGCTTCAGCCATCACATTCCTTTTGGTGCTTCAGGCTCACAAATAATGCATCGTTTAATGAAATGTCTTGTTTGGCTTAATTTCATACGGAATTACAAAGCCCATACACTAAAATTTATCTTCTTCAGTGCTACCAACTTTTTTTTTCAAAGAAAATCATTTTCCTCCCATTTTCACTAATACTTGCTTTCTAGTTCAGATTTTATAGTTTCAGTATGACAGATTATGTGCTCAAATTTTCCACATGTGGGGAAATTATAGGGATAAATAGATCTCAAGGCAATGGATTTGTAATTTTGGAAAGACACAGCACTTCCTCTGCCAAGTAAATAGCTTTATACACCTCTAAGTTTCCACTATTGCATTTTACAAGTTTATTTACTTTTGTTTATTTTCATTTTAACATAAATTTTATTATTTTTCCAAGTATAAAAGTAATACATCTTCTTGTGACAAAGTTCAAAAATTTTTAAAGTAAAATAAATTTTTAAAACAGAGTCTCATCACAAAGACAATGATAACGATATAATTCCTTAATTTTCTTATGTATATTTTGCAGATTTGTGGTAGAATTATAAATGTATACATGTTATTATATCCTTTAATATTAATGATGCTATCTTCCTTTTACTATTTTCGGATACAGGTGCAGGGAAGGAAATGGGGGATATACATGGATTTTTCCCCCAAATAACTAATTGTGGCTCACAGTGCAGGTTGCCTATATGGGATCTGATGTCCCTTTCTCCCTATTAGGCTCTGATTTTGTTCAGGGAGTTATTTTAAAATACTAGAATTTCCCTGACTCCCTTGCAACTACAGTGGCCATGTGACATAATTCTGATCAGTCATAAGTTAGTGGAAATCAATAGGTAGAGCTTCAGGGAAGACTGTTAAAGGGGCAGCCTCAGGCAGCACATGACTTTTGCCTTTTTCCTTCCAGGAATGTGGATGTGATGTGGAACATAATGCAGGCGTTTTGCAGAGGACCGAAGCCACCTGCTAAGAATGCAGCCCTGGCTGCGATCTCCAGAATTCTTACCGTGTCCAGTGGTTGGGGGGAAAGGAACGGACTATTTGATTAAGCCGCTGTAAACTGAACTGCTGTTACCCAGAGTTGGCAGTTAATTCACTAACAAAAATGTTCAATATCATTGACTGAATAAGTCTTCCCTCTATCTACATTAAATAATAACATGTTTATAGGATCTGATTCTGGTTTATCTGTTTAATTTTGAAGGAGTATAACGTGATTTCATTATTAGAGTTTTTACCGAATTTCAGTATATGGTGTCACCAGTACTCCCTCATTTCTCTATTTTTCAAACACTTCTTTGCTCTTCTTGGTTGTTTATCCTTTCAGATAAACTCTGGAATTCTATCTATTTTCTAAAGCCTTTCAGGTTTTGCTTGGAATTTCATTGAAGTTCTACATCAATATGGGAAGAACTAACCTCTTTAAAGTGTTCACATTTCTCATTCCTAATAGCTCTCCATTTACCTTCAAGCCTTCTTTTATTTGTCACTCCAAACTGTACTATTGTCTTCACAAAGTCTCTGAACATTTCCTGAGTACTTCGCCTTTTTTCGCTATCAAAAAAGAGATCTATTTTGCCATTATTTCTTCCACCTGGGTTATTCCTAGGGCTTGCTTCTTCAATTGAGTTAGATATGTACTGGAAGATAATAGGTGGTCAGCCAGCCTGAAGAGCATCAGTCTGACCTCTGGTTCATAATCACCAGCTTTCATTTTGTAAAATGTCTCCGACTATCCTAGAACTCAATCTGAAAACACAAGGTCCAGTGTAATTGGCTAAACTGCCACGGATACGTGGGCTAACTGCTATGGAAGTTTCAGAGCAGGGAGATTAATATGCTACCTGTGACCCTTATCACCTGGTCCAGATGATCACTCTAGCCACATGACGGAACCTCTTCCCCTCACTCACTGAGATTTCATTCTCAAGGCTCTTCCCCACATACAGCCTCTCTACCATGACTCAGCACTCCTCCTGCCTTGGCAGCACTGCCAGCTTGTGGCTCAGTCAGAACTCTGGTCTTGGCATATGCCAGTAAAATCAGGAAGTCACTGAGGGTCACGGGAGCAAAGACACTGGTGTGAAGGGACTGAAGTGAGCTGTGACAGAAAATTATTGGCTGATATGGGCTCCGTTCATGAGACTACTGCAGCTCTAAATGATCTGCCTGCCTTTTTTGCATTTTCAGACATCATTAGCTGGACACTTTAGAAGTTGTGTTTTATGGAAGTCTCCTGAGGTGTTTCATATGCATGTTACATTTTCCAACTAAATGGTTAGTAAAATGAAGAATACAGTTTAAATTCTTTATAATGCCCCAAAAGAGCTCACCGAAATTCTTGTAGCATAGTGAATACTTCATACATAGGATGCTGACACTCTCATAAGGTTGTAATGCTTTTTTTCTCTATTGCTTGAGCTGTAAGAGTTACAGGTGTTTCCAAACCTTGAGTATTCTTCTTAAGGACAGAATAAAGTGACCTGGCAAGCCTAAGTTATGCAAAACCCTTTTAGGTAATCTTATGGTTTTACTTTCGATGCTCAAAATTCGGAACAGATTTCAAGAAAACATGGTGTAGTATCAGCATAAATCAAATAATTCATACAGCAATTACAAGGACTGGACAGTAAGTTAAAAAACATCCCCCAATCCATATCAATACATAATTTTAAAAGTGCATTTCGCCTCTTAATCTCAGGAAAAGAAATTGTATGCAGTTGTTTATATACAAAGCACGAGGAAAATGTAATAGACTGAGGTGACAATGTTTTTCATGTCATTAATGAATCTCATGTGACTAAAACCCCTGAAATCACAGATATATTTTTTCATTCCAGATATATGAAGGAAAATACTGCAGCTGTTTCTCCCATCCTTTTAGTCATCACATATTAGGCAATGGATGGTGAA
Source organism: Lagenorhynchus albirostris (assembly GCF_949774975.1). Lineage (NCBI taxonomy): Eukaryota > Metazoa > Chordata > Mammalia > Artiodactyla > Delphinidae > Lagenorhynchus > Lagenorhynchus albirostris. Next base: position 69,167,271 of record NC_083104.1, read on the forward strand.
AGCTAACACCTCTGTATGAACTGAATGTTTGTGCCCCCTACACCACCACCTGCCCCACAGAAAATACATATGTCGAAGCCTAATCCCCAATGTGATGGTATTCGGAGATGAATCTTTGAGAAGCAAAGGTTTTCTCTCTCTCTCTCTCTCTTTCCACCATGAGAGAACACAGAGAGAAGACAGCCATCCTGCAAGCTAGGAAGAAAGCTTTCATCAGGAATCAAATCTGCCAGCACCTTAATCTTGGGCTTCCCAGACTCCAAAACTGTGGTAAATAAGCATCTGCTCTTTAAGCCACCCAGGCTATGGTATCTTGTTATGGTAGCCACACTGACTAAGACAGCCTCCTACCTAAGACATTTCTGATATTGAGAATGATCTCTTTTCAATTGGCCATTCAGAGTAGAGGAAACAGCTTTCCCCTTGTTATTACTCTAGTGGGACAGGCTTTGGGTAGAAGTGTGTCACTTTCAGGCTGGAGAAGTTCTCTTTTCCTCTACCATGGTCATTTGCGATGTTCTATGTTTTCCAAGAACATAGTCCCTGGCCAATTCGTCACACAGGGTATGACTGACCATCACTGGTCACTGGTCACTTGTTCAGATAATCCTGCAGGACAGCACCTCCAGCTTCTCGAGAGGTTGCTTCCCAGCTGTGTCAGTAATTGACTCAGTTGAAGAAAAGGCTGGAGTTTAGTTTTAACTTTGAGATCTGTGCTTACAGGCCCAGAAATCTCAAATGCTAACTGGGGCCAGAAAAATGACACAAATGAAAAGTGTAATGCAGTAGGTAGGTATAAGAATTGAAGGATGCATGTTTCGTCTAAAGGCAGTAACTTCAAAAATTTTAAACATAAAATGTGTAGACCAAACAAAACATATTTGGTACTGATACAAGGAGTGCCCAGAGCATAAGTGGAAGGACTGGCTTTCAAAAGGACAGAGTTTCCTGAGATGAGAGGAACATAGGTGATAGGGAAAAAGGGAGGAAGGCAGGAAGTTGAGGGAATTCATGTCTGACAACTTCCATATTCTCTGAGGTAAGGATACAATCAGCATCGGAGAGCACTGGGACAGGTAGTTCTCGACTACAGAGACATACGTTTGACATAATTATTGTGAGGCGTGAGAGAAAAAGTTCTGGGAACATGAAGATATTGCTTAGCAGGCTGAGGGCCCAGGTGAGGTTGGAGACTATAATGTGGCAGAGTTTTCCTCTAGTCTTCTCTGAACCCCAGGTTGAAATCTGTGTCCTCAGAGAACCCAAGGCATCTTGTCACTTACTATGTAAGATGAAAATGATCAGTATATGAGTCTGTTCTACTAGATGAGAGCCCTTTGAGGTCAGGAACAGATACTCTCAGCCTTGCAGAGTGTCTGACACACAACAGACAGAGCTGCACTGGACTCAAAGCTTTGGCTCACACAAGAGGCTCCCAGGGCCTGAAGAAGCCCAGAAACCACAGTCGGCTCAGAGCTCAGATGGAAAACCAGGATAAAAACGGATCCTCCCGGCAAGAGCACCATCACCCCCAGCTCTAATGTTTGACTGACAGAGGTTGATATCCTATCTCTTAGCAGACACAGAATTTGGGGGAAATATCACACAATCTATGTGAACCTTAGTTTAGTCATCTATAAAACATGTATTATGAAGTAATAGGGAAGAAGCTTTTGTATTCTACTACAAGTTAATCACTAAAGGGATGTTGCCTATAAGCTTAAAGTATGCATAATGGCCCATCTCCGGGAACCCTGCTTCCCAGGTAATGAGCATTAAGCTAAAATACCTTTGTTTAGCTCACAGGAAACATCCTGACCAGACCCACCCATGAATGACTGCAGGGAGGAAGAAATTAACGCATCTCCTCCGGAGGCTGATGGGAATCAGGAAGTGTTGGACTTTACTCCCTCCCCTTTTAGTATAAAAGGAGGCTGAACTCTAACTCAGGCAGGATGGTTCTTTGGGGCATGAGCCCACTATCTTCTCGGTTTGCCGGCTTTCTGAATAAAGTCATCATTCCTTGCCCCAATAACTCGTCTCGCAATTATTGGCGAGCAGTACGAGCTTAGACTCTGTAACAATGATACCCACTTCCTTAAATGAGAGGTCTTCCCTGGTACCTCTAAAAAAAACTTTCCCCAGGTGGATGAGTGAAGGGATTAAGGCAGACCATCTGTGCTAGAAGCACCTGGGATGCTTATTCAAACATAATTGAACCTTCTGGAGGTGGAGGCCAGGAATCTGCATTTTTAACAGTCATTCCAGGTGCTTCTTACACGTAGTTAAATTTAGAGCCACCGGATTATAACATCTTCCAATTTTGCCCCTCCTTACTCCCACTGCCACGTGTATGGTCCTAATAACTTCCCATAATGCTCTGGGCTCACTCTGACCTCCATCCATCTCATTCCTGTCCGGTACACTACTGACTGATCTTTCTTCCTGAAAGGTAGTTCCAGTCATGCTGTGCCCTGGAATAAAAATCTCCAATGGCTAGATCTTGTCTGCCAAATCCTTGCTTTCATACCTTTCCAATCTTAATGTTCTCACCTGCTCCCTTACTGGGTTCCTGCTGAACAGATTTATTAACTGTCACAGAACAAGCTCTATGCTTTGCAACTTCCCTACCTTTGTTTCCACGTGAATGCCACACTTCACTGCTCCAAGTCCTAGCCCTTCCCTCAAGGGCTATTTCACACGCCATCTCCTCTATGAGTCCTTTTCTGTTTGCTTGAGCTGATGTGATTTCTTTCTCCTTTAAGTCCTTGTCATTCTTTGCACCTCTCTTATGATTTTCATATTCCACTGTACTATTTTTATCCACTGTGCTATGAGTTCCAGGAAGGCAAAGACTATGTTAGTAAGCTCAGTGCCTAGCATAGTGTGTGGAACCAAGTTGGACCTCAATAAATGTTTGCTAAATACATGAGTGATTCCACATGACTAGGCTGTAAGCCAGACACTTCTGTAACTCCTGTGGCACTTAGCAGTGTTTTATATCCAGTAGGTATTAGAAATATGGTGAATTAAATTTAACATCTGTCAACTTTTTCTCCTTTGATGACAAATTATTTAAAAATCACAACACAGGCAAGATTTCGATACTGAACACTAGACTTTACTGACTTTTTTTTTAACAGTAATAACCATGACTGTCTTTGGAACCTTAAATGGAATATGCATCCCTATTTAGGAATACTAAAATTATACTAAAGTAAGGTGACTATTTTCCCTATGGTTAAGACCAGTAGTTATACTGTTTTACTTCATGAGACATACTTAGATTCTAACTATATTCCCTTTATAGCATATGACATAATGAGCTTTCAAAAGCAGACGTTCTGTTTTCATTTAAATTACTAAATGCAGAATATCTTTAACACACACGTGTGTATATGCATATATATGTCTATAGATAAAAATATAGCCACTTACTGTTTTAAATTAAAATTATTTTTTGTGATAATTGTAGATTTACATGCAGCTGTAAGAAATAATGCAGAGAGATCCCATGTACCCATTACCTGGTTTTTCCCAATGGTAACATCTTGTAAAACGATATTAAAATATCCCAACAAGGACATTGGCATCGATACAATCCACTGATTTAGTTCAGATGTCCCAGTTTTGCTTATGCTCATGTGTGTGTATGTGCTTTAGTTCTACGCATTTTGATAGTTGTGTGTATCCGCAGCCACAGTCGGGATACAGCAGAGTCCTTCACTACAAGGATCCATCACTGGACTCATATAACCATTCCCGCTTCCCTCCCTAGCTCCTGTCAACCACTAACCTGTGATCTACTTCTCTAATTCTGCCATTTAATGAATATTACAAAATTGAAATCACAAAGCCTATTACCTTTGGGGATTGGCTTTTTACACTCAGCATAGTTCCCTGGAGATTCATCCAAGTTGTTAAGTGTATCAATAGTTCATTCCTTTTTGTAATTGCTGTTTTATTAAACTTAAAGATCCATAGTTTACATCAGGGTTCACTCTGTGTTGTAAATTCTATGGGTTTTGACAAATGCATGAAGTTATGTGCCCACCATTACAGTATCATATATAATAGTTTCACTGCCCCCAAATCCTCTGTGCTTCACCTATTCATCCCTCTATCCCTGGAAACCCTCCTCAATCACTGGCGACCACTGATATTTTACTGTTTCAATAGTTCTGCCTTTTCCAGAATGTCATACAGTTGGAATTGTACAGTGTATAGATTTTTCATGCTGGCTTTTGCACTTAGCAATATGCATTTAAGGTTCCTCCATGTCTTTCTGTGGTTTAATAGCTCATTTCTTTTTATTGCCAAATAATATTCCACTGCATGGATGTACCACGGTTTGTTTTCTATTTGCCTATTGAGGGATATATTGGTTGCTTTTGGTTTTTTGGCAATTATCAATAAGGCTGGCATATCCATTTGTGGGTAGGTTTTTGTGCTGTTATAAATTTTCAGCTCAGTTAAATACCTAGGAGTATGACTGCTAGATGATATGGTAAGACTATACTTAGTTTTGTTAGAAATTGGAAACTGTCTTCCAAAGTGGCTGTACCATTTTGCATTCCCACCAGCAATGAATGAGAGTTCCAGTTGTTCTGCCTTCTTGTTAGCATTTGGTATTGCCAGTTTAAAATTTTTAAAAGGTGTGTAGTGGTATCTTCTGTTTTAACTACAATTCTTTAACGACAGAAGATGTTGAGCATCTTTCATATAATTATTTATCATCTACATATCTTCTTCAGTGAGGTGTCTCTTCAGATCTTTTTCTCATTTCTTAATTGAGTTGTTTTCTTATTGTTGAGTTTTAAGAGTTCTTTGAATGTTTTGGATACAAGTCCTTTATCAGATATGTGTTTGGAAATATTTTCTCTAAGTCTCTGGTTTGTCTTTTTAGTCTATTGACAGTGTCTTTCAGAGAGCAGATGTTTTGAATTTTAATGAATTCTACTTATGTATTTTTTCTTTCACAGATCATGCTTTGGTCTTGTATCTAAAAACTCATTGCCAAATGACTAGAGCGATAATTGCAAAAAGTGACTGACTTTAGCTTGGTGCCCTGACAGCATGTATACAAAGTCTACAGGTAGTCAATAGGCATATGCTTCTGCAAGGGCAGAGAGGTAGAACTCATTAGAATATAAGAGAAGAAGACACAGAAAAGGCAGAGTACATGTGAGAAAAACAAGAGCATCCATCATGTGATTTGGGGGAAGCTGTGTTGCTCAGTGGTAAGGAACCTGTTACTGAGGCTATTATTGTACAATATCAAAATGACCTTGAATTCCATTTTACATGGTTAAGCCAAGTTTAAGAATGTGGAAGGAATCAAATGCGTATATTGTCATTGCCCCTCAAATCGATGACTGCAGGAGAGGACCAAGGTCAACAGACATTTTGCCTACTGCTTTTGGATGGTATTCAGAGTGCTTGGGACATTCCAGCTCACAACAAATAACGCCAGTCAGCCTAACTCATAGGATTTCAGAGTTAGAGCTTGTCCCAGTTCAAAAGTGTGTGAAACCAGATTAACAGTGCGTACGCTTAATCCAATCCAGGTACAGCAAAAGTCACACCCCATTATAAAGAATTGCTTTCTACCTTAATGAAAGGCAAATCCTCTAAAACCCTCAGAAAACTAGCAGACTCAATACCAGTCAAATCCCATTATCCCCACACCAAAAGACTATGCAGCTCTTGAGTTGTTTTGGAATTTTATACTACTGAATATATATGAAGTAAACAGGCCATAGTCCTGGCATATGGGAATCTTTTTTCTTAATGAGAATCTTCTCATTTTTATTTTAATGAGGTTTGGTATCATGTAATTATAGTCTGAAATGTAAGATAAGAAAATCTTTCAAACCACTTTTGTATGCGTGTGTGTGTGTGTGTGTGTGTGTGTGTGTGTGTGTGGTAGTTCATTGAAAACATCTGTTTTGAAACTGAGGGCACTTCTGACTTGAGTCAGTGAACTCATTCTCCAACAAGAGGACAAAGCTACTAAAGAAGGAGTACTAGTTTAAGACAGAAAGCTGGCACCAGCTATAGAGACAATCTGACCAACACTGAGAACCACTACTAAATGCCAGGCACACTGGGAAGTGCAGAGACACAGAGTGAATTAAGGCTTTGTCCTTGCTCTCAAGAGGCTTAAGGTGCCCGATTCAAGATGGTGGAGGAGTGAGACGTGGAGATCTCCCCACAAATACATCAGAAATACATCTACATGTGGAACAACTCCTACAGAACACCTACTGAACGCTGGCAGAAGACCTCAGACTTCCAAAAAGGCAAGAAACTCCCCACGTACCTGGGTAGGGCAAAAGAAAAAAGAAAAAACAGAGACAAAAGAATAGGGATGGGACCTGCACCACTGGGAGGGAGCTGTGAAGGAGAAAAAGTCTCCACACACTTGGAAGCCCTTTCACTGGCGGAGACAGGGGTGGGCGGGGAGGGAAGCTTCGGAGCCACGGAGGAGAGCGCAGCAACAGGGGTGCAGAGGGCAAAGCGGAGAGATTCCCGCACAGAGGATTGGTGCCAACCAGCGCTCACCAGCCTGAGAGGCTTCTCTGCTCACCTGCCAGGGCTGGTGGGGGCTGAGAGCTGAGGTTCCGGCTCCGGAGCTTGGACCCCAGGGAGAGGACTGTGGTTGGCTGTGTGAACACAGCCTAAAGGGGGCTAGTGCATCACAGCTAGCCGGGAGGGAGTCTGGGAAAAAGTCTGGAACTGTCTAAGAGGCAAGAGACCATTGTTCCAGGATGCGCGAGGAGAGGGAATTCAGAGCACTGCCTAAACGATCTCCAGAGACAGGCGCGAGCCGCGGCTATCAGCGCGGACCCCAGAGACGGGCATGAAACGCTAAGGCTGCTGCTGCAGCCACCAAGAAGCCTGTGTGCGAGCACAGGTCACTCTCCACACCTCCCCTCCCGGGAGCCTGTGCAGCCCGCCACTGCCAGGGTCCCAGGATCCAGGGACAACTTCCCCAGGAGAACACACGGCGCACCTCAGGCTGGTGCAACGTCACGCTGGCCTCTGCTGCCACAGGCTTGCCCCGCATTCCATACCCCTCCCTCCCCCCGGCCTGAGTGAGCCAGAGCCCCCTAATCAGCTGCTCCTTTAACCCCATCCTGTCTGAGCAAAGAACAGATGCCCTCAGACAACCTACATGCAGAGGCGGGGCCAAATCCAAAGCTGAACCCCAGGAACTGTTCAAACAAAGAAGAGAAAGGGAAATTTCTCCCAGCAGCCTCAGGAGCAGCAGATTAAATCTCCACAATCAACTTGATGTACCCTACATCTGTGGAATACCTGAATAGACAATGAATTATCCCAAAATTGAGGCTGTGGACTTTAGGAACAACGATATATATATATATTTTTCCCTTTTCTCTTTTTGTGAGTGTGTGTGTGTATGCTTCTTTGGTGATTTTGTCTGTATATCTTTGCTTTTACCATTTGTCCTAGGGTTCTGTCTGTCCATTTTATTTATTTATTTTTAGTATAGTTTTTAGCATTTGTTATCATTGGTGGATTTATTTTTTAGTTTGGTTGCTCTCTTCTTTCTTTTTTTATTACTTTTTAAGTTTTTTATTTTTAATAATTACTGTTTATTTTAATAACTTTATGTTATTTTACTTTCTTTCTTTTTTTCTCCCTTTTCTTTTGAGCCGTGTGGCTGACAGGGTCTTGGTGCTCTGGCCAGACGTCAGGCCTCTGCTTCTGAGGTGGGAGAGCCAAGTTCAGGACATTGGTCCACCACAGACCTCCTGGCTCCATGTAATATCAAACAGCAAAAGCTCTCCTAGAGAGCTCCATCTCAACGTTAAGATGCAGCTCCACTCAATGACCAGCAAGCTACAGTGCTGGACACCCCATGCCAAACAACTAGCAAGACAGGAACACAACCCCACCCATTAGCAGAGAGGTTGACTAAAATCATAATAAGGTCATAGACAACCCAAAACACACCACTGGACATGGTCCTGCCCACCAGAAAGACAAGATCCAGCCTCATCCTCCAGAACACAGGCACTAGTCCCCTCCACCAGGAAGCCTACACAACCCACTGAACCAACCTTACCCACTGGGGGCAGACACCAAAAACAATGGGAATTACAGACCTGCAGTCTGTGAAAAGGAGACCCGAAACACAATAAGCTAAGACAAATGAGAAGACAGAGAAACACACAGCAGATGAAGGAGCAAGGTAAAAACCCACCAGACCAAACAAATGAAGAGGAAATAGGCAGTCCACCTGAAAAAGAATTCAGAGTAATGATAGTAAAGTTGTTCCAAAATCTGGGAAATAGAATGGAGAAAATACAAGAAATGTTTAACAAGGACCTAGAAGAATTAAAGAGCAAACAAACAATGATGAACAACACAATAAATGAAATTTAAAATTCTCTAGAAGGAATCAATAGCAGAATAACTGAGGCTGAGAACGGATGAGTGACCTGGAAGATAAAATAGTGGAAATAACTACTGCAGAGCAGAATAAAGAAAAAGAATGAAAAGAATTGAGGACAGTCTCAGAGACCTCTGGGACAAACACTAAATGCACCAACATTTGAATTATAGGGGTCCCAGAAGAAGAAGAGAAATAGAAAGGGACTGAGAAAATATTTGAAAAGATTATAGTTGACAACTTCCCTAATATAGGAAAGGAAATAGTTAATCAAGTCCAAGAAGCACAGAGAATCCCATACAAGAAAAATCCAAGGAGAAACACACCAAAACACATATTAATCAAACTATCAAAAATTAAATACAAAGAAAAAATATTAAAAGCAGCAAGGGAAAAACAACAAATAACATACAAGGGAATCCCCATAAGGTTAACAGCTAATCTTTCAGCAAAAACTCTGCAAGCCAGAAGGGACTGGCAGGACATATTTAAAGTGATGAAAGGGAAAAACCTACAATCAAGATTACTCTACCCAGCAAGGATCTCATTCTGATTTGACAGAGAAATTAAAACAGACAAGCAAAAGCTAAGAGAATTCAGCACCACCAAACCAGCTTTACAAGGTATGCTAAAGGAATTTCTCTAGGCAGGAAACACAAGAGAAGGAAAAGAGAAGGAAAAGAACTACAATAAAAAACCCAAAACAATTAAGAAAATGGTAATAGGAACATACATATCGATAATTACCTTATGTATAAATGGATTAAATGCTCCAACAAAAAGACAGACTGGCTGAATGGATACAAAAACAAGACCTGCATATATGCTGTCTACAAGAGACCTACTTCAGACCTAGGGACACATACAGACTGGAAGTGAGGGGATGGAAAAAGATATTCCATGCAAATGGAAACCAAAAGAAAGCTGGAGTAGCAATTCTCATATCAGACAAAATAGACTTTAAAATAAAGACTATTACAAGAGAAACAAGGACACTACATAATGATCAAAGGATCAATCCAAGAAGAAGATATAACAATTGTAAATATTTATGCACCCAACATAGGAGCACCTCCATACATAAGGCAAACAGCACCTCAATACATATGCTAACAGTCATAAAAGGAGAAGTCTACAGTAACACAATCATAGTAGGGGACTTTAATACCCTAATTTCACCAATGGACAGATCATCCAAACAGAAAATATATAAAGAAACACAAACTTTTAAATGATACTTAAACAAGATGGACTTAATTGATATTTATAGGACATTACATCCAAAAACAACAGAATACACTTGCTTCTCAACTGCTCATGGAACATTCTCCAGGATAGATCATACCTTGGGTCACAAATCAAGCCTTGGTAAATTTAAGAAAATTGAAATCGTATCAAGATTCTTTTCTAACCACAATGCTATGAGACTAGATATCAGTTACAGGAAAAAATCTGTAAAAAATACAAACACATGGAGGCTAAACGATACACTACTTAATAACCAAGAGATCACTGAAGAGATCAAAGAGGAAATAAAAAAATACCTAGAAACAAATGACAATGAAAACACGATGACCAAAATCCTATGGGATGCAGCAAAAGCAGTTCTAAGAGGGAAGTTTATAGCAATACAATCCTACCTCAAGAAACAAGAAACATCTCAAATAAACAACCTAACCTTACACCTAAAGCAATTAGAGAAAGAAGAACAAAAAAACCCCAAAATTAGCAGAAGGAAAGAAATCATAAAGATCAGATGAGAAATAAATGAAAAAGAAATGAAGGGAACAACAGCAAAGATCAATAAAACTAAAAGATGGTTCTTTGAGAAGATAAACAAAATTGATAAACCATTCGCCAGACTCATCAAGTAAAAAAGAGAGAAGACTCAAATCAATAGAATTAAAAATGAAAAAGGAGAAGTAACAACTGACACTGCATACAAAAGATCATGAAAGATTACTACAAGCAACTATATGACAATAAAATGGACAACCTGTAAGAAACGGACACATTCTTAGAAAAGTACAACCTTCCAAGACTAAATCAGAAAGAAATAGAAAATATAAACAGACCAATCACAAGCACTGAAATTGAAAGTGTGATTAAAACTTTTCCAACAAACAAAAGCCCAGGACCAGATGGCTTCACAGGCAAATTCTATCAAACATTTAAAGAAGAGCTAACACCTATCCTTCTCAAACTTTTCCAAAATATAGCAGAGGGAGGAACACTCCCAAACTCATTCTACGAGGCCACCATCACCCTGATACCAAAACCAGACAAAGATGTCACAAAGACTACAGGCCAATGTCACAGATGGACATAGATGCAAAAACCCTCAACAAAAACCTAGCAAAGAGAATCCAACAGCACATTAAAAGGATCACACACCATGATCAACTGGGGTTTATCCAAGGAATGTAAGCATTCCCCAAAATACGCAAATCAATGTGATACACCATATTAACAAATCGAAGGAGAAAAACCACATGATCATCTCAACAGATGAAGAAAAAGCTTTTGACAAAATTCAACACCCATTTATGATAAAAACCCTTCAGAAAGTAGGCATAGAGGGAACTTACCTCAACATAATAAACGCCATATATGACAAACCCAGTCAACATTGTTCTCAATGGTGAAAAGGGAAAACATTTCCGCTGAGATCAGGAACAAGACGAGGTTGCCCTTGTCTCACCACTCTTATTCAACATAGTTTTGGAAGTTTTAGCCATAGCAATGAGAGAAGAAAAAGAAATAAAAGGAGTCCAAATCAGAAAAGAAGAAGTAAAGCTGTCACTGTTTGCAGATGACATGATAGTATAAATAGAGAATCCTAAAGATGCTACCAGAAAACTACTAGAGCTAATCAATGAATCTCGTAAAGTAGCAGGATACAAAATCAATGCACAGAAATCTCTTGCATTCCTATATACTAATGATGAAAAATCTGAAAGAGAAATTAAGGAAACACTCCCATTTACCATTGCAACAAAAAGAATAAAATACCTAGGAATAAACCTACCTAAGGAGACAAAAGACCTGTATGCAGAAAACTATAAGACACTGATGAAAGAAATTAAAGATGATCCAAACAGATGGAGAGATATACCATGAATGTGGATTGGAAGAATCAATATTGTGAAAATGACTATACTACCCAAAGTAATCTACAGATTCAATGCAGTCCCTATCAAACTACCAATTGCATTTTTAACAGAACTAGAATAAAAAATTTCACAATTTGTATGGAAACACAAAAGACACCCAATAGCCAAAGCAATCTTGAGAAAGAAAAACAGAGCTGGAGGAATCTGGCTCCCAGACCTCAGACAATACTACAAAGCTACAGTAATCAAGACAGTACAGTACTGGCACAAAAACAGAAATATAGATCAATGGAACAGGATAAACTCATGCACATATGATCACCTTATCTTTGATAAAGGAGGCAAGAATATACAATGGAGAAAAGACACCCTCTTCAATAAGTAGTGTAGGGAAAACCGGACAGCTACATGTAAAAGAATGAAATTAGAACACCTCCTAACACCATACACAAAAATAAACTCAAAATGGATTAGAGACCTAAATGTAAGACTGGACACTGTAAAACTCTTAGAGGAAAACATAGGAAGAACACTCTATGACACTCTAAGAACACTCAAAATGAATTAAAGACCTAAATGTAATGGCAGACACTATAAAACACTTAGAGGAAAACATAGGCAGAACACTCTATGACATAAATCACAAGAAGATCCTTTCTGACCCACCTCCTAGAGAAATGGAAATAAAAACAAAAATTAACAAATGGGACCATAAATAAGATGAAAAGACAGCTCTCAGAATGGGAGAAAGTATTTGCAAATGAAGCCACTGACAAAGAATTAATTTCCAAAATTTATAAGCAGCTCATGCAGTTCAATATCAAAAAAACAACCCAAGCCCCAAATGGGCAGAAGACCTAAATAGACATTTCTCCAAAGAAGATATAGAGAGACTGCCAACAAACCAATGAAAGGATGCTCAACATCACTAATCATTAGCATAATGCAAATCAAAACTACAATGAGGTATCACTTCACACCAGTCAGAATGGGCACCATCCAAAAATCTACAAACAATAAATGCTGGAGAGGGTGTGGAGAAAAGGGAACCCTCTTGCACTGTTGGTGAGAATGTAAATTGATACAGCCACTATGGAGAACAGTATGGAAGTTCCTTAAAAAACTAAAAATAGAATTACCATATGAGCCAGCAATCCCATTACTGGGCATATACCCTGAGAAAACCATAATTCAAAAAGAGTCATGTACCACAATGTTCATTGCAGCTCTATTTACAATAGCCAGGACATGGAAGCAACCTAAGTGTCCACTGACAGATGAATGGATAAAGAAGATGTGGCACATATATACAATGGAATATTACTCAGCCATAAAAAGAAACGAAATTGAGTTATTTGTAGTGAGGAGAATGGCCCTAGAGTCTGTCATACAGAGTGAAGTATGTCAGAAAGAGAAAAACAAATACCGTATGCTAACACATATATATGGAATTAAAAAAAGAAAAAAGGTAATGATGAACCTAGGGGCAGGACAGGAATAAAGATGCAGATGTAGAGAATGGACTTGAGGATACGGGGAGGGGGAAGGGTAAGCTGGGACGAAGTGAGAGAGTAGCATGGACATATATACACTGCCAAATGTAAAACAGCTACTGGGAAGCAGCTGAATAGCACAGGGAGATCAACTTGGTGCTTTGTGACCACCTCGAGGGGTGGGATAGAGAGGGTGGGAGGGAGATGCAAGAGGGAGGAGATATGGGGATCTATGTATACATATAACTGATTCACTTTGTTATACAGCAGAAACTAACACACAATTGTAAAGCAATTATACTCCAATAAAGATGTTAAAAAAAAAGTGGCTTAAGGCTATCTCTAGCAGGACAATAGAAAATATCTAGATCACTTCTTATTCTTTTGTGAAGGGGAGAAGAGCCACAAAATAAATCCTATCTTATGAGGTCACTAATCTTTGAACTCTAGACATTGGAGGTTGGATGGTTGTTAAATATTATATAATTCAATGTCCACATTTTACATACAAACAGAAACCCAGAAAAGTGAAAAAAAAATTAAGATTGCAGGTTGGGGCTAGAACCCAAATTTCCTGACTTCTAATCAAGTGCTCTTTTCTCTATATCACACTACCTCTCTTAGAGGTCAAAGGACTTTTCTCTTCCCATAGTTAGGCTGCACCTAATTATATCAATTAGACTCAGACTCACAGGGCTCATGTTGCTCTCCCTTTACACTCTCATCTTCAAAATGTCTCCTTCATAGTTTCAATTTAACAGATAATATCTAAAAATTTTAAGGACTTACTTGGGCATAGGTGGAAGAGAGACTACCAATGCAATTAAGGCATACTTCTTTCCTCTGAGCAATGTATATAAATGTAAACATCTGGTGCAGTATTCTCAGAGACCCAAGTTATATATGTGAAACGCATCACCACCACCCACTCAAGTTTTCTAATGGAAATCTCCCTTTTAGGTCAATTACTCCTTAATTCTCTAGGTCCTGTGGTAAAATCTTGAAGCTATTTTTGCTATTCTGGCATGAGAGTGAGAGTATTTTGCTTTTAATCCTTGTTCTACCATTAACCAATTAGTTTTGAAACCCTGGGCAAGTCCTACCTCTCTGAGCTTCATCTCCTCAGTCAGTAAAATGACTAGAGCACCAACTTGCTGTGATTCACCTTCTTTGCAAAACCAATCAAGTCCAAGGTGCTAGGCATAATCTGTCTTTCAGTCTTTCTTTTTCTCCTTTTCTCTCTTTCTCCCTCTCTCTTCCTTCCTTCCTTCCCTTCTTTCTTTCTATTTATTTATTGCGTATCTCTCAGATTTCTCTCTCCTCCATGTTCATCATAGCCAAGCCCTTCTTTTTTGGATTATTACTAAACAAGTTATCAAGCTCTTCCGTGTAGATATGACTTGTTAAAAACGATTTTAAACAAGAGTTAGCCTAGAGGTATACAGGTTAGACTGGAGGCTAGAAAACTAATTAAGAAGCCTATTAGAATAAAGACCAATCTCACACCAAAAGCCTGTCATTCAAATCCCTCAAAAGCTGGCTTCCGTTGGCCTTCCTGCTTTTACTTCACATGACTCCTCAACACATGGCCTTTATGTATTTAATGCTGCTGTTTCTATCCTTCCTACGGGGAAAGTGCTTCCTTTTCCTGAAGTTATTTCCAATAGCTTCTTTAAAATCAATTTCTTCCATGGAGTCAGTAATCTTTCCTTTCTCTTAACTTTTATACACATATTAACAGTGCCAACAATAATCCCCTTTTCTAACTCCCTCTAGTAAATATTGTTAGCATAAAAAAAGATGAGATGTAAAAACTCTTAACATTAACAGAAGAATGTATATAAAGGTTATATAACCTATTTTCTTTATTATCTCTTCTTGTTTCCTTTGCAAATTAAAATAAGCAAATGGTTGTTGACCTTTTTGGTAGAGGATTAATATATACTTTAAACTGCTTTAGAATATGTAATAAGAAAAATATTACAATGCATTTTCTTGGCTCTACCAACATTCTGAAGATGTCTGGACAAAAGTATATGAATTGTTACTAATTAATATATGTATAATTTAGGCAAATATTCAAACAAGCAGTGAGTAATGTTATATAAATGCTTGCAGAGTAACTTATTCCATTAAGAGATAAGCTCTGAAGACTCTATTTACATTTCAGTTATGAAACAGTCAGTGCCAATCTGACCAAATGCGTGTCAATGTTAGTCAATAACAGCAGAGAAGCATTTGGGGAAAAAAAGTTTTATTTTCTCTCTTTCAGATTCTCTTATTGCTAATTTGGATACCTTCTTCAGAGAAAGGCCACAACTAGAGGAGTAAAAGGGTTTAATGTGGCAAGAGCAAAGTAGTACTGTCACATCCCATCAATCCTCTCAGCGCCCACTCTCCGAAAATATTCACTGCATTCGTTCGTGCCGACTCCAAAAAAGATTGTCTCAAGAAATGAATTTCAAGCAGTTTTGGGTCCCATCACTACTGTCTATTTGTTGTAACTGAAAAAAAATATCCACTATATTGCAAAAAGATTCTGTTATCCAGTATTTGTTAATTATGATTGAGACCAGAAACATACAAAGTTTCAAAGAAAACAAATGAAGGGAACATCTGAAAGTAATTTTCCCCCATTCTTTGTTGTTCTGCTACTCACGGCAAATCTTCCAAACTGGAGGCTTCATGTCTTGGATCCAATAGATCATAACCACATTCATTGTAGATTTCCAAATAGGAAATGTGCGTTGTATATATTTTGCTGCTGTCCTGATTGGGAAAGAGAAAGACATTATTAAATGGCTATAAATCACGATTCGGCTTAGAGAAAGATGAACACATTTATCACTAGTTTCCTCACAGTTTCCCTCCTTCACTCTCTCACTTTGTATGGTTTACATTTTCAGTTCGTGACACTTTCAAGTTGCCAGTTACCATATGTATGAGGCTTTTTTCCCCCCCAATAGCCAACACCCATGATTACAAGCAACTTCAGTCTGTTATTTTTTATTAGTTCCACATTATACATAAAAAGTCAATATACACTTAAAATGAGCCAACTTGGTTGCAGAACTGTATAACACACCATTTTTTACTTTCCAGACAGAAAAAAGAACAGAATACAGAATTCTTCAGTTTAAAAATTTCAGTAGCCAAAGAGTTACCATCTTCAATCATAATTCCTTTTTAACTTTTCTAATATTCAAATTTCCAATGACAGATAACAGACAATAAATAGATATGGAAAGTGAATTCCAGGGAACATAAATAGTTTAGATCAATCAGGTAACAGTAAGAGTGGACACTAACAGTTCACTACCTGTACTTTACCTGTTGGGTTAATTTTCCTTGCCCAAGTGGCTAATTAGGGATATTCAACTGTTGGTTAGGGAGAGGTATTTTCTGTGGGTCATTGCTGAAATGCAATAATATAGGCATCAATGTAATTAGGATAAAAGTCAAGGTGACTGGTCCTACTCTCAGTTCTGCCAACAGACAAAAAGGACCCACTCCCTCTGAGATGGAATAAAAAAGGGATTTTTTTCAGGTCTCGAGAAAATTCCAAGCTCACTTTTTCAATACCAAATATCAATAATAGCACTTCTTGTTTCCCCCAAAACACAAATGCTTCCATTTCTCTGAATATTAGAGTCTTGCTACTTATAAGAGGAGAATATATTTGTGTCTTCTGGAAGAAGGTCGGCAGATTGTCGGAGTGGATATTCACAGAGAGGATTCTCATCTATATCCAGGACAATCCATCTGACAGGTGTTATTCAAAGAAGGAGAAGACCAAGTCACAGAGATGGGGGAGAGAACAGTGGCCTGCAAATCCAAAGCTGGAATGCTAGTCATACTAGCTCTGAGCCCCTACCAAGTCAGGCCTCTGTTTCCACACTCATTAAGGTGAAGAAACTGGATAACGACTCCCTCGGCATTCTTCAGATTAAAACGAATATGATTCTCTGGTCCTAAAATGTCTCAAACTATCCAAATAAAGATACTACCATTTCATAAAAATGAAATAATACATGCAAAACTAAGGCAGCTCTCAGCCAGCACAGGACTGTAGTGAAACACTCAAGCTACAGCTGAAATTCCATGTTTGGTGTTCTGTGAAGGTGACAGCACGGACTGAATCTTTACTAATCAAGTTTTTCCCAACCAAATGCCAGAAAGCCTGTTGATGTGGGTGACTCTGGCTGCTTATGCTGACAAACAGTCTATCAATTATATTGATAGAGCTATCAACAGTCTATCATGACTAAAGTAACCTCATTTAGTAATGGCATCGTATCAGCATAATTTTGGGGATTATAGCTTGAATTAGTGCAGGAATCAGAGACTACAAATACTAGACAGACTGAGTGGTCTTTAGTCTAATCCAGTGTTTCCTAAAATATTACTTAAAATACTTGTGGAAAAAAGTGTTCCATGATCAGCATACATACTGTCCATCTCTGAAAGATTCTCAGAGCAAGTTAAAGCCCATGGGGAATCACTCAGCAACATCCTGAGATCCTGTTTAAAACAACGTATTTCTAAAACTTATCTGAACATATGTGAAATATCCCATAGATTACGGTTTGAGATTTTAGCATACGTTTATGAGTTCCTCTTAGCATCAGACAAAACTGGGTTAGAACACTGGATCTGCCTTTATAACTGAGTGATCCTGCACCCTTAACCTCAGTTGTTTAATCACGAAATTGGGGATAATAACCTTTAGAATATGGCAGAACTGCTGTGACAGAGGAATAAGGTTCTGTATTTTAAATCCTACCAAAAATGTGTGGCCTGCTAATAGGCACCAATAAATCATTGCTGTTGCTGAGGTTATTATTATTGCTGTTATTATTATTATTATTATTATTTCTGAAAGCCTCCAAATAGAGAATTCAGTATGTGAATACAAAAGGAAAGGAAAAGAAAGGCAAAAAGAGCAGCCAACTTCTACGTTCATCAGCAGTGGAGAAACTCTCTTCTTTCAGAAACTAGAAGAAATAATAAAAAGTCAGGAAAATGGCAAGTCCATTGCCCAGAGATGATAGGGATAATGCCTTTGGCTCCTCTGGCTTCTGCATTTTCTGGGCTTTTGTTGGAATACACACTTAAAATTCACTGAGCTATGTGGCAGCTACCTTTCCTTATTACTCCTTTTTTACTCTTCAGGACTGCCAGACTGTAATGTAACACACATGTTTGCTGCAGACAGCCTTTTCTCTTGCCCCCAAACAAGTATGAACCTTACGATACTCAAAAATAATGAGCAGTGATTTCTAAAATAAATGGAATCAATTTTCTTCTTTTAAAATCTTTGCAAATGTGCTCCTATCACACTCACAGGCATTTTAGGACCCAGTATGCACTAGTTCTTAGTTTATCTTGAAATAAATACGTTGCATAAGTCAAATGTTTCCTTTAAGGATTCTGGAGAGCACCATGTGTCCTCTAAAGTAATCAACTGGGAGCATCTGAGTACCTGTCAGCATTTTTCCGCTAAACAATGAGGACAAACTTTATGAAGAACTTCAAAGTTGCCTCTGACTTGTTTCACCATAGCTCAGTCGGGGTATAACTAATGTGTTGTACCCCATTGTGTTAATCTGCTCGTCTACAAGGAGTTGTCCTGGCTATAAGCTGATCTGATGGGCTCTCTCCAAACCAAGAAGTTATTTAGAATCTGGAATGAAATGGGGTTTAGAGTAATGTCAATGACAAACAGATATAAAATAATGAACCCAACAGATGGTAGGTACTTGGGAGATATTTAGACTTTTAAAACTGTATTTTGGTAACCATAGACAAAATTTAAAAAGAGACAAATAGATTTTCTATTAGGAAAGAATTTGTTTATTCTGTTTAACTTAATCAGGGGAATTAGCTTCATTTGTTCTGAGTTTCAAAGGATTCTTTGAAATTGTTCAGCAATCATTTGGCCACGTGCATATATATATGGCTATTAATGGCAATAGTAATAACTATCATTTTTTGAGCATCTCCTATGTGCCAGGAACTGGACAATATCTTTAAATACAGTATATTCAACTCTCACAGCTACTCCACAAGCCTGAGGCATTAAGGAACTGCCCAAGGCCACATCCTGTAAGTAGTGCACTTAGAACCAGGTTGGCCTGCACCAACTTCAATGATTTTCCCAAGACAGCACGCTCCCACATTAGGCCACAGCAACAAAAACTATTAGAAATTATATTCCCAGTTGGCGAAATCTGGGAACAAAACAGAAGAGCTAATGTCAGAAATAAATGAGTAAATGAAAAGAAAGGATTTGGATCCAACATATACACTATACGCTATCCTTGCTTTTCCAAATTTTCTGGCATGCAGAGCTGGCATGTTTGCGCTAGTGAGTGATGAGCTGAACTAATGGGTAATTGCTACTTTATGGGTAGAAATTAGAATTATGCAGATCTCAGCAACTTCTCATCTTTGCAACTCAGAATACAAGCAGCATACAGTTGAGATATTTTGGAAAGACTGTTACACTGACCTAGTTAGGACATTTGTTATACAGAATTGCTACAACCAAAGAATTGTTGGAACTAGTAGGGACGCTGGCGATCCTCTAGTACAGTTTAGTCCCTACTTTCACAGAGGGCAGAACTGAAACCCAGAGAAGTTAAGTGACTCATTACATAGAGTTTGTTTAAATACAACCATTAAAATAAAGCCAGTCTGATACCCAGAGGCAGGGTATGTAGTGGTTAAAAAGCACAGAGTTTGGCATCACACAGACCTGGGATGGAAGCTCCAGATCAGCTACTTATGAGGATGCAGAGGAAAATAAATATATCCCAAGACTCAGTCTTCCCAACTATAAAATGGGGATAGAGGTACCTACATTGTTAGTTTTATTAAATCTTGATAAAGCAACAGGCATTTGGAACCACACAATAAATGATGCATATAATATAGATAGGAAACTCCCCTTTATAATAATATTAATTGCAATAGGATTTTTACTGTGGTAAATTCCTCTGGGCTTCCATTAAAAGTGTGAAAAAGTACAACCACATTATCTTATTCAGTGCTTTAGTAGCTAAAACAAAGGTCCATTTTGGCAAAAGGATATTCTTCAATTTAATGACAAATATAAAAGTTGGTAAAATGTGTTTTAACCTCCATGGGTGTATCAGAACAAACTCCCTTTGAGCCTTTGCTGTAGTAGCATCCCCTTTAATGAGAAGCACCTTCTGGATTTTCACCTCTTCAGCAAAATCCCAAACTTTCCTTAAATGTAAATGCCAGAGTTACTACACAATATTTCCTCATTTAGGTATAATATAACAAAATGTCACGATAAATTTTCCGCCCACAGTAAATTTTTGCTGAATATATCAAATATAAAATGAACTTAAAGCTTCATACCTTTTGTAATTGCTCAAAAATGTATGACAGTGTCCTTGGGATAATGCCTCTGTCACTGTAGCGCTCTGCCCCACCTGTGATGGTGAACGTCTTACCGCTGCCTGTTTGTCCATATGCAAAGATGGTACCATTGTAACCTGCCAGTACACTACATAAAGAAATAGCAAACTTTTAATATCAAAATGGCTAATTGCATTTGTATTAAATGGCTAGTATTCTAAGAGCAACTTGATTCAACACTACTGAAAAGACATTTATAGAAATAGCTATAAAAATATTTATGTATGTGACTATCTAGCTAGAAATTATTTTTTATCTAGGAGTCTCAGCACATCAATCCTTTTTTCTGAGAGAGGACCTATAACTCAAATGGGATCCAGTCATCTTAAATATTTTCTTTATTTCAAATTATTATTTTAGAATACAATTGACCCTTGAACAACAGGGGTTTGAACTGTGTGGGTCCACTCATAAGCAGATTTTCTTCACTAAATACATACTACAGTACTACACGATCCTCAGTTGGTTGACTCCCCAGATGCAAAACCATGGATACAGGGGGATGGCTATAAAGCTATACTTGGATTTTCAACTGCGGGGAGGGTTGGTGCCCCATCCCCTGCATTGTTCAAGGGTCAAATGTAGTCTACCCTTTTATATTTACAAAAAAGTTGCAAAGATAGTACAGGGAGTTCACATATATCCCACAGCTAGTTTCCTCTATTGTTAATATCTTACACTAGTATTGTACATTTGTCACAATTAATGAACCAATTGAAACATTACAAACTCTATAAAAATCTCCTTACTTTTTAATCTAATGTCTCTTTTTTCCCAGGTTTACTGAGATATAATTGACATATAACATATATAACATTAAGGTGTGCAATGTGATGATTTGACACATGTATATATTGTGAAATGATTACCACAGTAAGTTTAGTTAACACATCCATCAACATATCCATCACCTCAAATACTTGTGGAAAAAAATATACTTTGTGGTGATAACATTTAAGATTTACTCTCTTAACAACTTGTAAATACATAATACAGTACCGTTACCTATAGTCACTGTGCTGTATATTAGATGCCCAGAACTTACCCATCTTATAACTGGAAGTTTATACCCTTTGGCCAACATCTCCCCATTTCCTCTACCCCATAGTCCCAGGTAACCACCATTCTACTCTCTATTTATTTTCTCTTTTTAAAATTTTTATTTATTTATTTTTCATTTATTTTTGGCTGCATTAGGTCTTCGTTGCTGTGAGCAGGCTTTCTCTAGTTGTGGCAAGCGGGGGCTACTCTTTGTTGCAGTGCACAGGCTTCTCATTGCAGTGGCTTCTCTTGTTGCAGAGCATGGGCTCTAGATGCACAGGCTTCAGTAGTTGCAGCATGCGGGCTCAGTAGTTGCGGCACGTGGGCCCTAGAGCATGCGGGTTTCAGTAGTTGCAGCGCGTGGGTTCAGTAGTTGCGGTGCATGGGCTTCAGTAGTTGTGGCACATGGGCTTAGTTGCTCTGCAGCATGTGGGGTCTTCCCAGACCAAGGATTGAACCCGTGTCCCCTGCATTGGCAGGCGGATTCTTAACCACTGCACCACCAGGGAAGTCCCATGTACTCTCTATTTCTATGAGGTTGTTTTTATAGATTCCATATATAAGTGAGAACATATAGTATTTGTCTTTCTCTGACTTATTTCACTTAGCACAGTGCTCTCAAGGTCTATCTATCTTGTCACAAAAGGCAGGATTTCCTTTTTTAAAGCTGAATAATATTCCATTGTGAAAATATACCACATCTTTATCTATTCATCCATAGATAGACACAAGTTTTTCCATGCCTTGGCAATTGCCTTGGAAGTGCAGATTATCTCTTTGAGATAGTGATTGCATTTCCTTTGGATATATAGTTGACCTTTGAACAACTTGGGTTAGAACTGTGTGGATCCACTTTGACATAGATTTTCTTTTTCAATAAATACAACCAGCCCTCTGTATTCAAGGGTTTCATACCTGCAAATTCAACCAACTATGTATTGAAATTTCCATCCAGGGTTAGTTGAATCCACAGATTTGAAACCCACAGGATACAGAGAACCAAATATGGGACTTGAGTATTCATGGATTTTGGTAAATGCAAGGGGTCCTGGAATCAATCCCCCACAGATACTGAAGGTATACCCAGAAGTGGGACTGCCAAATCATATGGTAGTTCTGTTTTTAATTTTTTAAGGAAACTTTATACTGTTTTCCATGGTGGCTGCACCAACTTACATTTCCAATGACAGTGTACAAGGGTTCCCTTTTCTTCTCTTGAAATCAGGTAGTATGATGCCTCCAGCTTTGTTCTTCTTTCTCAGGATTGCTTCAGCTGCTCAAGTTCTTTTGTAGTTCCTTACAAATTTCAGGATTTTTTTTCTATTTTTGTGAAAAATGCCATTGAAATTTTAATAGGGATTGCATTGGATCTATAGATGGCTTTAGGTAGTATGTTCATTTTAACAATATTAATTCTTCTGATCCAAGAACATGGTATATCTTTCCACTTATTTGTGTCTTCTTCAGTTTCCTCTTCAATGTCTTGTAACTTCCAGTGTACAGATCTTTCACCTCCTTGGTTAAATTTATTTCTAAGTATTTTATTGGTTTCGATGTTATTGTAAATTAAATTGTATTTTTTCTTTCTTTTTCAGATATTTTGTTGCTAGTGTATAGAAACACAACCGATCTCTGTATTTTCATTTTGTATCCTGCAACTTTAGGGAATTTGTTGATTAGTTCCAACAGTTTTTTGGTGGATTCTTTAGGATTTTCTATATGTAAGATCATATCATCTACAAACAGAGACAATTTTACTTCTTCCTCTCAAATATGGATGGCTTTTATTTCTTTTTCTTGCCTAATTGCTCTGGCTTGGACTTCCAGTATTATGTTGAATGGAAGTGGTAAAAGTGGGCACTCTTGTCTTATTCCTGATTTTAGTGGGAAAGCTTTAAAGCTTTCACCATTGAGTATGATGTTAGCTGTGGTTTTATTATATATGGCATTTATTATGTTGAGGTACATTCTTTTTATACTCAATTTAGTTGAGAGTTTTTATCTTGAAAGAATGTTGAATTCTGTCAAATGCTTTTTCTGCACCTATTGAGATGATCAAATGATTTTTATCTTCTATTCCATTACTGTGGTGTATCACATTTATTGATTTGCATACGTTGAATCATCCCTGCATTCCGGGGATAATCCTATTTGAACATTGTGTATGATCCTTTTAATATGCTGTTGAATTCAGTTTTCTAGTATTCTGTTGAGAAGTTTTGCATCTATATTCAACAGGGATATTAGTCTATAGTTTTGTGGTGTCCTTAGTCTGGCTTGTTATCAGTGTAATGCTGGCCTTGTAAAATGAATTTGGGAATGTTCCCTCCTCTCTAATTTTTTTAGAAGAGTTTGAAAAGGATGAAAAGGTGATAATTTTTAGATATCTGGTAGAATTCACCAGTGAAACCATCTGGTCCCAAGATTTTCTTTGTTGAAAGGTTTCTGATTACTGATTCAATTTCTTTACTGTTATTGGTCTGTTCAAAGTTTCTATTTCTTCATGATTCCATCTTGCTACACTGCATATTTCTAAAAAAGTTTTTCTAGGTTATTCAATTTGTTGGCTTATTAAGGTTCACAGTAGTCTCTTATGATCCTTTGTATTTCTGTGATGTCAGCTGTTATGTCTCTGTTTTCATCTCTGACTTTATTTGAGAATTCTACCTTTTACTCTTAGGCTAGCTAAAGGTTTGTCAATTTTGTTTATCTTTTTTAAAAAAACAGCTTTTCATTTCATTGATTTTTTTTCTATTGTCTTTCTGGTTTCTATTTTGCTCATTTCTGCTCTGATCTCTATTTCCTTCCATCTTCTAACTTTGGGCTTAGTTTGTTCTTCTTCTTCTAGTTCCTTGAGTTTTAAAGTTAGGTTATTTGTAATCTTTCTTTTTCTTAATGTAAGCATTTATAATTATAAACTTCCCTCTTAGAACTGCTTTTGTTGCATCCCATAAGTTTTAGTGTGTTGTGTTTCCATTTGTGTTTCTTTCAAGCTATTTTTAGATTCCTCTTTTGATTTCTTCTTTGACCCTTTGTTTATTCAGAAGTGTGTTGTTTAATTTCCACACATTTGGGAATTTTCCAGTTTTCCTCCTGTTATTGATTTCTAGTTTCATACCATTGTGGTTGGAAAAGATATTTGGTATAATTAATGTTCTTAGATATTGTAAGGTTTTTTGGTGACCTAATATATGATCTATCACACATGGAGAATGTTCCATGTATGCTTGAGAAGAATGCATTCTGCTGCTGTTGGTAGGAATGTTCTGTATAGGTCTGGTAAGTCCATTTGGTTTAACGTATAGTTCACATCCAATGTTTTCTTATTGATCTTCCATCTGGATTATCTATCCATTGTTGAGAGAGAGGTATTGAATTCCACTACTATTATTGTATTGCCTACTTATACCTTCAGATCTGTTAGCATTTGCTTAGGTGCTCTGATGTTGGATGCGTATATATTTACAATTATTATATCTTCATGATGAATTGACTCTTTTATCATTATGATTAACTTTGTTTCGTGTTACATTTATTGGTTTAAAGTCTACTTTGTCTGATATAAGAACACTCTTGCTTTCTTTTGGTTTCCATGTGTGTGAAATATATTTTTCCATCCCTTCACTTGAGGTCTACATGTGTCCTTAAAACTGAAGTGAGTCTCTTATCAGCAGTATATAGTTGGGTCTTGTTTTTTAATCCATTCAACTACTCTGTGCCTTTTGACTGGAGAATTTAATCCATTAACATTTAAAGTAATAATTGATAGGTAAGGATTTAATAATGTCATCTTATTCATTGCTTTCTGGCTGCTTTGTAGTTCCTTTGTCTCTTTCTTCCTCTTTTCCTGTCTTTCCTTGTGAATTGATGGTTTTCCATGTGGTATGCTCTGATTCCCTCCTTTCTATCTTTTGTGTATATCCTATAAGTTTTTGCTTTTTGGTTACTATGAGGCTTACATAAAACATCTTAACGATATAACAGTTTATTTTAGGTTGATAACAACTTAACTTTGATCACATACCCAAAATTCTACCCATTTACTCCTTGCCCCATATTTTGTTTTTGATATCACAATACCTCTTTTTATATTGTGTATTCATTAACAAAATATTGTAGCTATAGTTATGTTTAGTACTTTTGCATTTTAAACTCTATACTAGAGTTAAACAATTAACACATCACCATATTACAGTATTAAAGTGTTCTGAAATTGACTATATACTTACCTTTACCAGTACGTTTTATCTTTTCATATGTTTTCATGTTGCTAATTAGTGTCTTTTCTTTTCAGCTTGAAGAACTCCTTTCAGCATTTCTTGTAAGGCAGGTCTAGTGGTGATAAATTCCATCAGCTTTTGTTTGTTTGGGAAAGTATCTCTCCCTCATTTCTGAAAGACAACTTTGCCAGTGAAGTATTCTTGGTTGGCAGGATTTTTTCTTTTCTTCTTTCAGCACTTTTATATATCATTCCACTCTCTCCTGGGCTGCAAAGTTTATGCTGAGAAATCTGCTGATAGCCTTATGGGGTTTCCCTTATTGTGAGGACTTTTTTTTCTTGGTGCTTTTAAATTTTTCTCTTTGTCTTTGATTTTAGACAGTTTTATTTTAATATGTCTTGGATAAGACCATTTTGGTCTGAAATTTTGGGGTGACCTATTAGCTCCAGGAATATGGATGTCCAAATCTTTCTCCAGATTTGAGAATTCTTAGCCATTATTTCTTTAAATAAGCTTTCTGCACCTTTTTTTTTTATCCCTCTCTTCTCCTTCTGGGACTTTAATAATGAGTAGATTCTTTTAATGGTATCCCATACTTCATGTAGGTTTTCTTCACTCTTTTTCATTCTTTTTTCTTTTTGCTCCTCTAACTGGATGATTTCAAATGACTTTTTTTCTAGTTAATCAATTCTTGCTTCTGCTTGGTTGAATCTGCTACGGAAGCTTTCTAATGAACCTTCAGTTCAGTTATTGTACTCATTGACCCTAGGATTTTGTTTGTTTTTTTAATGGTTTCTATTTCTTTGTTGAACTTCCTATTTTGTTCATGCATTGTTTTCCTAATTTCATTTAGTTGTCTATCTTTGTTTTCTTGTAGTTCACTACATTTCTTTAAGCAGGTTATTCTGAATGCTTTGTCAGAAAGTACATAGATCTCTATTTCTTTAGGGCCGGTCATTGGAGCTTTATCATTTCCTTTGGTGATGTCATGCCTGCATGGGTGAACTTGGATCTTGTGTCCACAGGGGCTGACCAGGCACTGGGAATCACTGGGGTTGGTCTGGCATCTGGGTCCAGTCAAGAGCAGGGGTGGATTGGGAGCCTGAGTTCACAGGAGCTGGCTTGGAGGCTGGTTCACAGGAGCCAGCCTGGTGCTATGGCCAGTCTGGAGCCTTGGGCTACGGGAGCTGGACTATTATAGAATATTTCTGCTCAACAGAATTTGTCACCAGTTATATAGCACTATCCCATTAGCAATGTCATTTAAATATAAATTTCTTAGCCATAAATGCTCTAGGTAAATGAAGTCTATGACTTTGAGTATCAAACATTAAACATTTTATTGTTTTTTGATAGAAAACCTTCTAAAATATATTAGGCATTCCTGTCTTGAAAAGCAAAGGATACAGAGAACGAATTAGCATTTTCATTTTGATTTAGCTACAGCCTATGAAAAGTGAGTACTGTAGTGTGCTACACTGGCACCTGATGATTGTTATATCTACTTTTTTAACTTAAATATTCTCTCTTTCTACCAGTTGTCTTAATATACTATCCTCTAATATGTGCTCACTCTCCCCCCATCTTCAGTGGAATAGAAAACCAAATGGCAAAGCTTCATAGAATGCTCTATAAAGATTTTTAAATATAAGTTCCACCTATATATACTCTATGGCTATTTCTGTATTACATTGCTACAATAAAAAATAAACAAAGAAATGTAAATGGGCAAAATTTGTCTCCAGTTCCTTTCTGTACAGCCTCCTCATCCAAACTCAATCTGCCCCCTCTCCATTGGGCACTGGGAAATTTCATATGCTTCCAGTCTCATCTGTCTTAAGGGAAAATACTAATTAAAAATAAAGATGGTGGGATAAGGACCTTTAAAATTTACTTCTCCACAAGAACAATGGGAACAGTGGCAAATATAGTAAAAATCAAACTTTTCAAAACCCTAGAAGTTATCCAAAGGCTCACAACAGTCCAAGGAGTGCTTACTCAAGAAAAATGGCTGAGTATCAGTAAAAACAGTGAGCTTTATGATATTTTAACCTAATCATTCCCAACTCCACTGTAGCCTTGAAAGACAATAGCCTTGCAACCACAGTAAGTGTGACTGTGCAAACTAGCAACCAGGAGACTAGCAACGATTGGGGGGCAGTACAGGTTTGGAGCTCCCCAAAAAGCCCAAATAAATGTACTTCTCTGATCTGTCTGGAAGCTACCTGGAAAAGCCCCACTCTGAGCACCTGTCATTGTCTGACCTGACTCAGAGTTTACTCAGTGCAAAGAGCCTCTCCGCATGGTGTTTATTGAAAAACAAAAAAAAAATCAGTGTTACACAGTTGCCCTAACCTGCAATGCTAGGAGGAAACAAGAGGGTGAACAAAAGCTTACAATAAACATCTGCGGAATGATATGTCTATGAGGGGGTTTGAAAAGTTATGATATATTCCTGGGGCTCTAGAGGGACACATACACATGCAGGGCTATGTGCATGCCCAGGGAAGACCTGAGAAGGTCATTATATCTCACTTCTGGCTGACCTTGAGGCTCTGCACAAGCATAAAATGAAGGCTAAGGCAGAGTTATAAATTTCTAGAGCATTGAAGGGGTGCCCCAACACATACACAGAGTTCTTCATCAAAAGCTTGGAAACTGGTTCAAGGCATTTATGGAAATCTCTGTCCAATCATTAGCTGATGACAAAGCAACTGAGCAGGGATTTCAGAGGCTACATACAACAAAGAATACAGACTTTACAGAATTAGTCTAGAAAATTCACTAAACAAACAAACCAGCAGCAGCAACAATAACAAACAACAATAACAAACCCTGGGGAGGGTAGGCATGTGATTTTCAGAACTGACATATTATATTACTTAAAACGCCCAGTTTTCCAACAAAAAAGTTTTGAGACCCACAAAGAAATAGGAAAGTATTTCCCATACACAAGAAATAAAATGTTTAATAGAAACAGTCCTGGAGGAAGCCCAGACTACGGCTCACTAACTAGTTAAATAATTTATTTATTATAAATATGTTCAGAGAACAAAAGTAAAGCATGTTTAGAGAATTAAAGAAAGTATGAGAATAAGATCTCACATAAAAAAGAATATTAATAAAAATAAATTTTTAAAAAAGAACCAGTAGGGTTTCCCTGGTGGCACAGTGGTTGAGAGTCCGCCTGCCAATGCAGGGGACATGGGTTCGTGCCCCGGTCCGGGACGATCCCACATGCTGCAGAGTGGCTGGGCCCGTGAGCCATGGCTGTTGAGCCTGCGCGTCTGGAGCCTGTGCTCCGCCATGGGAGAGGCCACAGCAGTGAGAGGCCCACGTACCGCAAAAAAAAAAAAGAAAAAAAAAAAGAACCAGTAGAAATTCTGGAGTTGAAAATTAAGATAACCAAAACTTTTTTTTTTTAATTCACTAGAACAGCACATTTGACTTAATACAAGAAAGAGTCAGTAAACTGCAGGGTAGGTCAATTGAGATTATCCAATCTGAGGAAAAGAAATTAAAAAGAATGAAGAAAAATAAATAGAAACTTAAGAGATCAACATACACATAATGGGAGTCCCAGATGGAGAGGGGAGAAATATTTAAAAAAATAATGGCTCAAAACTTCCCAAATTTGATGGGAAACATTAATCTATAATATATTTTGAAGAATCTCAGTATAGGGGCTTCCCTGGTGGCGCAGTGGTTGAGAGTCCGCCTGCCGATGCAGGGGACACGGGTTCATGCCCCGGTCTGGGAAGAGCCCACATGTCACGGAGTGGCTGGGCCCATGAGCCATGGCCGCTGAGCCTGCGCACCTGGAGCCTGTGCTCTGCAACGGGAGAGGCCACAACAGTGAGAGGCCCATGTACCGCAAAAAAAAAAAAAAAAAAAAAGAATCTCAGTATACTCCACGTAGGACAAACTCAAAGGTATCCAAGTCTAGACATGTCATAATCAAACTGTCTAAAGACAAAGCAAACCTTAAATGTAGCAAAAGAGAAGTGACTGATTACCTACAAGGAATCTTCAGTAAGATTAACGATGGATTTTTCAACAGGAATGATGGAGGCCAGAAGGCAATGGAACAACGTATTCAAAATGCCAAAAGACTAGTTTGGACATCTTTCTTTGCAGAAATTAACAAGTTTCTCCTAATATTTATATTTTAATTTTGTTTTCAGATTGGTCATTGCTACTGTGTAGAAATACAAGTGATTTTTTTACATAGATATTATATCCTGCAAACTTGCTGAATGTGTTTATTACTTATAATCATTTTATAGTGGATTCCTCAAGATTTTCTTATATACACAATTATGTCATCTGCAAATAGAGATACTTTTACTTCTTCATTTCCAATCTAGATATCTTTTATTTCATTTCTTGCTTAAATGCACTGGCTAGTTTTCGAGTGACAAATTCTCTTGGTTTATGTTTACCTGGGAATGCCTTAATTTCTTCTTAATTTTTGAAGAATGAGTTTGAAGCTATAGAATTCTCTATTTGCATATGTGATTTTTTGTTTTATTTTATTTTATTTTTCTTGGTGTCTCTTACTCTTCTTTTTTAATTGAAGTATAGTTAATTTACAATGTCATGTTACTTTCAGGTGTACAGCAAAGTGATTCAGTTATTCTTTTCCATTATAGGTTATTATAAGATTGTGAATATAGTTCCCTGTGCTATACAGTAGGACCTTGTTGTTTATCTGTCTTATATGTAGTAGTTTGTATCTGCTAATCCTAAACTCCTAATTTATTCCTCACCCCCTTTCCCCTTTGATAACCATAAGTTTGTTTTCTATGTCTGTGAGTTTGTTTCTGTTTCGTAAATAAGTCCATTACTGTTCTATTTTAGATTCCACAAGTAAGTGATATTATATGATATTTGTCTTTCTCTGTCTGACTTATTTCAGTTAGTATGGTAATCCACAGGCCCATTCAGGTTGCTGCAAATAGCATTATTTCATTCTTTTTTATGGCTGAGTAGTATTCCATTGTATATACATACCACATCTTCTTTATTCATTCAACTGTCGAAGGACATTTAGGTTGCTTCCACATCTAGGCTATTGTAAATAGTGCTGCAATGAACACTGGGGTGCATGTATCTTTTCAAATTAGAGTTTTCTCCAGATGTATGCCCAGGTGTGGGATTGCTGGATCACATGGTAACTCTATTTTTATTTATTTATTTATTTATTTATTTATTTATTTATTTTGTGGTACGCGGGCCTCTCACTGTTGTGGCCTCTCCCGTTGCGGAGCACAGGCTGCGGACGCACAGGCTCAGCGGCCATGGCTCACGGGCCCAGCCGCTCTGCGGCATGTGGGATCTTCCCAGACCGGGGCATGAACCCGTGTCCCCTGCATCGGCAGGTGGACTCTCAACCACTGCGCCACCAGGGAAGCCCCTATTTTTAGTTTTTTAAGGAACCTCCATGTTTTCCACAGTGACAGCACCAATTTACATTCCCACCAGTAGTAGTATTTTTAAAAGACAGAAAGAGAAAGTAATAACTAATAAAAGTAATGAAAAGCAAATGATGAATTTCAGCAATGAACAATGGGATACACATTTTTGTTAAGAAATATTTCAGAACTTCCTAAAACCAACAATGCAGGTTACTGCCTAAATCATCCTAGCTAGAGACAGTTCTGATTTATGTAAATAAACCAATGCTTTATAAACCAAAGTTTGATATCAGATGAAAGCTCCATTGTAGAAACCCTCTCTTTCCTTTTGAAAAACGCATTTTTCCCTAGAAATTTAAATTACAAAGCTAAGATACTTTGTCATTTCTGATCTTCCAGTATTTGCATGAATAAAACAAAAATAAAGCTTCAGGCCTCTTGCAGATTATAAACTGGAGTATTATTCCACACACATCACATTTACATACTAGAAAAAATACAAATCATTTTAGTTTTTCACTTTTATTACTCTTTATTTGTTTAACCGCAAGTAGAAGAAACCTTCTAGAAGTATCTGCATAAAGTGAGACTTTATTTTGTTTAACTAGATGAGAAGGCTTTAGAAAGCTCCTTATACAACATCTAACTCAAAGCAATCAACAACAAATTATTACTGTGATGAGAATTTAGCTCACTAAACCAAACAAATGATATTATAGTCCCTCAAATTTGAAGAGCTAAGCAGATTTGAAAACAACAACAAAGTAATAGGATCACGGATTTTATAATTGGTGTCATTAGCAGTTTTCTAACTACTTTTTGTTCAATAGAAGAATCCTTCTAAGGTATTTCTGGAAAACAGATATCTGAACTATACTTAAACAGCTGTTTGATTCAGGAGCAGGATGGAATCATATCTGGGTGGGGCTGCCTTTATTTTTGAGGGGAGAGAGGCAAGTGAGGTAGTACCTTAAAAGATCATGCAGTTGAGACTTAGAAAAATTAATAAAATACAGAGAAATACATTATTTATAATTTTAAAAACTTTTTATCGGAACGAATCAAATTAGTTCACCAGAAAACACAAATAAACTAGTTAGTACTAAGAGCAGAATTTTTTAAGCAAATAGATATTATACTATACAGTATGTTTAATTTGACTAAAAATCTGTACATCAATAAGACTAATCTGGACCAGAATTATCAAAATTAAGGTCCCTATTGTAAATACATAGCTACCTTATTACTTCATCTTGCCTTTCACCCAGTTCTAAGAGCCCCAGTAGCTGAAATTGACTAATTTTTATTCGGTTTTAATTTTCAGAACAGTTCATTTCTGTCCACTGCAGCCCTTCTTCTAGAATAAAGTCCCTCAGAAGTAGCCTCAAGCAGCTCTTTGGTGCAGCCAATTGTCTTTTACAGAGAATATGATAAGTGACTCTTACTTGTTTCACTTTCAGAATATTTCTGAGTGCATAATTCAGCAGCTTGAATTTTTAAGAGGAATTTGAACCCAAGACAGTAGCAACTCATAATTAACACAATTAACATGACTCCATTTTGCCATAAATAAAAATAATCTTCCCATCTGTTAAGCCAAGCGAACACGTAATTTGTAAAATTTCCAGCAAATTTTGGTCGTGGGGCATTCCCTTTGCTATAAAGGGGAAGTAGGTAGAAAAAAATAGTGAGGGCAACCTACGCTTCAGGGAAACTTGAGAAGGCAGTAGACTGGAGAGCTAAATTGTTCTGCCCAGCAAGCTTTCTTAGTCCCTCTTCTTCTGATAATAAACCCTTCACCCACTCCATTCCATTCTTCAAGCTCATGAGGAACAGGCAAGTATGCAGGGCTTATAACTCAGGCCTGGCCAATCACACCACCTCATTCCACCATGGTCCCCCCAACTCCTGCCCTGTCTGTAACAGTTATTCTTCTAAGAGGCTGATGACATGCCTCAAGCAGAGCAAATAAGAATCCCTCCCATACGAATTTTGAGAGGAAAAAAGCTTCCTTTTTGCTGGGGTCCTTGAACCATGGCTGCCAGGGGCCATGTCCCCTGTCTTTCTGCACAGGGAAGAAGCAGAACCAAGCATGGGTCAGATGGTGGGGAAGGAATCTTAGCCTTGTCAAGTACCTAGTTCAAGTAGCAATGACCCTGATTTTTGCAGCACCCCCTTCAATTCTCTGAGCTAACCCAGTTATGTGAGCCAAGAAATCCTCTCTTTTATTTGAGATGGGATTCTATTTTATGTAAACAAAAGAGTCCTAACTAATACAAAGTTTCTGGAGCGACCTGCAAAACATCTTTCGTACCTTGGTTTACACCAGAGATCTCAAGCTGGCAATGAATCTTGCCTACAAGAATGCTTATGTGGGACATGCGTTCTCCCGTTTGCCACAGTTCCCTCAACTCCCTGTTGTCTTAGACTCAGTTGCTTCCCAAATGTATGATACTAGCCTAGACCTGAAGGCAGGGCTGCATCTCTGTACAATAATGGAGTGCCAGCCACAGTGTGGTCCCTGTGAATGCCATCACTCCCCCAGAGGGGCACAGTGCTGTCATTCACGAAGACTACGCTGAATCATGCCCCCTTGAGATATGTAACATGGATGTACTGGTTAAAGGCATATAAGTTTAGTTTCCCTTGGTTTAGACATCGTCCTTCTAAAAGCACGCTCTGGCAAGATCATTCTAAGGTCTTGAGAGATCCACTTTTATGATGTATTGATCTAGCTGTAAATCCTAGTAAGAAAAATAAAGTGGGTTACATGGCTAACCTTAGTTGACCTAAATCGATCACTAGTTATTTTTTGGAAAGGAATATCCAAGGCAAGGATATCTAGATTAAAAACAACCTACACATTCAAAATGTGTTTTTGTCAGAAAAATAAAACTGCAAATGTAGATTAAGTGGTAATTGATACACTTGGGATCATTATTTAAAGCTTTTTGTAAGTGTCTATAGGAACACTGGTTATTGGACTAGGGTCACAAAAAAGAAACTCATAGGCCAGATTCAGTCAAAAGAGCATTTTGTTTGTCCAGCACTATCTTTTTTTAACAAAATTTAATCTGAATGCTCTTATCCTACAGGACCGGTGCTCCCCAATTTGGGCACAGATAGTACCACTCCCTATTCCCCTCACTGGCTTATTTCAGATTAGCTGCCTTCCCTCTGTGGAATTTTGAGTTTTGCAACCCCTGGTATAAAGTAACTCAGATAAATGTTAAGAGATTAACACTATGATTTTTTTTAAGTAAACTAAATTGAACTAAATATAAGAATGGTATGAGCATGAACAAATCTTCCAGATTTTGAAACGTCATAGGTAAACCCCCTCACACCATCAACCACCCAAGAAACAGACTGGATATCTCTCCCATCATTGCTCACATTGAATAAGTTTTAAATTAGATGGGAGAACAGGGATGTTGGGTGCTTTCTTCTCAAACAGTCCCTTTGGCACAATCAGAACTCCCACTGTTGGATGTGTCACAAAAACAGGATCAGCAACCGTCTGTCTTGAATGATTTGCAAATTCTTCTCCTTGGATACAGGGGCTAAGAAAAAGGACCTTTTTAGGTTCTTTCCAGCTCTGTGATTCTCAGGGATTTGTTCACAGTCTTGTCCCAACTACTTCAAACCAAACTTTGCAAGAGGCAAACACATCACAGGGTACATAATCCAAACAGACTCCCTTGAAAGGATTCTCAAGATGTAAGCACACTAAACGGCTTCATGTCCATAAGTTCATGGACCAAATCCAGGCCAAAGTGCTCTCTAATTGAGGTTGTTTATTATTTCCCAAGTTTTTGAAGAAACCATTTTGTCTCAGTATTAATAATAAGCAGCTTAAATCTGGAAACATAACAGAAATGCATGAAACTTCAATAGAAGAAAATGACCCCTTCTGAACACAATCCAGTTCTGAACTATGTTTTAGTTTCAAGTCCAGTATACTGTATTAAAAAGTGAAGGCTAAATTTTTATCTTATTTACATTATGAAAAATGCATTTACTGTAGCATTTCTGACAGATATTTTTTCTGTGACCCTTGAGAATAAACACTTAGATTCATTAAATGCATAATCATTTTCAGATGACCATCTAAAGAGGCAACTAAAATGAAACAAAAGTTTTATACAGTAATGTGGAAAAATCCATTGTCTACAGAAATTTATTTGAGCAGAATCTTGCATAAAGTCTGAATTCATTTTTTTGTGTATATTTTGAAGGGATACAAAAGAGAATAGAAAACAATTTTCCCTAAAATTGTAACACCGAATTTTCTGTCAGTAAATTGATAAACCACATTTTTGAAGCACCCATTATATTATATTAAAGCCTGGCACTATGTGCTATGTGAATTTATAGGGGAAAGAAAAACCTTACAGTGCAAAATAATTAGCAAGATAAGTATCTTTAAATATATGAGGATGTGCATATATTATGCCTACATAATTTCTAATTTACACATTAATCTATAATTTTAAAAACCCCAAGTGACTTATTTATAAATATGTTTGCAGAGAGATGAAGGATTTATAAAAAACTCCTCCTTAAGGATTTGTCATTAGAAAGGCAAAGGGAGAAAACTGTATTTTCCTGGAGACTCCATTCTTTTCCTCTCAAGACTGAACAAAGCGTTTGGGCTCTCCAGCCGTCTGAGTAGGTAGAAACAGAAATCCATGAATGTAGGTTAAGAGGTGGGGAATACAGGCACAGAAAAGAAGGGAAAAAGGGGCCCACGTTGTGGGGATGAGTTATCTGAAGAGTTCTGAAAGAGAGTGGAGAGTGGGAAAATGAGAACCGAGTGTGGCAGCAGAGGACAGCAGGTGGTTGCTATCAGTGTGGAGGATGCTGAGAGAAACAGCAATGGAGAAAGGATGTGAAAGATGTTTGCAGCACATTAAATACGCACTCTCCTACCCTTTGCATTTGCTTGAGAGTCTGAAAACAACCTGACTTTTGTGTATGTTCAAAATGACACACTACACAGACTGGATCACATGGAGCTCTAGTTTATATTTGAGTTACAAGCCTTCTTCTCTAAACTTTCAATCTCAAGATTAAATAAGAACTAAATAAGATCTTCTAACTTGATGTCAACTTTGTGTGAAATGGAAGACATTTTTCACATTCTTGGGAAAATTTAAACACACTTTGATTTCGATGGACAATAATCAAGGGGGGGCGAGAACCTTCAAGATGGCAGAGGAGTAAGATGTGGATATCACCTTCCTCCCAACAAATACATCAAAAGTACATCTACATGCAGAACAACTCCTACAGAACACCTACTGAATACTGGCAGAAGACTTCAGACTACCCAAAAGGCAAGAAACTCCCCATGTACCTGGCCGTGTGGCTGACAGGGTCTTGGTGCTCTGGTCAGGTGTCAGGTCCAAGGCTATGAGGTGGGAGAGCCAAGTTCAGGACATTGGACAACTGGAGATCTCCCAGCCCCATGTAATATCAATTGGCGAGAGCTCTCCCAGAGGTCTCTGTCTCAACGCTAAGACACACCTCCACTGAACAACCAGCAAGCTCCAGTGCTGGACACCCCATGCCAAACAACTAGCAAGACAGGAACACAACCCCACCCATTAGCAGAGAGGCTGCCTAAAATCATAATAAGTTCACAGACACCCCAAAACACACCACCGGATGCGGTCCTACCCACAAGAAAGACAAGATCCAGCCTCATCCACCAGAACACAGGCACCAGTCCCCTGCACCAGAAAGCCTACACAACCCACCAAACCAACCTTACCCACTGGGGGCAGACACCAAAAACAATGGGAATTGCAGACCTGCAGCCTGCGAAAAGGAGACCCCCAAACACAGTAAGTTAAGCAAAATGAGAAGACAGAAACACACAGCAAATGAAGGAGCAAGGTAAAAACCCACCAGACCAAACAAATGAAGAGGAAATAGGCAGTCTACCTGAAAAAGAAGTCAGAGTAATAGTAGTAAAGATGATCCAAAATCTGAGAAATAGAATGGAGAAAATACAAGAAATGTTTAACAAGGACCTAGAAGAACTAAAGAGCAAAAAAACAATGATGAACAACACAATAAATGAAATTAAAAATTCACTAGAAGGAATCAACAGCAGAATAACTGAGGCAGAAGAACGGATGAGTGACCTGGAAGATAAAATAGTGGAAATAACTACTGAAGAGCAGAATAAAGAAAAAAGAATCAAAGGAATTGAGGACAGTCTCAGAGACCTCTGGGACAACATTAAACACAGCAACATTCGAATTATAGGGGTCCCAGAAGAAGAGAAAAGGAAAAGAACCGAGAAAATATTTGAAGAGATTATAGTTGAAAACTTCCCTAACATGGGAAAGGAAATTGTCAATCAAGTCCAGGAAGCACAGAGAGTCCCAGACAGGATAAATCCAAGGAGAAACACGCCAAGACACATATTAATCAAACTATCAAAACATAATGCTAAGAGCCATGAAAGGGGACATCGACAGTAACACGATAATAGTAGGGGACTTTAACACCCCACTTTCACCAATGGACAGATCAACCAAATGAAAATAAATAAGGAAACACAAGCTTTAAATGACACAGTAAACAAGATGGACTTAATTGATACTTATAGGACATTCCATCCAAAAACAACAGAACACACTTGCTTCTCAAGTGCTCATGGAACATTCTCCAGGATAGATCATATCTTGGGTCACATATAAAGCACTGGTAAATTTAAGAGAATTGAAATTGTATCAAGTATCTTTTCCAACCACAACGCTATGAGACTTGATATCAATTACAGGGAAAAAACTGTAAAAAATACACCCAAGGAGGCTAAATAATATGCTACTAAATAACCAAGAGATCACTAAATAAATCAAAGAGGAAATTAAAAAAATACCTAGAAACAAATGACAATGAAAACATGACGGCCCAAAACCTATGGGATGCAGCAAAAGCAGTTCTAAGAGGGAAGTTTATAGCAATACAATCCTTCCTCAAGAAACAAGAAACATCTCAAATAAACAACCTAACTTTACACCTAAGCAATCAGAGAAAGAATGAAAAAAAACCCAAAGTTAGCAGAAAGAAAGAAATGGCAAAGACCAGATAAGAAATAAATGAAAAAGAAATGAAGGAAACGATAGCAAAGATCAATAAAACTAAAAGCTGGTTCTTTGAGAAGATAAAAAAAAAATTGATAAACCATTTGCCAGACTCATCAAGAAAAAAAGGGAGAAGACTCAAATCAACAGAATTAGAAATGAAAAAGGAGAAGTAACAACTGACATTGCAGAAATGCAAAGCATCATGAGAGATTACTACAAGCAACTCTATGCCAATAAAATGGACAACCTGGAAGAAATGGACAAATTCTTAGAAAAGTACAACCTTCTGAGCCTGAACCAGGAAGAAATAGAAAATATAAACAGACCAATCACAAGCACTGAAATTGAGACTGTGATTAAAAATCTTCCAACAAACAAAAGCCCAGGACCAGATGGCTTCACAGGCGAATTCTATCAAACATTCAGAGAAGTGCTAAGACCAACCCTCCTCTAACTCTTCCAAAATATAGCAGAGAGAGGGACACTCCCAAACTCATTCTATGAGGCCACCATCACCTTGACACCAAAACCAGACAAAGATGTCACAAAAAAGAAAACTACAGACCACTATCACTGATGAATACAGATGCAAAAATCCTCAACAAAATACTAGCAAACAGAATCCAACAACACATTAAAAGGATCATACACCATGATCAAGTGGGGTTTACCCCAGGAATGCAAGGATTCTTCAATTACGAAAATCAATCAATGTGATACACCATATTATCAAATTGAAGAATAAAAACGATATGATAATCTCAATAGATGTAGAAAAAGTTTTCAACAAAATTAAACACCCATTTATGATAAAAACTCTCCAGAAAGTAGGCATAGACAGAACTTACCTCAACACAATAAAGGCCATATATGACAAACCCACAGCCAACACTGTTCTCAATGGTGAAAAACTGAAAGCATTTCCATTAAGATCAGGAACAAGACAAGGGTGCCCATGCTCACCACTATTATTCAACATAGTTTTGGAAGTTTTAGCCATAGCAATCAGAGAAGAAAAAGAAATAAAAGGAATCCAAATCAGAAAAGAAGTAAAACTGTCACTGTTTGCAGATGACATGATACTACATATAGAGAATCCTAAAGATGCCACCAGAAAACTACTAGAGCTAATCAATGAATTTGGTAAAGTTGTGGGATACAAAATTAATGCACAGAAATCTCTTGCATTCCTATATACTAATGATGAAAAATCTGAAAGAGAAATTAAGGAAACACTCTCATTTACCATTGCAACAAAAAGAATAAAATACCTAGGAACAAACCTACCTAAGGAGACAAAAGACCTGTATGCAGAAAACTATAAGACACTGATGAAATAAATTAAAGACGATACCAACAGATGGAGAGATATACCATGTTCTTGGATTGGAAGAATCAACATTGTGAAAATGACTATACTACCCAAAGCAATCTACAGATTCAAAGCAATCCCTATCAAACTGCCAATGGCGTTTTTCACAGAACTAGAACAAAACATTTCACAATTTGTATGGAAACACAAAAGACCCCCAATAGCCAGAGCAATCTTGAGAAAGAAAAACAGAGCTGGAGGAATCTGGCTCCCTGATTTCAGGCTATACTACAAAGCTACAGTAATCAAGACAGTAGGGTACTGGCACAAAAACAGAAATACAGATCAGTGTAACAAGATAGAAAGCCCAGAGGTAAACCCACGCACATATGGTCACCTTATCTTTGATAACAGAGGCAAGAATATATAATGGAGAAAAGACAGCCTCTTCAATAAGTGGTGCTGGGAAAACTGGACAGCCACATGTAAAAGAACGAAATTAGAGCACTCCCTAACGCCATACACAAAAATAAACTCAAAATGGATTAAAGACCTAAATGTAAGGCCAGACACTATCAAACTCTTAGAGGAAAACATAGGCAGAACACTCTATGACATAAATCACAGCAAGATCCTCTTTTGACCCACCTCCTGGAGAAATGGAAATAAAAATGAAAATAAACAAATGGGACCTAATGAAATTTAAAAGCTTTTGCACAGCAAAGGAAACCATAAATAAGACGAAAAGACAACCCTCAGAATGGGAGAAAATACTTGCAAACATAGCAACTGACAAAGGATTAACCTCCAAAATATACAAGCAGCTCATGCAGCTCAATATGAAAAAAACAAACAACCCAATCCAAAAATGGGCAGAAGGCCTAAATAGACATTTCTCCAAAGAAGATATACAGAGATTGCCAACAAACCCATGAAAGGATGCTCAACATCACTAATCATTAGAGAAATGCAAATCAAAACTACAATGAGGTATCACCTCACATCCGTCATAGTAGCCATCATCAAAAAATCTACAAACAATAAATGCTGGAGAGTATGGAGAAAAGGGAACCCTGTTACACTGTTGATGGGAATGTAAATTGATACAGCCACTGTAGAGAACATTAGGAAGTTCCTTAAAAAACTAAAAACAGGAGTACCATATGACCCAACAATCCCACTACTGGGCATATACCCTGAGAAAACCATAATTCAAAAAGAGTAATGTACCACAATGTTCACTGCAGCTCTATTTACAGTAGCCAGGACATGGAAGCAACTTAAGTGTCCATCAACAGATGAATGGATAAAGAAGATGTGGCACCTATGTACAATGGAATATTACTCAGCCATAAAAGAAATGAAATTGAGTTATTTGTAGTGAGATGGATGGACCTAGAGTCTGTTATACAGAGTGAAGTAAGTCAGAAGGAGAAAAACAAATATCATATGCTAACACATATATATGGAATCTAAAAAGAAAAACTGGTTCTGAAGAACCTATTGGCACAACAGGAATAAAGGCGCAGACGTAGAGAATGGACTTGAGGATACGGGGAGGGGGAAGGGTAAGCTGGGACAAAGTGAGAGAGTGGCATTGACATATATACACTACCAAATGTAAAACAGATAGCTAGTGGGAAGCAGCCGCATAGCACAGGGAGGTCAGCTTGGTGCTTTGTGACCACCTAGAGGGGTGGGATAGGGAGGATGGGAGGGAGATGCAAGAGGGAGGAGATATGGGGATATATGTATATGTATAGCTGATTCACTTTGTTATACAGCAGAAACTAACACAACATTGTAAAGCAATTATATGCCAATAAAGCTGTTTAAAAAAAAGGATGTTAAAAATAAATAAATACCAAAAAAGGAGAAAGGATAAACAAATTGTAGAAAAAAAAATCAAGGGGGGTAATTTGCCCTTGGGAACAGAAAGGTAAATAAAAATGCATCTCATGAAGTTGCTAATCACTCTTCACCATAGTTCTGGTTATATCATGCATATACAAGAATCTAATGAGATAGACGAGCTGAGAGTCTGAAGCAGAAAGATACGAACTGATTGGGATCACTCATAAAGGAATTTGGGGAAAGGAAAAGAAAACAAGGCAGAAGGTATGGGCCAGACCAGTACTGAGCTGACAGTTCAGCTGAGTAATGTCAAGCTCGTCCTGCAGGCCATGGAGAGTCACTGAAGGGTTGATACAGGTGGGTGGTGGCCAACGGGTGAGTAGTGGTCACTAGAGGGGCATGAGAGCAGAGGTGGGCAGGCCAGTGTTGGCTGAGACATCATCCTATGAGGGGCCTTTTAGGAGCCACTGTGGCAAGAGACGTGAAGAGAACAGGAGGAAACAGTGTTCACAGAATTTTGTGAGAAACATATCCTGCTATTAGTTTATGGATAGTATAGTTGAGATACTATCTTACCAAGTGCTATTAACATGGTCTTAATAAACTAAAAAATCTCTAGTCCTAAAGCAATCGATAAAAATTTACATATCTAAATTTTTCTGCAGCACTGCAAATTTAATTTGATAAACACTTAACTCATTATTTTTCCTCGCAAACATATTTCTCCTCTTTCATTCTCTATAGAATTTCTCCTGAGACATCTCTATTATCCCCACTTTAAGATGAAAAAAACTGAGCTTTAAGAAGTTAACTAGATCAAAGTCACACTTGGTAAGTGATAAGACCAAAATTAAGGTCTACCTAATTCCAAATATAATATTCTTTCTACTACCTAATTAAGTTATAAAATGAATCTGACCATCTTTTTTTTAAAACTTAATGATCCAGTGTGTTCATTAGAATCTTATCCAGTTAAATATTCATCTCAAATTTGCTTCACTCAGAAATTCATAGGAAAAAAATAACATAAAAGTCTTAGAGATTATATTTACTGGCTTCATTTTTTTTAAAGTGAGGGCTAATCATAACAAAAACATGAAGATTAAGGTGACAGATTAAGTTGTATACAACTAAACTACCTATTCTAATAGGTAATAGTATAAAAATTATAGTATTATAATAGTATATTCTAATACTTTTCATTTTCATTGCTCATCTTAAAACCACACCTTTGTGGCTCACACCACATGTAGTAAGCATCTTATAGGTATGAATGTAGTGCAGATCTATAATCTTTTCATCTTGAGTACCTTGATTTTCATTAATTATACAGTAAAATCCTGAAAAGCACTGTTTTAGAACACTTACCACTAACTAGGATGGCTAAAGTTAGGACAGAAAAATAATAACAACATTAATATCTGTGTCACCCATTGAGAGAGAAGCAAAAGACGTGCCTTTGACATCAGCATGTTAGTAATGGCATTAATAGCATAGGAGATAGAAAAGAATGTCTAATCTTTTTAGGGTTTTCCTCCTGAGGGCAGCTATCAAAGGGAGAAAGTACCAGTGACTTCGGGGACAGCCTCTAGGAAAGGCAGAAGTTTAAGAGCAGAAGAAGAAAGGACTCAGATGTTCTCCTCAATTTCCTTTGATGCCTGATATCTAAAAACTCTTTTCAATTCCCTATCTGGAACCCAAGGATCACAAAGGGATTGTAACTTGTAATGAGGTGCTAAATATATTTTACATAAAAGGTAAGCCCCCGGGTGGCTAGAAGGCTCTTAAAATCTAAAGGCGAGAGAAGGGCAGAACCACTTCTCCCTAACTTCACAGTTAGCTGACTGTTAAAGAGGAACAACAGATGGCTTTGTGCGACTGCAAAAGAAGAAATTCCAGAGAATGCTGGTGGGAGGGGGTTGGTTTTACAGACCTCCCCAGGGAGAAAGCTGGTACGGGGACCTCTGGATGCACCGGAAAAAGAAATACTCTTGAGTACAAAATGGGATCACTAGAATTAAACAAGCCATTTGAAAGCAATTCTCCAGGTTCTTTCAAACAAGAGGAATTGGTTCCTTGATGTGGCCCATTATTATGACCTTGTTGCTCTCAGCGTAGGATTGCAGGACTTGTGGGAGCATATGCAATGGCTGTAACAAGCTATTCTTTACAAAGGTGACGAGAAGAAAGAGGCTAATAGTAATGAGATATTAATAACATTAAATGTGCTTCAGGTGAACAGGTGGAGGAATTCACTGATATCCACAGTGAGGATGACAGGACCCGAGGGTAGTGGGGGACATGCTGCTACTTAGAAATGAACATAGAGGTCGTCATACAGGAAATTTTTCAGTTCCTCTCTCCCCTCCCAATCTCCATCCCAACATACATAAATTTATCTCTATTAGTCGTGTTCCTCCTCCTCCCATCCAAAGCTAATCGCTTCCAGCTAAATTCTAGACTGTATTCTCTCCTACCTCCCTGGGGACCTCTCTCCATCAAATAACTCCTCTCCCGTATTTTTGACTCCTTCCTTTCTCCTGATTGTTTCCTTCTTAGAAAATAAGAAGCTCAAGTTTCTCCCATCATTGAGAATATTTTATTTATTTTTGATTATACAAGTAATTCATAAATGCATGAATACAAGCTTATTAAAAATTTCAATTACATATAAAATTAAGTCTCCCTTGGACATAATTGCCCTCGACCAACCTCAAACTTTCACCAGAGTGAATCCCCGTTATTCCTTTTGCAGAACTTCCAGGCTTTATTACATATAGAACTGTTTTATGTCCTTTTCCCTTTTTAAATAACTGGTTTAATACTCTCTGTATTGTTGGGTGACCTATTTTGTTTACTCAGTAATATGTCTTATCACATCAGTAGACCCATTACATTCTTTTATACTCTAAGTCTGTATAGCATTTCACAGTAGAAATATACACCTTATTTAACCAGTCCTCTTCTGATGAACATTTGCATTCTTTCCAGTTTCTTGCCATTGCAAATAATGCTAGAAGGGACAACAGCCTTTACTATTTCTCTACAAGTGGACGCTCTGAAGTGAAATTTCTGGAACTTGGAGCAGGTATACTCTCAGTTTTGGTAGATACTGACAGTGATGTCCTCGAAAGCAGCCATAGCAATGTATGTTCACATCCGTAATTGAAGAGTTACCGTTTGCTCATTCTGTCACTTATTCTTACATTACCAAATCGTAATTTTGCCAATTTAGTGAGGGGAAGAACTTTCTCATATTTCTAATTTTCATTTATCTGATTGTCATGTGATTAAGCATATTTTCATATTCATATTAAGCATACTTTCATATGTTTATTGACTAATTATAATTCCTCTTCAGGGGACTGCCTGTTCATATCTTTTGACTCATTTATAATGGATTGTTTGTCTCTTTCTCATTCATTGGGAGGAGTTATTTCCATGTTATAGATATTTGTCCTGTTATACGTTGCATGTTT
This sequence comes from Lagenorhynchus albirostris, assembly GCF_949774975.1. Taxonomy (NCBI): domain Eukaryota; kingdom Metazoa; phylum Chordata; class Mammalia; order Artiodactyla; family Delphinidae; genus Lagenorhynchus; species Lagenorhynchus albirostris. Next base: position 69,212,171 of record NC_083104.1, read on the forward strand.
TCTCCTAGATAGTAGCTTATCTTTTAATACTGTTTATGATGGCTTTTGCTGTCCAAATTTTTAAAAAATTTTGATCAAGTCAAATTTGTTTCTTGCATTTTATGTCATTAAGAGGGCCTTCTGTTCTCCAACATCATAAACATGTTTTCTCCATTTCCTTCTATTTATCACTTTATTTTTTACAATTAGTTATTTAATTCATCTTTTTTTTTTGCTAATGGCATGAGTTAGAATCTAATATTGATTTTGCTCAGTTGATAGCTAATGCCCCCAGCACCATTTATTAAATGATCCATCATTCCTCAACTCATTTAAAATGCTACCTTTATCATACATTTTCATTTATACATGATGCTGTTTCTGAAATATCCATTCTATGCTATTATTTGTTCATTCCTGTGCTAGCACCACACTATTTTAATTACCATAGATTTATAATACGGTTTGATATCTAGTAGGGCAAGTTTCTTCATCTTTGTTCTTCTACAAAAGTGTCTTGGCTAATTCTTGCACATTTTCTTTTCCTTGTGAATTTTAAAATCAGTTTTGTCAAGTTCCAATTGCTTCTAATTTATTTGACCACAGAACTCATTTTTCAAAGATCGTTGTTCAAAAGAACATATTTCAGTGATATACTGGCTTAGATTTTATCTGGCCCAAAGATTTATTTTGTTTGGTCAGTAGAGTGTTGACCTGTTCATGTTTTTAAAAACATTTGACACTCATCTGAGAGCCAAAAGCAAATAATGAATGTGCAACAGGGTGTGTGTCTGTGTGTGGTGGGGTGTCTTTGCTTTCCCAAAGGGCAACAACTGGCTGGAGCTGAGTGGTGACTGCTCCTTGTATTTACTTAGTCACTAAGTCCAAGTTTTCCAGTTTCTGAACTTGGCCCATTTCGCTTATTTGTGCTATTTGCCTGGACCCTAGACTGCCTTTGCCTCTGAGAACCTGCATTATAGTAATACCATCCTAACTAGTCTTCAATTCATCTTCTCTGTACACTGCCACCAGAATGATTTTTCTGTAACATCTATAACTCTAATTTTCTATAACATCTATAACTGATCCACCACTCTAATTTAAAGTATTTGGCAACTTCTCATTGCTTCTAGGATAAGGTCTGGTTTTCTCTGTAGGCCATATGAGGCTTTTCTTAACCTGGAATATTTTTCATGTGTCATTTCCCATTACCTCCACATTATCCCTTCTCTAGCCATTTGACCTGCCTACAGTTCCCCATAGGTTTCCTATGTATCCATCCATACTAGAATTTAAGTTGTTTGTGTGGAAAGCCAAGTCACCCCACCACCCACAAACCTCACCCTCCGACCCTCTGCCCCATTCAAATTTCTTCTTTCCTCACATGTATTTGCCTATATGACACCTATGTCTCCAGGTCTCTGATTCAATTCCACTACTCTCCACTTTTCACCATTCTTTCTGACTCCTTCTCCACTGTCACCCTCACCTTCCCACCATTCGCAAGGAAGGACTGAGGCTCTTCTTCTGTGTCCCACTTCTACCAAATCAATAAGTGACTGAGTTTCTTGTCTATTTGACCCATAAGACTGTGTTCTCCTTGTGGACAGAAATGCTATCTTAATCAATCCAGTGTCTTCTAGGGCAGGGTAACTAGAAGTCTACAGGCATTCAACAAAACCTATGGGAGAGAAGTTTGGAGAGAGGAAGGAAGGAAGGGAGGAGGGTTTGATAACTCAATCATTGCCTCTATTCTTGGGGAGCTTACAGCCATGTAGAATTCTGTTCATTATTTAAAATAGTAGCATAGTCAGCATGACCAAACAACTAAGTCTCCAAGGAAAGCGCGGCATTAACTTTGTCCTGTATTTTAACAAGTGGACACAATTCATAATTATTTCTCTGACAAACTTGTAAGAGTTGTGCAATACCACAAATAAATTCTCTATTAAAGTTTTTAAGCTTATTCTGTCTTAAAACCAATATATTTTAAACATTTCAAATAATAAAGAAATTTGATGCTAATACGTGGTTAAGTATACAAATACTTGCTTTCCACACTGGTACTTAGCAGTCTGTAAAGTCAAGGCAACCTGTACTGAAATAAGACTGAAGGATACTCTTTTGAACATTCTTCTCACATATTAAAGACCAATCAGGTATTCCAGCTTTGTAAAAAAACAAAAATGCAACCTCCATAAAATGCCTAAGCGCCATAATCACATTTATAGAACATTTTTAGTTGTATTCTTAGTTGTATTAGTCCCATTTTGGCATTTTTTCAGCATCTGTCTAGCAGACGTGTGCATGTATACATAAAACACAAAATTCCATTAATACGACATTAAGGTTTCAAGTTTAAACACAGAGGAAACTGAAAAGTTATGGCTCTCAAAACAACTTTAGCTAACCCCCTTTCCATATTCTATATATGAACTAAGTTTAGATACCGAAAGGTTAAGTTGAGCTGGAACACAAAAAGAACACACATATAAAGAGTCCAAATGCTCATCCTGGTTAGCGTGTCTATTTTTATTTTCAAAGAACTACAGAATAACATGATCTATTTTCCATATACATAATGGATACACACAGTGGGATACTGGAACAGACCCTATTTCATTTAAATATTCAGGTGGTTTAAAGTTGAATATTCACACTGCATTAGAAACATCTATATTGCATTAAAAATTGCTATGCATTTTCAATATATTCTTAGTTCAAAAAATTAAAACAAAAATATAGAAAGCATCTATTTCCAAAATAAGAGAAGTACACAATCTTATTAGGTATCTTGAAAATTTTGTAATGGTTAAAAGAACAAAATCATTATACCTAACCATCTTACAACGTCTTTCAGTTCTATTCTCTATTTTATTTTCTCCCTAAACTCCTTTGATGCAGAAATTTTAGAAAGAATTCTGTCAGCTTGGAAATAAGCACCCACCTCTCTTGAAGTGCATAATTTGTTTCACAAATGAGAAAAAAAAAAAGCTTGTTTTATTCTTCTACTACTTAATTCAGCATATTAAGTTTGGAGTTATACATTAAACGACTTCCCTGTGAGCAGAAGCTAAGCACACATATTTCCAACCAAGGGGAAAAGTTCAGAGTGAATGAAAACAAAACTCAATAATGAAGGTCTTCACACAGGGGGTGGTCAGCCAAGCTAGAGCATGAAAGTCCAACATGGTGTGTGTCTCTTATTTGAATACACAAAAAAGAACTACTGAGTCATTTAGGTACCAGGGCTTCCTTTTGGGTTATAATGAATAGCAAAAACTTTGGGTTAGAAGGACCAGTCTGGTTTGTCCTTCTGCTTTCAGGTAGGGCCACCCAAACTATCCTAGACAGAGGAGAAACTGAACTGTATTTACAGCCTGCCACAATTGCTCCCAATAACTCATTCTAGTATTAAATAGCTCTGTCATGAGATCTTCCGAATACCTCTAGTAAATCCTTTGTGTTGAAATTTAAACCGGAAAACTGGCCCCAATGAGACTCTGACATGTGGCCCCCTAACGTGGAGGTTATACTGTACCATTAAGGCTCATACAATAGGACCAATTCTCCATGTATTTTATAGCAACTTCCCAACAGTTACTTAAGAATATCTGGGCCAAGAAAGTGTTATATACAGAAAATATATGCCCTATTTTGTTTCAGTATTTGGAATATCATCTCATTAATCTGGGTTTCTTTCCTTAAATGTGGTCACAAATCTAAGGCCGGCAAAGCAGCAGATTACAGGAAAAGACCATTTCTATATATTACCGCGGCCCTGGTCAGTCAGCAGTCAAACTGGCTTTTTCACCATATTCATAGTTGATCACGTCATGGTTAATTAGCTCAATTATGCAGTGATATGAGTCAGTAAAGTTGTATTTTGTATGATTTACTTAGCCTCAAAGAAATGGCTTCAATTTGACCATGTGGAAAACTGGCCAACCTAGCCATATTATATTTACCCACAAATCCATATACGTAGAATAAATGTATCATCAAAATTGCCAATCAAAAAATTTGTTGAAGGCCTATTACTTACTTAATCCATTTCTTCATTCCAATAAATGGTTATGATTCCCCTTCTTTCACAGCACTATTCGAGGTACAATATAATACAAATCAGGAAAATCCATGTGCTGTAGTAGCACATATGGAGGGACAACCTAGTCTACACCTGGAGGGGAAGTTTTAAGCACAGGGCCTTGCTCAATCACTTGGGGGCTATCATGAAATTGGATCAGGATATTGTGTGAGTAGCCACCTGTGAGCGTGGAAAAGGCCTAGTTGTGTTGCCAATGTCTCTTTGGAGGCTCTGAGGTGCAGGTTGCTAACACCAGATATATAAAATGCTAACACAATTTTGTCAATGAAGCTTTGCTTCAACAGCCGAAATCTTGCACTTTTTTTTCTAGGCCATTTAAAATGGACTTTAAAGAGCCAAGTTTTGTTGAACCGAGGAGCCCCAATACTCTCTTTATTCTATTCAGTGATATGAGTGTCATCAGTCTAAACATGCTCAGCACTGGGACCCTTGTAAAAGAACTTTACAGCAACTTCAAAATAATAACTGTTAGCATGAGATAATAACATTGTCTAAGTAGAATAATATGATCCAGAAGCTTCCATTTTCTTTCCAAATAAGTAGAAAGTTAAAATATAATTATTCTGGTCAACAAAGCCATTATGAATGATTCCATAATTACATCAAGTTTTTTAAGGCAAGCGATAGCTTCCTTTTCACTCCCTGTAAATCCCATGATAGCACCTTGTAGTGCTTCACACAAAAAGCTCGTGCCTCCATATTTGTTTACTGTACTGCTGCTCTCAGTGAGAGCTGCAAAATCCAAATTGATCTTACTTTCACTGCAACTATTGCTCTACGAAATCAATCACCCCCAAAAGGCTGATATATGTAGGAACAGGCACACAGCGACTATCGTTCAGAGTCTGAAAAATGACACATCAAAGTCTGCTACTTCAAAAGCTATTCTTACTCTACAGTTATGTACTGATAGAAGATTTAATAATAATAATATCTTTTTTTAATGGGTGGCCTCAATTCTTTATCAAGATTCATTTCTACCATCTTCATAAAGCCTTCTTGACTCTGCTGCCACACTAATCCCCTTGATTTGCATTTCTTTTTATTTCTTTTTAAAATTTCTCTGATTATAGAAATCGTATATGCTTCTTATCAAAAACACAGCATAGATTAGAGTAGAAAGTCAAAGTCCTCCGTAACCTTGTCCCACAAAAATAACACAGGCTAACATACGCTATTATACCTCTAGATTTTTGTCAATTGCCTACATGTCAAGAACATCTTTCTTTCTTTTCCTTTTTTTTCTGCTAAGTCCAACCCCCATCCCACTTTCTTCCTGGGGTCCGGGGGGAACCTTTCTTCCACTCTTAGAATCGGAAGCATCCCACCCTACCACTAGTAGTAGAACTGGGAGGAAATGAAAATCAAGGACTAGAAAAGGAGTTTGAAAGGCATATGGTACAGGCAAAAATAGAAGAGAATGGTGCAAGAGACAACAGAGCCTTGGAGCTAATAAAGAGTAACCTGAGAGACCAAAATAAAGTCCCTTCCCATGAAGAAGCTGATGAAGAGTTAAAAAAGACCAAGGAGTCACTACCAGATTGATATCTTCCAACATCCCTCAACCCTTTACCACCCAGCCACCAGGAGACGTCTTTGAAAAACACAAATCGGGCCAATCTCTGAGCAATAATTCTGCATAGAGATATTTTGATTTTCAACCCAGTAACCTCAGCCAACCAAAGATGGCACAACTACTTACCTTAATTGTGCTGGTGACTTTGCCACCCTAGAGAAGTTTAAATAAATAAGAATAGAGATAACAAAGTAAATCAAACCCAACTCTTAATGCTTTTATGGAATATGTTTAAGAGTAATTTTCATAACACTGGGTTATTCTAGGTATGTTTATTTAAAGAGTTTAAAATACTTAAAGAGATTATGATTTCAATTTGAAATATGTAATTGATTTCAGACTTGTGATATTAAATCAGAAGGTGTAAGAACATTTTATTTAATTTTGGAAATATTGTGGAAATGTTTAAGAAAGGTTGACTTACTACATATATATGTTTGATTATTGTTATCTTTTAAGTTGCTTATGTTCTTAGAATGATTTGCTTGTTAGGTTTGTAAGTCTGCCTTACCAGGCAGTTTAGGTACTTGAGAAATCAGATATATTAAATGAGTACATGAAGTTTAAGATGTTTAAGGGAATTGAATTACCTAAATGGAAATCAGAACTAACTGTATAGAGAACTTTCAACTCTTAAACGTGAATAAACTAAATGTTAATGAAATAATAAATGACACTGTTCTTATTTTTATATTAAAATGACTAGATTTAAAAATAGAATCATAAGATTTGTAGGTTGAAGTATGTTTCTGAATGCGTAGGTTTAATAGGTTAAATATTAATTTAAAACCCAATTAAACGTAAGAAGTCCTTTTAAAAATTCCCCTTGGACAATAAAATAAACTGAAAGTAAGCTCCAAGAAAGCAGGAACTTTCTCTGCCATGTTTACCCCGGTGTCCCCAGAGCCTAAAACAATGTCTGTACATAGCAGACAGTCAAAAGTACTTGTCAAATGAATACATGCAGTAGGACTTTGAGCTGGGAATCCATTTGGAGCAGTTTCTTCAGCTTCAACTTCGTATCATTCTGAAGATCTAATTCGTGTGACCAGTCACACTAACACTAATGGAAAAACCTGTGTTCTAGAATATTTGTAGATTTAAGGAAATTCAAATTTTGGAAAAAGATCGCCAGGGGACACTGCAGATAACAAGAACTGTAAGTATGGGAGTATAACGATTTATTTCTTGGCTGGTCATTGTAGACAGATTACAGGAAGAAAGAAGTAGGGAGTTGGTGGTACATTGCAGAGTCAGAAATAAAACTAACCAGACTCAGGGGTCCCTCTGCAAGATGTTCCATGTGCTACTGAAAGCACAGCAGAAGTGTGGCCGGCTGCGCGGTGCTGGACATGTGGAAGAGGTCAGAATGAGCACAGTGTGGGCACTTTTAGATTTGACAATGAGAAGCTCCAGGAAAAACGTATGTTGAAGAGAGGAGCTTACAAAATATAAATAGCGCACAAATCAAGTTGCAGAGGATTTTGGAGGGAATGAGGCCAAGGCAGCCAGAGTAGACGGTCACTTCCAAGACCTGAGCTGGGAAAGGAAGTAATTACAAGGAGTAGTACGTAAAAAGATAGAGCCAAGTCTGAGGAAGCAATCGCCTTTTATTTATTTATTTTTTAAGCTTCTCTTAAAGGTATAGACTGAGGAGAACATCTTACAATGACAGCAAAAGAGAGGATGAGGGGGAGGCAAGAAATCACATCAGGTGAGAAAGTATAGCTTTAAGGGAGAAATCTAAATCAATTCAACGAACACTACTAGTCACCCGAGCAGACAAATGAGCCAATAAAAATCTTGAAAGACTTGTTCCTAGTACCTAATGTGTGCTAGGTAGGGACTACTCTACGAGCTGGGGATACAGCGGTGACCAAGACATACAGGCTCCCTGTCCACGTGGGACTTACACTTGAGGTGAAATGATGAGCATCAGAACTCATACCAATTTAAAAAGTAAAATAAATGCTGTATATAGTATAAATTCATGTGGTGATAACTGCCATGAAGAAAAATAATAAAGCAGGGGAAGGAGATGGAGAATGAAAGGATTTTACAGGATTGTTGGGCCAAGGAGGAGCAGATAAGAGAGTTCAAGCTTGGCATTTTGAGGGTGGAAGATAGAAAACTGAGAAAGGAGACAGAGAAATTTGGGTATCCTGAGAATCTCCATCTCCTGAAGTATATGGCTGGCCTGAGACAATGGCATGACAATTACCTCTAATTTCCCCACATGATGGCAGCCTTGATTCTGAGACTGAAAACAATTAAGCTTTTTAACCCCTTAACATCTCACTGACAGATGGTAGCATGGGGAAGGAGCTGTCATTACAGGTCCTCTCGTGGTATTTCTAAATAAATCACGGTGCTCCGGCCCCAAAATACACAGTGTTTTTCATGACAGTGGACTTTACATAAAAGTATGTGAAACGTGGAATTAGAGATGGAAAGACGGAACATGCGCTTGCCATGAGCAACAACCAGTTACCAGCACAGGAGATCTAGAGGAAAAAAACAGCTAAAACAGGTTTATTTTTCTCTTCTCTAGCCTGAGCTAGAGTTGTGAGCATAACAAGTTAGACAGACCTTTTCGCATGCCTTTCAAAACTTGGATAAATCTTTTGTCCTCTGTGTGATTTATTTTAGGCTTAGAAAAGCTAAGTATTCGACTGCGTATTAAGTAACTAAGAGCGATTTCTTTTACTGGTTCTGTCTGCAAAAGAAGAGTGATCATAGGACAAGTTCAAACATTGACTCGTCCAACACAAAGTACACAATTACGACAAACTAAAAGTTGCTTAGAACTTTTGTCCTAGAATCCAAAGGGCCCTGAGAAGTCTCTCCCTGCTGAACACCTCCCCATGAGATGCAGAGACACAGTACATGCCAGGATCCCTGTTAAGGTCATTCAGCCTTTGCTTGAATACTTCCTATGATGAGAAGCTCATTATCTCACATAGCAGCCATTTTACTTTTGGTCAAGTTTAACTGTTGCTCAGGCCTTCTGTATCCAGAGCACCTCATGATGGTAACTTTCCCTGATTGCTTCTGTTCTGCTCATCAGGTCCTACAAGTTAAATTAATTATTCTTTAAATCTCTCAAATGAGAAACACAAATGTAATTCAAACCCACCTCCATTATAATTTTAAGTAATATTTAATGTTAACTTCAATGTAGTAAAACAATTCCGTGAAAACATATTATTTTGGCCTCTTTTCAGTAATGACAAGTGGCATCTACTACGAATACAATTTATCTGGAAAATTACCTAAAATTATAAAAACCATTGAAACATTTATTCCTGAAATTAAATACTGAGCACTTTGACTATACTATAAAATTCTTATTTCAGGTAATGGCTAGAATGTAGCTTGAATATTTACTTTTCAAACTTATTTATTTATTTTTACTTCATACTTCATATTTGATTCATGAAATAAAGGATAAAATATATTCTCTTAAAGCATTCACCTAGATGCTATGAGGAGTTGCAAAAAGGTACCCGAGGGAAAAAAAATAAATGAGAAAATCTAACAAAACAAACCAAGCTAAATGTTTCAAAGGTCACTTTTTAATTACTTGACAAAGCATCCATTATGTAAACAAAGCTCTATTCCACAAGGCATACTATCCCCCTACCACCACTCTGACTTGTAGAGGAAATGTCTAGAATCATTCCAAGGGGTTCCTTTGTTTCAGAATACGAATATTAAATAATCTTCCATGAGCATTATGCAAAGCACACACATACGAATTTATCCAAGACATAGAGGCTCTCCACAGAAGTGAAGAACTGACCTGAGTAATTCATCTAAGTGCCACGTCTTTGAGGTGCTGAATCATTTCCTTTGCTTTAAAATATTTTCCACATCTCACACAGGTCTATTCTCAGTTTATTTTCTTTTGAAAATGTTACTGTTCATTCATAGCCAGCTACTTTCAAAACTTTAATTGTAATAATAAACTCTCGGGTTTTTTCTGTATCTTGACTGATCCCTGTCATGTGAGGTACTTAGGCTTTGTACCTCAAACAAGAGGCTAAGAGGTACAGTCCCCAGGACTAGAGGAGCCATGTTTAGAGGTGTGCTGGCCCCTTTGGTGATGCGGCATGGAGCCCGCAGTCACAGCCGGCAGCTAGGACAGAGGTGGCAGGTGCTGCAGGGTGGGCTCCTGGGTATCCTGGCCTGGACTCCAGCACACTTAGACTCGTGGAAGCATTGCCCGTGATGGCAACCTACTTGCTGTTTGCTTCTCTTCCTTTAAAACTGACTTTCTGAGTAGCCCAGGCAGGAGGATGGAGTGAAAAGCCCACTCTCCTAGAAATCACTGAGAAAGGGTCCTTTAATGGAAAAGCTACCCCAGGCCTCTGCACAGATAGGTGAGAAAGTCAGCACTGCACCGTGACGCTCTGAGAAATCCATGGGACTCTGCCTCCCTCTTTCCGTGAAGGTGTGCTGCTACTGCCCGCTTCTCTGTACCACAATCTGTATTTGCCAGCTCAGCTGCCATAACAAAATACCACAGACTGGGTGGCTTAAACAACAAAAATTTATTTCTCACAGTTCTGGAGGCTGGAAAGTCCAAGATCCAGGTCCAGTAGGGTTTGGTTTCAGGTAAGAGCTCTCTTCCTGGCTTGCAGGTCTCTCTGCCTTCCCCTGTGTCCTCATGTGGCTGAGAGAAAAAGACATTTCCCTCTTCTTCTTATATAGCCATAGTCCTATTCGAGTAGGGTCCCACTTTTATGACCTTGTTTAACCTTAATTACCTCCTAAAGACCCCATCTCCAGACACAGTCACATTGGAGTTTAGAGCTTCAACATATGAATCGGGGGCGAGGCGCGGGGGCACAATTCAATCCATAGCAAGTAGAAAAGAAATTGTTAGAATGGAAATTGAGTAGCCCATAAAATCTCCAGGAAATTTAGAGTACTAGACTCAGAAAATAGGCAGGAGCAAAAGGAGGCTATACAGCCATAAACATTGCCAAACTATGCCCATAACCATTCTGATGAGGACCCCATTGCTACCATTGGATGCCACAGCTGAGACTGTCAGTCCCTGCTGCTTAGAAAGCCAAATGCCAGTGTCATGGCCACTGCCACCACCATCAGCCTAGGTACTCATTTCCCCTGCTTCTGTCAGTCCTAACTCAACATCCCAGACATCTGATTAAGAAGCCTAGGTCAAAAGGCAGCACCCTAGCTGCAAGGGATGCTGGAAAAGCAAGACTGGGGCTTTTTTAAAGTTCTATAATGCAAGGCAGGCCCTACCTCCCACCAAGACTCATATCCTACATAGTGCTCTAAACATACGAACAAGGTTCAAATGCTAGGTAGACACTCCTCCAAATGACAAATACCTATATAATTATCATCTTCTATTACAAATGGTAAGTTGATAGGTGGCATATATACATAACTAAAACAAAAGTTTCATGAAAAAAATACCCTTATCATAGCCATGGACTCTAATATTGTCTATCTCTTCTATTTTATGTCATTGAAAACTTCTGATCACAAACAATTGATTTTATAACCTACTAGATTCTGAATTGCAATATGAAAAACACAGGACTAAGATTAAAGTCGGAAGATATGAAAAACATTTAGGAAGTTATCCAATCATCAGGCAGGAAAGGATTAGGGTGTGGGCTAGGGCACTAAATGTGGGAACAAAATACTGGGAGCAGATATGAAATGCTTCAAAGGGGAAATATTGACCGGACTTCTTGATTAATGAATGTTGGTTGGGGTTACAGAGAGAAAAGGCTAAAGATGAAATCCACAATTTCTAGTCCAGATAAGAACTTATTTCTTAAATAAATTAACTTCCTTCACTGAGAATGTGGTTACATCATTAGTTTGCCTAACGAATTTTCAAATACCAACAACAAAAAATGAGCTGGAGTCTTGGACCAAGTAGGAAACCCTGTGTGAAAAAGTCAGCAGCACAAGGGGTCATACCAAAAAAGATCAAATTGCTATCAGACATTTATATTGCACTGCCTTTCTGGGAAAGAGGAAGTTTGGAGAAGGGAGAATTTTGAGAATATTTTTAACCAAGGGGGAAAATAATTAGAATAGGAATAAAAAGGAAAAAAAATCTTAAAGTAGCTTAACATATGTCCAATATTTTTAGTATTCTTTATTGTTGTAAAAATACTCTAAAATATAGGAGTATAAAATACCAAAATGAATTTATTCACAAAAGATTATAGAGAGAAGAGACACAGAAGTTAGCCGTGTGAAAATTTTCCCACAAATCAATTGTATAAACTCAACTGATATGTCTGAGACACAGCAAAAAAAGGAAAGGGGTGGATGCCATAAACTATAGATCAGTCAGATAGAAGTTGATCCCGAGCAAAATACAGGAAGAGATTATCACATGGCTAGCCTGTGTGCCTTCCTAAGTGTCTCTTCTACCAGCCTGAGTGTCATGAAGGAAGGAGCTATGGCTTATTCTTCTTTATATCTCTGGTACACACAGTACACAAAATGGTACATGGTATGTACTTAGAAATATTGGCGGAAATGAATTGGACCAAGCCGAGCAAGTTCATTAAGAATAAGCCTTGGGAGACAAATATTGAAATGTAAACTGAAATGAATAACAGAGTTGGACACATTTGTAAGTAATTTCAAAGAGCTCTGATCGGGCTTCCCTGGTGGCGCAGTGGTTGAAAGTCCGCCTGCCGATGCAGGGGACACGGGTTCGTGCCCCGGTCCGGGAAGATCCCACATGCCGCGGAGCAGCTGGGCCCGTGAGCCATGGCTGCTGAGCCTCTGCGTCCGGAGCCTGTGCTCCGCAATGGGAGAGGCCACAACAGTGAGAGGCCCGCGTACCGCAAAAGGAAAAAAAAGGGGTTCTGATCAATGTCCACTGACAGAGATATCTTTGGTGGCATACCTCTGGGCTGTGTACATGAACTGCTCTGGTTTAATACATTTACCAAATGCTATGGAAAACCAAGCTGGTTTGTACATCAAATATACAAATGATTCAGGTCTGGGAGGTAAAAGTAACGTACTAGGTGACTGAGCCATGATTCTTTTTTAAAAAGCCAGAATGAGGGACCAAATTTAATGACAACAACAATAGAAATGTAACAGAGATCAACAGAAAGTCCTGCAGCTCAATAATAACAACAAACGAACTGCATTAGTACAGGACCAGGAAATGTAAAATGACTAAGACGTCCAATTCTCCCCCTATGGCTGACCAGAAGGCTTGAAATCACTCCTTCTAAAATCTACTTAGAAATTCTGGATAAAATATAATGTATACATTTTTTTTTTTTTTTTGCAGTACGCGGGCCTCTCACTGTTGTGGCCTCTCCCGTTGCGGAGCACAGGCTCCGGACGCGCAGCCTCAGTGGCCATGGCTCACGGGCCCAGCTGCTCCGTGGCATGTGGGATCTTCCCAGACCGGGGCACGAACCCGTGTCCCCTGCATCGGCAGGTGGACTCTCAACCACTGCACCACCAGGGAAGCCCTAATGTATACACTTTTAAGTGCATAGCTGAATTTGCCCCAGAAATGTAAGGAAAATATCTAAGGACTGAAAACAAAGAAGTAAATGAAAAAGTAAAAATGTATGTGCTAATGCTAGGACAACCCTAGGAGTATGGGAGTAGGAAAAGAATGCTGATATCAGTAACCAAGTTTTAGCCCAATATGAACTGGGTATTTAGAAACAAGATTCCTTATAAGCCTGGGGCCTATAAGTAATAGCCTACTAAAGTAATAAACAACAACAAAAAAATGCATATCCACCTATCAGCATAGGAAATGGCAAGGAAACTTGTCTGTCTCTGCCTGAACTATGGGTCGGAAAAGAAAAAGTCTTCTTTCAGCCTTCATAACCACTGACTTACTCATGTACATAACTGAGGTATAAATTTACACTACCCAGCTGGTCTGCAAATCCCAATCACTGAAATTAATTTAAAAAGTGGTTTCAAGCTGATGACAGCCCTGGGGCAGCAGGAAGCAGCAAAAATAAATCTAGTCATAGCAACTTGCCCTTAATGCTATAGAATAGGATTCCAACTGACCAAGCTCCACTGAAGATGAGCTCACAATCCAAAATAACAAAACCCACAAGGACACAATCTACAGAAAATAGTCAGTAGGTATAACAAACAGCAGGTTCAGATCTACAAGAGCTTTAGATATAAAGACTATACAATAAGTGTGTTTAAAATTAAATTAAAACTAAATGTTTTAAAATACAAAGACTATGCAATAAATGTGTTAAAATACTTAAAATAAGTAATAAAAAATAATAAAATAGCAAGATACTATGAAAAGCAGGACAGACAGAAGAAAAATGACCAGACGGAACTTCTAAAAATGAGACTATGATTATTGAAATTTTAAAAATTCAATGTAAGGGTTAAACCAATTAGACATAGGTGAGGAAAGACTTGGTGAACTAGGAGAGATTATCTGAGGAAATTACCCAAAATGAAACAAAGAGCAATACAAAGATAGACAATACATATTTTTTTAAATCTAAGAAACAGCAGTGAATGCAAAGGAAAATGAATATGAGTTGAAGAAGTAGACACTAAAGAGAATAGAAGAGAGAAAATATTCAAAGAAAGAATAGTTGAGAATTCAACTATTAAAGAATAGAGAGAAAGTATTCAAAGAAAGAATAGTTGAGAATTCAACTGCTGAAATCTTAACATTCACTAGTTTCTCAGCCATAAAAAGGAAGGAAATTGGGTCATTTGTAGAGACGTGGATGAACATAGAGACTGTCATACAGAGTGAAGTAAGTCAGAAAGAGAAAAATAAATATCGTATATTAACGCATATATGTGGAATCTAGAAAAATGGTACAGATGAATCAGTTTGCAAGGCAGAAACAGAGACACAGATGTAGAGAACAAACGTATGAACACAAAGCGCGGAAAGCCAAGGGGGGTGGTGGTGATGGGATGAATTGGGAGATTGGGATTGACATATATACACTAATATGTATAAAATAGATAACTAATAAGAACCTGCTGTTTAAAAAAAATAAATAAAATTAAATTAAAAAAAGAATAATGATGATTGATTTGAGTCTTATTAAAACAAGATGAAATTAAAATATTTAACAAATAAGATAAAATAGGAGATATAACCAAAGTTAATCATATAGATCAGATTAGAAATATTAATTTTAGACTTTATGAAGTCAAGTATGCTTATAAATTTTTAATGATAACCACTAAAAGAAAAGAAAGATAATATAAAATTTCCAGATAAGAAGTGAAGAAAATAAATAAGACAAAGTTGGTCAGCAAAACAGAAGGTAGGAAAAGAGGAGGAAAACAAAAAAGGCATAGAAAAAGGATAAATAGAATGTAAATATGAGAGAAGCAACTGCAAATATTAGTATTCACTAAACTGACTAAAACTTGGATAAAAAAGTAAAAGTCATCCATACATCATTTATAAAGAGACACAAACTAAGATGTAAGAACATGAAATTTTTGAAATGTAAAAAGATGTAAAATTTGTAAATAATCAACTATATTTCAATAAAAAAATAAAAATTAAAAGATGGAAATTATATTTTTATATATCCTACTTAGTGTGGATATTCACACATTTATCGTGAGTATATCAATGTATTTGATTACTGCATGCTGGCTCAGACCCTTTGGTGTTATTATGTAATATTCTGTACATGTACTGTGGGCTTTGGTTATGGGCCTACATAAGTTGTTTTTTTTTTTTTTTTTAAGAAGATGTTTGGGGTAGGAGTTTATTAATTAATTAATTTATTTTTGCTGCATTGGGTCTTCGTTTCTGTGCGAGGGCTTTCTCTAGTTGTGGCAAGCGGGGGCCACTCTTCATCGCGGTGCGCGGGCCTCTCACTGTCGCAGCCTGTCTTGTTGCGGAGCACAAGCTCCAGACGCGCAAGCTCAGGAGTTGTGGCTCACGGGCCTAGTTGCTCCGTGGCATGTGGGATCCTCCCAGACCAGGGTTCGAACCTGTGTCCCCTGCATTGGCAGGCAGATTCTCAACCACTGTGCCACCAGGGAAGCCCCATAAGTTTTTTTTTAATAGACTTTAAGACATAAAGAATTGTTAGACATAAAATCAGTCACTGCATAGGATTAAAGGAAAGATTCTCAGGAAGATGAAGCAATTCTAAATGAATAACATAACTTCCAAGTATACAAGAAATAAAGTGACAGAATTACAAGTAGATACATATATATGGAAGTTCTTATACATCTTCGTTGGTTCTTGATAGATTGAAAAGAAAAAAAATTCTACAGGTATAGCAAACTTCGACCACAAAGGCAGCAAGCTTGAACCAAAGGACAAATAAGGAATCCTGCATAGAATTAGTTATTATAAGACTTTAAACAATCTGAAATTGTTCCTTGGAATCATGTATCAGGTGGAGAGTCTGGTCAAATGACCTCTAGGATCCTAACTAACTATGGGGTTGTTTAGTCTAGTTTCAATAAATATTTCGCTCAAAGGTTTAAAATCCAGGCTTTTTTCTTCTTCTTTTTTTTTTTTTCAAAACTGGATAAGGCTCTAGGATGAGTTATAGCTTGAGGTATAAACCTCAACATTCCCACAGTATTCCACTTTGAGTTTGGGGTGGGGTGGGGATCACCAAGCTAAACCCAAAGAAAACTTCATGGGTGTAGTCTAAAGGGAACCAAATCAAACGAACCAACAATTTTGCACAAATTCCCATGAGCCAAAACCACTGAATTTCACTCAGCAACAAAGATCTAGATTAGACGCCCCTCATCAACTCGAGCCAAAGTTTCCTAAACCTCATACGTGTCAGGGCACTGTTCAGTTTGAAAGATGAGCAAAAGCCTAGATTTCAAAAGAATTAACTTAAAACTATTCAAGTTTCTATAACATTTTGGAGTCTTTACGATGGAATAAAATTAGAAGAAATAAATCATACAAGTCCCCGGTACCCTCTGCCAGGCAGCAATATTTCTTCCCGGACATTCACCATGGGGAAAAGAAAAAGAATTTGTGTACTGATGTTCAACAAACAAATGACAGCAGAATTCTAGAAGGAAAAAATAAATAACAAAGCACATGTTGAAATAATATAATGGGTTAAATTTATAACTAACATAATTATCTACAGACTTGGGTCCAAACATCAGTCTGTATATACAATTACAGTTCTACTGTTATAAAAACAGATAAGGACAAAAGGGAGCCATCATTTAATTGGTCCATAGAGACTACTTGTGTGGAAAACACTGCTGTGTGTACCGACATATGAATTTACATTTGTAAATTTATGATATCTGAGTGTCCCTTTTTAGAGAGTCCAATTAATCTGTTTACCTTATATCATTTTTAAGGGAAGAATTAGGAAGGTATTATCTGCACTGATGCTTACCTTACCCAGGGGTGGGGGGCCTGGGAAAGGCAACCGTGGGAAGAGGGCAAGAAGGATGGAAGAAAAATTAACAGAAGAATCATCTGTCCTATGAGCTTCTAGACCCTTTGGCTTTTTCTTAAATTCGTTTCGACTTTTGTACATGACATTCCATCTCCCTGGAGCGCCATTCAGAATTTGAGATCAGGCAGCATCAGTGCATAGATATCACATGGCAAGGTTTCTTTCCTTACATGAAAGCTATTAATAACAATGGTATATTATACGTCAGGCATTTCAAATAAAGCAAATACAGTTAGTTTTAACTTCCCAAGCAAACTATCAGTTCTTTGAGAGCAGGCATGGCACCTCAGTATTTGTCTGTACCAGGTACCACTGCACCTATCCCAGCACTTTTGGTGAGTATGCACTGACTGGCTTAGATTGGCCTTCAAACAACTTAGAGCCTAATAAGATAAATAACTGGGGAAAAAAGATAAATAAGACAACATCAACACAAAATCCACTGAAGCATATATAAAACTGTAGAAAGGAAATGAGTCAGGTGTTTTTTAGTGGAAAGATTGTGCTTATTGGTAGGGGAAGACGAGGTGGGCTTATCCATGAAGATAAGATCTTAATATAAGGACTAGAAACAGGAGAATGCAATATGACAGACTGGGGATGAGCTAAGATCCCCCACCCTACTTTGACAGCTTGACCAAGACTAGAAATAACTGGCCATTAAGCAAGCAGCTTTGTTAACAAGGGCAGGATAAGATGTAGGGGATTCAAGTAATAGGTTCAGGTAACTATAGAAATAGACATTTGATAAACATGCATTTAAAACCCATTTTCCCCAGGCACCATTTTATCAGGAAAGATGGGGAGTGCAAGGGGCAGTATAGGTGGGGAATGCAAAGATAAATAAAACACAGCCCTTGTCCTTAGTATGTTCACTGTATGGGATACAGACAGGTAGGACAGCATGATAAGTGCCATGTATCAAGTATCATGGGTAAAAGGAGGGAGGGTATAAATACTTCTATCTGAGAGAACCAGAAAAGTTCTTAATAAATGACTTTTAAATAACTCTGGACATTTTTGTATAATATAACATTTATATGGCTCATAACATTAGAGCCATTAAAATAAAAATTTGACAATCTGATTTGAACACAATTACCTAATGGTAATTGAAAGAGAGATGGCAAATGAAATGGTAAATGAAAGAGAGATCTCTATATCAAAGCTGCTTCTACATTTCAGAATAATATACAATTAAAAACAAAAACAGAACCCTTCATTGCTCTGTTTACAACAAACTGTCAGTACCAAATACTTAATAATAGGAACTGTGTTCTGTTTCGTCTTGTTTCATTTTCTGACCCTTGTTCATGTATATTTTCATGTGTAAAAACAGCACCTAATGATGTACCTTTTCATGCTACAAAAAGTAGGAGAAAACAACTCCCAACTTTTTAAAAGATTTAACTCTAGAATCTTTTCTAGTCACCAAATAGTAATTGCCTTTTCATTTTTCTCTCTTCCTCAGCTCCCCTTCTTCTTCCAATACTCATATCATTCAGCAAAACACAAGCAAACAAAAAGCCCAAAGCCAACATCCATGAAGAACATCAGGGAGCCTGGATGAGAGAGGCAGGAGATTCGCTAGACCTCATTCACTTCCCATCTCGGAGTCAGAGTTTTCCCTTCCCAGTCCTGGAGAGGAATGGAGAATCAGCAATTTGATCCCCAGTTTCCGTAGACTGGAAATGCAATTTCTGGCTTTGTGACAAATTCCACTGGAACAAAGCCAACAGCATGCCCCATGGATTCACTATAATGGGATTTTTAACTCTACTGGCATTACGTATAAATTCAAGGAAAAGTACATCCTAGGCAATGGTGAACATAGTAAGAGCTACAAGTTCACCAGTGTAGAGTTAGGAAAATTCACTGCTTTTTTCTTTCAGAGGAAAGAAAATATGCTCATGGAAGGGCCATAATGCAGTTCTGTCAATTCACTCGTTCCACAGGTATATAAGGACTCTAACTACATACCAGGTGCACATGGAGGGGCAGGGAATGCAGCAATGAACGAGACAGAAAAGGACCCTGTTCTCACGGAGCTTACATTCTAGTTGAGGGGAGACAGACAATTAATAAAGAAGATAAGAAAATGTAAGTGTTATGAAGAGAATGAAAACAGGGTGATGTGTGTTAGAAAGTAACGAGATACATTACTTCAGATTGGGAGGTCAGAGAAGACTTCTGTGAGGAGGTAACATTTAAGCTGAGATCTGAGTGACAAGAAGGAAGAACACCTAGGGATGAGATAATAGCCCCAAAGGCAGGAATAACCTCTCCTTATTCTAGGAACAGAAAGAAGGCCACTGTGACTGTGGCAAGGGGAAGGAAGAGGTTAAGTCTGAGGGGCCAGGAGAGGCCAATTGTGTAGGGTTTTGTAAACAATATAAGGGAATCTGGGCTTTAGTCAAAGTTCAACGATAGTACTGTAGCCAGGGGGGTGATTAGATCTGATGTACACATTTAAAGGCTCATTTTGGCTACTGAGTGGTGAATGGACTATGAGAGGGCAAGAAGCAGAGAGTTGCTGCAACACTGATTGGGGTGGCCATAGCCAAGCTGGAGAAAAATGGATCAATTTGGGAGACGCTTTAGAGTTCAGTCCATAGGACTTGCTGATGGGGGATGAAAAAAAAGAGCGATCAAGAATGACTGGAGTCATTGACGGAGATGAGGGCAACTGAAGAAGGGCAGTTATGGACGAGGATTAAGAGTTCCTTAAAATATATTACCTTTTGGATGACCATTAAATATCCAAGTGGAAATGTCAAGGATATGATTAGATACAGAAGTCTGGAGTTCTGGGAGAGATCAGAGCTAGAGATAAAGATTTGATAGTTAATGACAAAAGATTATATTTAAAGCCATGGGAATGAATGAGATCACAAAGACACCAAGAAGAGAAGAGTTCGTCCAAGGATGAAGCCACCAGTGTTAAGGGCTCCTGGAGAAGAGGAGGCAAAAAGATAAGGAACTGCCAGGTGGGTAAGGGAACAGGACAGTGTGTGAGTCCATCTGGACCCTCTAAGAAGGTGACACCAAGATGGGATTAGACATATGAAACAGATATAAAGGAGGAGGGAGGAGCAGATGAAGAGAATTTCAGACCTTTTGCGGGTCTGACATCTATGAAAGGGGAGGAGGATGGAAGGGTTTAATGAGAAGAGCTTCAGACCACAGTTCAGTTTTAAGAAAGACCTGGTCTGGCCAATGGGGACTTCCTGATCCAAGGTAATTATTAGAGGACTCTCATGTGGTGAGACTGTCCCAGTTCTAGTACCCCCTTCATGCTTAGTTATTTGCTGGGAACACTCCAAGGAAGCCTGGGCTCTGTTTCCACTGTCTTAGATCTAAGGGTATGAGAGCTGGAGGCTGTCACCCTGCAGCATATTCTCATGAAGGAAGACCTGAGTCGGACACCTCCATAGCCACCACAGTGTGATGTTATGAAAACCTATAGTAAAAGAGTGTTTCAAAGAGGAAGAAGAAGTTAGCCTTGTCAAATGCTGCTTAAAGATCAAGTAACACAAGAACAGGCATATGGCCATTGTTTTTGACATCATGGAGTTCACTAATGACCTCAACAAGAGCAGTGTCAGGAGGGCAGAGAAGACAGAAGTCCAGCTGGAGAGGGTCAAGGAATGAAGAGAAAGTGAAGAAGTGTAGACAAGGAGACAGACAACTCTTTTCAGATAGTTTTGCTGGGAAAAGGGAGTAGAGAAATGGGAAATAGCTGAAAGGGTTATAGTCAAATGAAGTGCATTGTTTCATTTTCAGATAGGAGATACTAGAATGTACTGATGAGAAGAATCCCTTAGATTTGAAAAATCAGTGAGGTTGCAGAAAGGAGAAAATTGCAAGTGCAATATACTTGAGACGAGAGAAGGCCTCAGGAAACAGACGGAGAGCTGGCCTGTGGCAGGGACAGGGGGACTCTAAGTACTGAAAGAGGAAGGAAGCCAGAGAGTTAGGTACCGATGCAGGACGGCAGATTCGGTGGTGGGATAATAAGGTGAATTAGGTACCAATGCAGGCTGGAAGCTTCAGTGATGGGAGAACGAGGTAGTCTAACTGGGTCTATTTAGTCAGTGAAGTACAAAGCAACTGAGAGGAAGGTGGTTGGAAAGGAATATGGGAAGTTTGAGAAGAATTAAACTGGGAAATAGTCATCTCTGAGAGTGAGAAAGCAAACCTACCAGGAAACTGTATTAGGTCTGTAAGGCTATCCTGTGTCTCTCTTTGAAGCATGTGGACATGAGTTTATAGTAAGACCCAGCAAAACAATTAATGCTTTTCTGTAGCAATATTCAGTGGCCTAAGTGGAGGCGTGGAGTAGGCAGCTGATTAGGTTTAACAAGAGAAGGGGTTTGCTGAGTATGTGGCAGGGAAAGAGGCAGAAGAATTTATGGTGTGTCTTGGCCATGGATCCAACCCCACATGATGGTGGTTACAGTGGTTGAATGGCTATGGCTCCTTCAACTTGCCAAACTCCTAGAAAAACTTCTACTCTTCTCCTCTGTTTCGGCAACCTCTGTACTTACCCTTCCTTTGTTGCTATTGACACTCACAGATATCAAAGTTTATAATGAATATAATGCAAAAATCTGCTGCATAGGTTTATTTTTGTTTTAACTGAATTTAATGACTATTTTAAAAATTTTTGTTCTTTTATAATGAGGATTGGATTTTAAAACATCACTGAATTTAAATATCCCTTATTTGGATGGCAGATGAAAGGGCATTTTGATGAAAATAAACAAAATAGCTCAACATGACATCTTCTTAAGTCTTTGCCAGGACAATACAGTAAGTCATATTTGGTATGGTGTTTAGCTTAATAGTTCTGTCTAGATCTCAAATGCACATAAAATGGGAATTTTTTTAAAGAAGAGATACCACCACATTGATCTTTTTTGGCATTTGCCAAAGGTAGGTGCAACTAGAAACTCCCCATTTATTTGTGCAAATCTTTACACTTATATACTCTCTTCATGCAAAAACATTTGACCAAAAAGATGCTAGTATTTACACCAATCATGTGGTAAAACTGAAACCTCTTAATCAGCAGCTTTCTATTATAGTCTTAAAGCTACAGTTTATTGCAGAATAATTCTTAATAAATACAACACCAAGGTAAGTAGTCTGAGAAAATATAAATGATTGCTTGTGCTCACAGATTCGAATTTCTGGTCAAGTTCCCAAGTTTGGCAGTTTAAGCCCAGAGTAGTATCGTGTGGGGTTCCAGGCAACAAGAAGAGAAAACTGCCAAGAAACTCTGGCCTTCTCCCATGATCCAACCGCCCACGTTAGGAAAAATGACTGGGAAGCACATTTGTCAAGAACAGAACCTTCCCTACAGAACAACCACCCAAAACCCAAACTATAAACAGCTGCTCATTCAAATGTACTATTTTTAACAACAAGAACACCTGAATCATAAATGTATGTTTTTCTTCTTTGAGCTCCTAAAAATCAACTGCATTTTTAAAGCTTGTGTATTCCTGAGACCAAAAAAAAAAAAAAATTATAGGCTATCGTTCTATGAAGTTTTAATGATCCAAGGATCCCTAAGGGACTGTTATAGGACTGTTTCTTTATTTTCAGCATTTTAGCATGAAGAAATGAAGCTACATTTTAGGAAGCTGCTGTGTTGGAAAAAATTTTAACTGCCAAATAAGTCATCCAGAAGCAGCATACTGTAGCAACCAGGGGTATCTAGAGTCCAGAATCAACACACTGCAGCTGCAGTCAATAGCAGCACCATAGCACATGGCCAAGAGGACGGAAAATGGGACAGGTTATGCCACAGAAGGATACGGAGGGCAATGAAAACTGAAGAATGAGTGGCGAATGTGGGGGGCAGGGCAGAAGAAGACACATCCCCTCACACAAAGAGAACAGCAAAGTGGGAACAAACTGACAGGACTGAAATTATGTAAAAACGAGGTCATTGTGAGAAATGAATACTAACTTCTAATGTCAGGCTCTTAAGAAAAGAAACAAGCTAAATTTGAACCTTTGATGAGTTTAAAGAGAATACTTAGTTGTTGGCAAAGAATGTTTTTCAAGCAGTGTTGAGGATAGTAAGTAAAATTTGCACTTCTTATTCCTTATCATCAAAGAATATCATTCTTTCAATCTTTCCTGGGTAACAGAAAAAAAAAAGTCACTCTCTTTTGAAGTATTCAGATGAAAGTGCTAGGTGAGGAGAGAGCACTGGTGATAATTTGGTGGATCAGCCTTATCTGTCATCAACATGATTAATGGTAATATATTTTATTACTGTGAATATTCCTGGAAAAACAATGAAATCCTGTATCACTCATATTATCATACCTGGATACAGCATGTAAGACCATGTAGCCTGGAGCCAGGTTGAATCCTGGCTCTATCACATCATAGTCCTGCAACCTTTGCAGGTGATTTAGTGTTTCTGTGCTTCACTTTCCTTTCCCCTAGAACAAGGATACTATTTATACTTACTTCATAGCATAGTTGAAGGGATTAAATTAGTTACTCCATATAAAGCATTCTATCAGTGAGGATCCCAACAGGAAATAGATGGCATACTCTATTCATTGAGGGCCTTTTTACAAAGGTGTGGGACATTCTGGGGGGCCATAAGGAACAGCGCTGAGACCCGGTGCAAGTAGTAGTGGATTTGACATCACCCCTAGGGCTAAAGAGCACAAGGGGAAAGAAGGGTAACGAATCCAGAGGAGAGAGAATTATAGACATCAGGCTGCCTTGAGAAGTAAGTGGTCTTCAGTCTGAAGAAAACAGCCAATCCAAGGTGACCTTACAGGCAGAAACCTTGGGGGAAAGTGACCTCATTGTCCCTCCCCCTATGATCTCCCACTGGGGCTTTCCATTGGCCGAAACTACCCAGCAGCCGGGGGGCAGGAAGCAGATTGATGAACCCACCAGGCCCAGCAACGAGGACAGAGACCAGGTGGAAAAGGGAAGATGGGAGGTCTGGAGGGGCAAACGAAGAGATCCAGCTCAAGCACTTCCAGGTACCGAAACCGTCCAGTGATTATAAGCATCTTAGCTTCCACAAATATACATTAACTGCAATTAATTACATCATACCAGTCAGGACCAACCGTGAAGATTAGCTCAGCTAGGCTACAGTTCAAGATTAATATACCCATATTTTCACTTTGATTGATATAGACCAGGGATCAGGAACTCCTTATTTATTTAATTTATTATGATCCAGGAGAAAAGAAGTATCCCAGGAACTAGCTGGAGCCTTTCTCAGATTGCCCAGCAAGAAGCTGCTACAGTATTTTGCAACCAAGCCAAACCCATAAAGAGAAGCATGGTAAGGGGCAGCCTGGGATGTGTTCTCCTGAGCCTTGGGCTTCTACAACAGAACAAACAGAGAGTCATGACGGGGAGGAGGAGGACTGTTTACAATCTGGATTTTTATTTATTGTGAATAAAGACTATCTAATTATGAGATATACTCATTGTAGAAATGCTTGGAAATAGCAACCTGAAACGTGCTTTCTTATCTCATCACTTAGAAATGTACTGTAGGGCTTCCCTGGTGGCGCAGTGGTTGAGAGTCCGCCTGCCGATGCAGGGGACACGGGTTCGTGCCCCGGTCCAGGAAGATTCCCACATGCAGTGGAGCGGCTGGGCCCGTGAGCCATGGCCGCTGAGCCTGCGCGTCCGGAGCCTGTGCTCCGCAACGGGAGAGGCCACAACAGTGAGAGGCCTGCGTACCACAAAAAAAAAAAAAAGAAAAAAGAAAAAAGAAAAAAAAGAAATGTACTGTAAAAGGTATGAATATTTTGATATTATGAAAAGGTTAATTTTTAAATGCAAAATGTAATTAAACATCAGGTTATGAAATGCTTAATAATAATGCACATGTCCATATATATTTGATCACAAAGCCAAATATAACACAAGGTGTCATTTTAAATTTTGTTAATAATCACATTTTTATTATCTAATTCAAAGTATAAGAAACTGTGCATCATTTGGTAAGTGGGGAAAAGTAAAAACATTTCTTTGTATTTATGTAATTAGAATATTATTAAATTTTTATTAGAAATAAACTTTATAATGTAACATTTACTAATATAGTGACATAAGCTAGGATAATTCTTCCTTTTAATCTATATGCCAAATGATTACATAATTTAAAACATCCCTAAAGGGATTTTCAGTATTATATTATGATGAAAGAGCAAGTGGATCTAAAAGGGTGATAAACACGAGTGTAATAGGGAAGAACCTTTTGTATTCTATTGATATAATATTACAAGTTAATAACTAAAGGGATGTTGTCTATAAGCTTAGATTATCCATAATGGCCCATGTCCGGGAACCCTGCTTCCCAGGTAATGAGCATTATGCTAAAACATCCTGACCAGGCCCACCCGTGAATGACTGCAGGGAGGAAGAAATTAACACATTCCCTCCAGAAGTGGATGGGAACCAGG
This sequence comes from Lagenorhynchus albirostris, assembly GCF_949774975.1. Lineage (NCBI taxonomy): Eukaryota > Metazoa > Chordata > Mammalia > Artiodactyla > Delphinidae > Lagenorhynchus > Lagenorhynchus albirostris. Next base: position 69,237,758 of record NC_083104.1, read on the forward strand.
AAGTGTTTGACTTTACTCCTTCTCCTTTTAGTATAAAAAGAGCCTGAATTCAAACTCAGGCAAGATGGCTCTTTGGGGCATGAGCCCACCATCTTTCCAGTCTGCTGGCTTTCCGAATAAAGTTGTTATTCCTTGCCCCAGCAACTTGTCTCTTGATTATTGGCCTGTTGTGCAGCAAGCGGTATGAGCTTTGACTCGATAACACTAGTATAAGGTAATGATGTAATTAGATAAAAAGGCAGAGGCCAATTCTTGTTAAGTCTTGCATGTAAGGCCTCAAATAAGGGGCTTAAACTTCATTTTGTAGACAACAGGAAGTCCCTGAAGGTTTTCAGCTGGGAAGGAATAAGATTGGTGCGATAGTTTAGAATGATGAACCAGGTATGCAAAATGACCTGGGTAGCGAGAGCCTCAAACAGGAGGCCAGCTGGAAAAGCAGATGGGCAGGGGTCACTTGTGAGCAGGGGCCTGAATTGAGGGTACTGTGGGGAATGGACAGACAGGTGGAGACAAGAATGAGACAGGCAGTGAGGGGAGGGAAAAAGGAGGAGGAGGGGAGGGAGGGAGAAATGGACAGTGAAGAATGGACAGGACTTGTTATTGACTAAATGCAGAGGACAAGGGTAAAGGAGGACTCAAAATAACCTCAAAGTTTCAAGCATAAACATTGCCGTGTGTCATTAATAGGAGAGAGATCAGGAGGAGGGGCAGATGGGTGATGCATTAAGCTGATAAAACAACAAAGGGAGAAGACAACACCATCCAGATGGAATGGCCAAAGGCAGGGGAAAATGCAGGGACAGGAGAAATCCACTGATGGAGATGTGAACTTCAACGAAGAAAATATGCAGACAATATCACAGCAACAAGGGCTGGAAGTAGGGTTGCCGGATAAAATACAGGATGCCCAGTTAAATTTGAATTTCAGATAAACAACAAATAATTTTTTAGTGTAAGTACGGCCCATGCCACATTTAAGACGCATTTATACTTCAAGTTTATTCATAGTTTATCTGAAATTTAAAGTTAACTGGGTGTCCTGCATTTTCATTTGCTAAATCTGGCAACCGTAGCTTAGGAAGTGAAGTAGCAAATGAACTTCTGAAAGAAGCAGACTGAACTGGAGATAAAGGCCTAAGTGGTAAATTTAGTAAAAAGAAACCCAAACTTAAAACTAAAGAAAACAAGTCTTTCTATGTTCAAATTTTTCAAAGCCACCTAATTTCCCCGAAGTAACCATTGCCATTCTTTTCATAACATGATGGCCATATGGAGCCATGATGAACTTTGGTTTAGTTTAAGGTCACTGTAATAGATCATTTAGAATCCTGCTCAAAAAGAATTTTATTGAGGAAGTTTCACACGTGCTTTTTCATCCGTACCTCCAATCTTAGAGAGGTTGAAAACATCAGGTAAATAGCCAAACAGCTTTTCAATATACTGAAGTTGTGATATATGATATTCTTCACAGTGTGGTCTTAAACACATTTGAACATGTTCACAGTTCAGAAAAGATATGTTATGTGCCTCACAAAGAAGAACGATGGTTTTATCACTGACGTATATCTGAACCTCTATTCATTACTTATTTTGTCAAGTAATCTCTAGGGAGAAATATTTCTACCACACCTATACTTCAATACATTTACTGGAGGCTACTTAATATACAAGCCTATTGTACTCTTACTATTCCTTAAAGGAGATACAATGTGTGAGGTGAAACAGCAGAGTTATAACTATTGTTTTCCCATGACAGAAGAGTGTGCTATACTTAAAATATACATAAGCCCTGCTTTTAAAAGTGACACAACAGTGCACCAGCTAGTTAGGTAAGAAATGAAGTAGTTTCTCAGCATCGAAAGGATAACTATCATAAACGTCACATATAAATTCACTTGAGGAAGAATGCGGTGGTAACGGAGCAACATGTGAGAAAGCAGTGGTCACATATGATGTAAGCGTAGAGCAGCAATGCCCAGATCAACATACACATATGCCCGGGGAAAGTCAGTACGTATAGTACATATGTGGCAGGACTCTGAGAAGATTCACCAGGAACCTCTTTAAAGCACGTCTGAGGCCTTAGGCAAGGGAAGGAAAGGAGCTCTTAAAGGCACCAAATTAGCACAGATCCAGAGATTTTTAAGACTTTCCTAACTTGGAAATGGTCACATGGTCAAATGGTCACGTGGTCTTCCAGCTCCTGACCAATGCTTGTGTATTGGAGATGAAGTACGAGGCAGAGACTCCTTGTTGCCCCCCAGTAGTCATTCTCCCCTTCTTCCTTAGTAACCAAACCCCAGATTATAGCTGGGCACGTGGCCTCCCAACTAAAAGATTTACATTTCTCTGCCTCACTTACTGCTTGGTGTGGCCATGTGACTGAGTTAAGACTAATGAAATCTAAGTGGAAATGTCGTGTGGGAATGCCAACAGTTCTCTTTAACAAGAAGCAGCTGCAATCTCCTCCGCCTACTCACGCCTTCCTCCTTCCTAGAAGGTGCATCTCTGGGCTGGAGTTCAAGCAGCCATCTTGTGCCACAAGGTGATGTGATAAGGCAGGTGGTCACAGACCTGTCCATGCAGTCTTGGACTGCCTATCTCCAGGATTCTTTTAAGTGAGATAATAAATGCTCATATCTTTAAGACCTATTAAGTTTTTCTGTCACTCACAGATGCATCAAGACCTCATGGCTTCAACTCGAGAGTATATATATGTACGTAAAATATCCCAAAGTGCTTACAGCCTAACACATGGTAGAAACCTAACACATGTTAGTTCCTCTTTATCTAGTATGGCATCACCACAGTCAACCCAAAATCTACACACACATGTCAACATCCCATTAACCAGGTAGACTGAGCTGTTAGATACCATAGAAGGACACAGCCAAAATACAAACAAGCTCTGTTCTTGTTCCTTATTTTCTATAGTCATCCTTGAAAGTCCTCAGGCCTTCAGTATTTCATAGGTATCTCCAAATTGATTTGGCTTTCTTTAAGTTGCCTACTTATTCAAGGCAGAAGTTTATCTGTCCAGCTTGTTTTCTTATCTCGCTTCCTTGGGAACACCAACATCCTGTCCTTCAGCAGAACTTCTCCCCATCTCCAAGTGATACAGGTAAGGCCAACAGTGAGGCTAGGGGAATCTAGGTAAAGAGGGTACCCCATCCTCTAGTGATAGTGATTCGTTTGGGCATGGGCATGGTGCCAGAATCCTCACACGGACATTCTATTAACGTCAGTAGGAAAGATAAATGTCCTTTTTGAAAGTTGTGGTTCTGCAAACCTGTAAACTTGGAGCTGCCAGCCACATGGAGGATACTGAGACTGAAGTCAAAATATTTCTAGGGGCTTCCCTGGTGGCACAGTAGTTAAGAATCCGCCAGCCAATGCAGGAGACACAGGTTCGAGCCCTCGTCTGGGAAGATCCCACATGTCGTGGAGCAACTAAGCCCGTGTGCCACAACTACTGAGCCTGAGCTCTAGAGCCCACGTGCCACAACTACTGAAGCCCACATGCCTAAAGCCCATTCTCTGCAAAAAGAGAAGCCACTGCAATGAGAAACCCATGCACCACAACGAAGAGTAGCCCCCCGCTCACCGCAACTAGAGAAAGCCCACGTGCAGCAACGAAGACCCAAAGCAGCCAAAAATAAACAAATTAAATAAATAAATTTATTTTTAAAAAAAACTTCTAGACTTCCTAGTAATGTAAGCCAATAAATTTCTTTTTCTTTGATTTGAGGTAGGTTTTTATTTCTTGTCACTGAGACAGTTCAGTAGACTAACATTAGACAGGTCATTTTTCCAGGGTTCACTGACATATTAAGAATAAAATAGATTGGGAAACTATAGAATCCACAACTTTTTAGTATCTGCATTGTTATCTTCTTAGTACTGCAAAATTCTGATTCATATTACTCATATAATAGTAGTCATACAATATTACTAATATCACATGGAAACTGGGAAATCTTTGGAGCTATGGCTTCATCTAATATAGATATGAAACTATTGCCGTGATTTTCATCCTTCTAATTAAAGACTCTAATCATGCTTTTACATCATATCAACATTTAGAAATAGTTTTGGTGTGCTACTTAAGTGTTTCATTATTTTGGTGGCTTCCTTAGAAATCTAAATTTTATTGTCCTGATATAAAAACTCCCTCTACCAGAAACATACAGATAGCACAGCAACTTTCAGTAACAATTTCTCCCATTAAAGAAGCAATTCCATTTTTTAAAAGTAGCAGGCAGCACAAGTTTGTTATTTAAAAAATGGATACTTCCTACTTGTAACAATAATCCTGATTTTGTCTCAGTGAGACGAAGTGTTGGTGTTCTCATGATAAAACTAACCAAAATTAAATCACAAATAAAAGAAATATTGATTTTCAAAGATCCTAGTGCTTGAGAGTGAAGTTAGTAAATATACATTTACACAAGTTAGTAAATATACATTTGAATTTCTACAGAGCTATGGATAAAGAATATTTTATATATGAATAAGAATAGTTCCTAATTCCTAACACAGTTGGCTATGCACCTAAATTAAGAGTGAAAATACAGACACTCTTAAATGAAAACGTACTATACTTCTTTTATCATTTAGATTGAGGCAAAACAGGGTCTCATAAGAGATAAATATTCTTAACAGGCAAATAAAGAACACAGCCACTGGGGTTTTATTTTTATTTCAATTGTTTAAGCTTTTGTAACAAAGTTTTTAGTGTTCTGAAAGCCTTTTACAGCTATAATTATATGAACAACACAATTTAATTAGCATGCATTCAGTGTACAGCTCTATAATAGGAATTTTCATTAATTAAAATAGATGGAAATACAAAAGCATTAGCTGTAAACAATTTGAGGAATCAAGAATCTAATTTGTCTTTTGCACAACAAAGAAAAACACATTGCAGTTATGTGAATAAATTTGGCTTGCACAGCAATTGCATGTTTATCTAATAATTTCAGATTTCATTCATTTTAGAAATATCCACTGGGTATCTACTATACGTCAACATTGTTATAGGTCTTGGGAATCATCAGTGAACAGAACAGAAGAAGATTCCTGTCCTTATGAAGTTGACATTCTAGCAGAGGAGACAGATAATGTACAACAGACACAGTACATAGGTAAACTATACATGTCAAATGGTGATAAGTGCTATGGAAAAAAAAAGGAAAATGTAGACTAATGTAAGGTGGTCAGCGGTAGCTGGGGAGACGGGTGGGCTGTAGTTTTCACTAGCTAGGGTGGTCAGGGCATGCCTCATTAAGAAAGTGACATTTGAGCAAAGACTTTAAAGAGGTGACAGTGTGAGCTACGTGGGTATCTGAGGGAAGAGCATTCCAGGCAGAGAAAACAGCTAGGGCAAATGCCCTAGGGCTGAAGATTTGTGGACTGTTGAAACCTGAAGCCTAGAGAGCAAAGGGGAGAATATGAGAAGAAAATAAAAAGCTATAAGGTAAGGGACCCTTTGTTTACAAGGGGGAAGCAGGAGGGCCTTTCTGGTAGGGCTAGTTACAATATTTGTGAGGCCAAAGACATAATGAAAATGCAGGGCCCCTTGTTCAAAAAGGAAAAAGTGCTGTCAAAGATATTAAAATATAAAGCCTTCTCCCTTAAAAATATTTTAGTAATTACAGTGATTACTTATAATTAGATGAATAATAGTATTACATGAGTAATGATAAACTTCCAAATTGTAAAAAAATAATATGTTGGTGTTATAATTTTATATAACACAAAAATAATAATACTTTATTAATATATCTTGATTGAGCATACAATTTTCCTGACTTGTTTTTCTATGTATGCATTTACTAGGTCATCAAAATTTGTATTTTGAGCAATTTCATTTTCAGTTGATATAACTGAAAGCTCTTAGCAAATGCAAGATCACAAATAATTTTTCTTTCAAAAGTTTTCCTTCTTGTGATGATAACTTTTAGGATGTACTCTCGAAGCAACTTTGAAATATACAATACAGTACTGTTAACTATAGTCACCATGGTAGGCAGAGGTGGTCAAAAGGTACAAACTTCCAGTTATAAAATAAGTAAGTCATGGGGAGGTAATATACAAATAATTTTTTAAAAATTTTTATTGGAGTATAGTTGATTTACAATGTTGTGTTAGTTTCAGGTGTACAGCAAAGTGAATCAGTTATACATATGTATATATCTACTCCTTTTTAGATTCTTTTCCCATATAGACCATTATGTACAAATAATTTTTAATTTTGAGAAAGATCTTTCTGCTGACGTAACTGTTACTGGAGTTGTTAAGAGTATTTCACAAGCTGTGACAACACTGAGATAAATTTCCTATAAATTATTTCAAAATATAAAATTTAGTATATCTAAGCTGATGAATCTTATAAAACAATTTCTCTAAAAAGATTTAACTCTTCATACAAATCAGTTTCATGTTAGTTTGAATTTAATTGTTTTATAGATTTATTTTATTTATTTATTTGTTTGTTTTTGGCTGCGTTGGGTCTTCGTTGCTGTGCGCAGACTTTCTCTAGTTGCGGCAAGTGGGGGCTACTCTTTGTTGTGTTGCAAGGGCGTCTCATTGCAGTGGCTTCTCTTGTTGTAGAGCATGGGGCTGTAGATGTGCGGGCTTCAGTAGTTGTGGCACACGGGCTCAGTAGTTGTGGCTTGCGGGCTGTAGAGTGCAGGCTCAGTAGTTGTGGCGCACGGGCTTAGTTGCTCCGTGGTATGTGGGATCTTCCCGGACCAGGGCTCGAACCCATATGCCCTGCATTGGCAGGCAGATTCTTAACCACTGCCACCAGGGAAACCCTGAATTTAATTTTAAATGCAAATACATACAATGCATTTTAATGTTTCCTCTGACATCTCCTGTAACTTGTGGAAGTTGAACAAGAAACCGAGTGGCTTTATAATTTGTACATAATTCAAAACACATGTTTATATATTCTATCACCATATCTATATGATTACAAGAAAAACTTTAATTTAAAAATTGTCTTCTGCATTAATTGGTTCATCTCAAGCTTCATATGAAAATAGTGTCCTTTTCTGTTGAATGTGATGATCTTTAATTTCTAAGCCTGCAGATATTTTCTTTACAATGTTGCAGCAGTTTTCAAAACTGAAAACTCTAACCTCTCTGAAGAATTCTATCAACTCTGTGATATGCTTTATTGCCATGTCCATATATCCGCTTTTATTTTGTAATAACTTACTGATAAAGTTTGCAGCCTGAGCACCAGCAGTTCCTGTCCCAGTGCTAAGGCTGGAGACTTAAATATCAGATGCTGCTAGGACCAGCTCTGGGTACACAAGGGACAGCCAGCCTTGCATGCCTGTCCTCGTGCTGCTCCCTTGGGAAGCCCCTATCATCTTGAGTGGTCACTTCTGCTGATGCTATGGTGGTCACTCTCACTTATCTAGGTCCAAGCCCCAGCATGCCTGCCCCCTCAGGGTCCTGCAGTGCCCTGGACTGCTCCCAGGTGTGCAGCTGGCCAAACGCTATTGCGTGGGTGCTGCCTGCTGTGCCCGAGCTGAAAGGTCAAACAGGATGGACACTGAAAGATGTCCACTGATTCAGCAACAGGAACATCACTGGCGAATTTAGTCAGGGCAACTTTTGTGAAATGGAAGGAAATACATAAACGCAACTGTGTGATACAGCAATTTCAGGATCAAAGGACTATTTGAAAGGAAGATCTATTCCAGTTTCAGCTCCACAGACTAATTACTGTGTGACCCTGCAGAAGTCAATTAAATGTTCAGAGCCCTGGTTTTCTCATCTAAAATGGGAATAATACCTAGCTACCCATAGGGTTATGGTAAAAATTAAGTGAGATAATACATGTGAAAGTGCTATAAGATTGGCAAAGCTCTATATAAAATGAAATGTATTCACTGTTATCAAATAACAATATGTAAATTTGTTCATGTTATTTAGCAAGAAGTACACTAAAAATCTGACCAAAACCACATGGCCAAGAATAGGAAAGGCCAAATTCACTGAGAATGATGGAAATTCTGCTAAAAGAGCTCTGCTCCAAGGAAAGCAACTTTCAAATGAGGAAGATATTTAGATCTGCAAGTGATAAAGCACTAGCTAAATTTACTGCTATAGTTTCTCCAACAATTTAAACAACATGTTTTAACTATGGTTGTGCTTTTTGCCACAGTCGATTATAAATGCAAATAACTATAGTAAAAATCTTGCCAGTTGTAATCAATCACTACACATTTGTGCAGGAAGGATTTTCCAGACGGCTTTGCATTCTGTTTGCTTTCTTTGCATATCATTCTTTGGGAGGATATGAAGGTGAACAGTAATAACTAGAAGTATCTTTGGATCATCTGTAAACGTATCCTCAAATCCTGAAATAAAGATCTATGGTAAAATTGCAAACTTGTGCCTCAGGAGAAACCAAAGCTAAAGACAGTCAAGGGGAAAAAATCCATAAAGAAAAACATTCATAACTCAGTAAAATCCTGAATTGGAATGAAAAATCTTTGTCTATGGAAATGTTGGTGAGGAGCCAAAAATGGATGATAGCTAAGAGTTATTGAGCACATACTGTGTACTGAGGCATATGTTTCTCATGGATAGTCCATTTGATCATGGCAAATGAAGTAGCAAATGAAGTAGCTATTACGGTATCACTTTCCCCATTTACAGACTAAAAACTGAGACACAGAGAGATTAAGTAACTTGCCCAAGCCACACAGCTATTAAGTATTAAAATTGGGAGCTGAACCAAGCTTGTATGGCTCCAAAGCCCACAGTCTTAATCAATGTGCTATACAGTCTCCCACAATTACTTCTTCAAAGAGAATTATAAAGTTCCTAAAATTACTTAATTACGTAACAGTCTAAATAGTTTCTGATGTCTCTGCTACTTTTTAATCTTCCTAAAAATGTTAACAACAGAGTATTAAACCAAGATGGGTCCCCTTCTGAACATGGGGCCCTGTGTTACTACATACTACACCCATGAAGCCTGCCCTAGCATTAGCATAAAGTGCTTTTATTCATTTTATAAATAAGTGGGATGTAAATTATAAAAAAACAAATACCAATTTTGGAATTGGAAAGTTGTGTAGAGGACACCTCAGATCTCTGGGAAAGATATCATTAAAGACGAATACCACGAGTACCCCCTCTGTTCCTACCCCCGACCCCTCTCAACCTGTATGAAGCTTTGTACCAAGATCAGAGAATCCCAAACTTTAGTTCTAGTTTAGTGCATCAGAATTACTTAGAGGGTGGTTTAACAATCTGTGGTTAAAACACAGATTGCTCTGATTTAGCAGGTCTGGGTGAGGCCCAAGAATTTGCATTTCTAATAAGTTCCTAGGTGACATTGATGCTGTTGGCCCAGGGATCACACTTTGAGAACCATCAGACCAGACAAAAAGGCAGCTATCTGTAGTTTCATTTTCAATTCACTGAAAAGGCCTCTGTCCAAATAATATCTCCGGAAGGAACCAAAAGTGAAACTCCTTTTACAAGAAATAAAGTCCATCACTATGCATTCAGCGAGAAAGGGAAGCCTACAGCTCCCAATAGATAACCCTTTACGTGCTACTTCTATCACTCAACAAATATTCATAGAGTAGGCAGTATGTATTTGACACTGTTTTAGGAGCGGCGTAAACAACAGTGAACAAAGATAGACCCCGGGCCTTCAGGAAGTTTATACTTGAGTGGGTGGAGACAGGCAATAAACAAATTTAACAAGTAAATACTGCCTATAGTATGTTAGTTGGTGATACATGCTATAAAGAAAAATAGAGCACATTTAAGGACAGAGAAGACATCTGAGCAGAGACCTGGAGGACAGGAAGGGACAAGCCAGGAGCAAACCGGGGAGAAGAGGGTTCTAAGCAGAGGGAATAATAGCAGGTGCAAAGGTCTTGAGCTGGGAACACACTTCATGTGTTTGACGAATAGCAATATAATGTTTTAAATTATTATGAATGAGGAAAATTTTCTACTGTCCTCAAGGATTAATGGGAAAAATGATACTGAGTGTGTGAATGTCAGAATATTGGGAAGAAACAAGGAGAGCTCTCGTCACACTCAATATGCAGATAACTTCTCCATTCTGGTATCACGATGTTTTAAGAACACAATTTCACATAATGTAGAGGTTAAATACAAATGCGCTTCCTCACCCCTCGGGTGGGACAATGCTGAGGCCTGTTCCTCGCAGTCCCCCAGAGAACACCAGTGGGATTGAGTCCCAGGTGCCTACAGCGGTAACCTGCTCTTTAATGTACCTGCAGTGGCTTCCTTTCTTTCCCCACCTCACTTCACCACGACCTGACTGGTGATTCCTGGGCTCACCTTGCAAGTAAACTACTTCCACTCAAAACCTGGCCTCAGGATCTGCTTGAAGGAGTAGGTTGGCAGCCTAAGACAAGTACCTTCTAGCTAAGGAGTCACATCGCTGTGTGAGGGCATCTCTGATCCACTTGTCAGTCTTTTTTTTTACTGTCTTTAATTCAAGCAATGCCTTTTATTTTAGCACTGGCCCAGCAATTTTCATCACATGTACCTGCTCTGTCAGAGAACTCATAGTCCCAATCAAATGGCTTCATAAAACTCTCAGGCCATTTTTTCAGAGGTATTTTATCAAATGAATTACAAATAGCTTTACATGTAGTTATCATTGCAAAAATGATGGTATCATGCAGTTTCTTGACTGGTCATTCTTAAGAGACATCCAGATTGAGACTCATTTGTTTATGTACAATAATAAAATCCATATTTTAAAAGTGCATCCTTAGTACAGTCTCTGCTTGTTTGACAGACTGCCGCTGCTCTCTCCAAGTTCATTAGCTGTGGGTGGAGTGGCATTATTATCCCCTTCCTCATTAAGATCTTGGAGTACCTCAAGGTCATGCTCTTATATAATTCCAGGGTTTTAAGCTGATATGTGTTCCTGTTTTTAAACACAAAGCCATGTTTTCAGTTGAAAGTATAATTTAAAAAGTGTTAAAACATTAAGAATATTAGTAAAATCACAAAAGCCATAAATGTGATTTATAAGGAAATTCAGTGTAGCAGGAAGTGGGGCCAAGTACAGGTACATGTTTATAAACAACACATCTGGTAAGTGAACTTGTGGCCTGAAGTTGAACAGATCTGTGGGAGCCAAGGGGTTTTTGTACAATTTGGTGGTTGACCAGTGTTTTCTGCTTGAAAGCCAACTTTGAGAAAAATAAATGTTTACTGGCAGGCATGTTTGGGTGAATGTCTAATGAAATTAGCTTTATTGAGACCCATGGGGGAGAAGTTCTAGTCTAATCATTCAGATTACTGAATTTACTGAATAGAAGGGCATCATAAAACAAAGGACACTAACATTTTCATACCTGGTGATACTAACGTTTTATTTTGAAATAATTATAAATTTACAGGGAGTTGCAAAAAGATTACAGTGTGGTTCGGTGTACCTTCACCCAGTTTTCCCCAATGGTTATATCTTGCATAACTATAGTATATTATCAAGACCAGGAAATTGACATTGGTACAGTACATGTGTAGAGTTCTATGCCATTTTATCACATGTGTAGATTCAAGTAACTATCACTGCAATCAAGATACAGAACTATTCCATCACCACAGAGATCTACTGATGTTGACACTGTACCAGTTTGAATGAAGTATAGAAACCTGACTTCCCTTTAAATCCCTTTACCCTCCCCGTTTGTAACTGTCATCAGACAATGCTTTGTTTTTTGCTTCATCAAACACGATTTTTCAAACTCAAGAGAAGTTTATTTTATTAGTGTATATTTTTGTTCTTTCTCTTGTTCCTTCTTTTGTTCTAATGTTCCAAGATTCATTCTTTTTTCATTTTCCTTCTTTTAAGAACTTCTTTTATCCCTTCTTTTAGGATAGATATGCTGGCAACTAATTCTCTTAGTTTTCCTTTGTCTGAAAATGTCTTTATTTCCCCTTTATTCCTGAAGGATAATTACACTGGGGACAGTATTCTGGGCTGACAGTTCTTTTCCTTCAGCACTTGAGAATATTCTGCTACTTCCTGCTAGACTCCACACTTTCTGATGAAAAATACACTATAATTCAAATTATTTTTTCCCTGTAGGTAAGGTATCATTTCTTTCTCATTGTGTTCAGATTTTTTTTCTTTGTCTTTAGTTTTCTGAAGTTTAACTAATATTTGTTTTAAAGTGGATTTCTTTGAGTTTATCCTGTTTGGAACTTTCTCAGCTTCATAAAGTTCTAGGTTTATGCCTTTTGCCAAATTGGGGGAATTTTCAGTCATTATTTCCTTAAATATTTTTCAACTATACTCTTTTTCTCCTGTCTTTTGGGACTTTGACAACATGAATGTTAGATCTTTTGCTGTAGTTCTCACAGGTCCCTGAGGGTCTGTTCATCGTTTTGTTTTGTTTTGTTTTTCAGTCTATTTTCTTTCTGTTATCCATACTGGGTAATTTCTATTGTTATATTTTAAAATGTATTAATTCTTTCATCTGACCTCTCCATTCTGCAGTTCTTAATTTCAGTTATTGTACTTTCAGTCTGAAATTCCAATTTGATTCTTCTTTATATCTTCTATTTTTTTTGCCAAGACTTTATATCTTTTCATTTGTTTCAAACATGTTCATGGTCGCTCGCTGAAGCATTTTTATGATGGTTGCTTTAAAATCCTTGTCAGATCATTCTAAGATCTGTGTTATCTATGTTTTAGCATCTGTTGATGGTTTCTCCTTATGGAAGTTGGTATTTTCCTATTTCTCGACATTTCTTATTTAATGCATAATTTTTCATTGTATCCTGGATAGTTTAGGCATTAGTTACTGAGATTCTAGGTCATACTTAAAACTTCTATTTTAGCAGGTCTCTTCTGACATCATGCTACTGCCAGGTGGGGGTAAGGGTCCCGGTTCACCACTCTGCCTCTCTTGACACCTGTGGAGGGGCCTCATTCCTGTGGACAGAGGTGAGATTTCAGGCTCCCTTCTAGGCCTCAACCGACACCTCCCTGGACAAGAAAGGGAGGGGCACCTTGTGATGCTCAGTGACCTCACAGCAGGGTGGGGAGGCCTTGATACTGCTGGATGGTGGTGAACTCCAGGATCCGCAAGAGACTTCCACTGACAACCTGAGGGAGGGGAGAATGGAAGCTGTTACCTCCAAGTGGGGAGGACAGTCCTCCCACTCCTCAGATACCACCCTGGCAGCAGCAGAATGGGGTGCCTTGTTACAGCCCGGCCTTTGCTGTCTGGGTGAGGGTGGGGCCATGAGTTTTTCCATGGTATTTGGATGGAGCAGGGCAACCAGTATCTAAAAGTTTCTGTCTCACTGGGTTGCCCCCTTTCCTGGTGACTTGGCTATAGAGAGCAGAAGTTTTTTGGCACTTTTGTCTAAGTCTACTGGTGTTTCTGGGTTGCCAGTTTCTCCAGCATCCAGTCTGGGATACATGAAGCAACAAAACAAAACAAAACAAAAAAAACACAGGGAACTCATGGCTGTGTCATTCCTTTAGGTCCTGAAGTCCCCTGGCCAGTCTACCTTCTTATCTCCACCTTTCAGGGTCTTCTTATATTCTTTTATATATAACGCCCAGAGCTTTTAGCTGTACTTAGTAAGAGGATTAGAGAGAAGTATGTCGACTTCATCTTTGTCTGGAGACAGAAGTGACTGGCCATAGTTTTAAAGTGGCAAAAAGAATAAAGATTTCTAACTTTTCAACCCTCAGACTGAACAGGGCATTGACGTTCACAAAGTACATTCATATTCATTGTTTCTTTTCATCCTCAAAACAACCTGGTAAATGTAATATTATTAGCATCACCCTTTCTCAGATGGTAGAACTGGTTCCGAAGTGAGAGGCCTGACCCAGAGTCACATAGTGAGTTCATCACAGGGCTGAGGCCAGAATTAGATTATTCTACTTGTTGCCAAATTTTTGAGCCAGATGAGGTAGAAGCATGAGTACACAGAGGTGAATAACTGGCTAATAAGATTTATTTTAAATACTCTTCTGTGGCCCTCCTTCTCTCCCTTTCTGGACCTCTTGTCTTGAAGGTGCAGGATCTATTTTCTGCCTGTGCAGCAGGACTGGGCAAGCTATGTGACCCACAGCATCATCAGCAAAGCCTGTTTCCCAGGGCACAGGTGAGAGCCCTGCTGGGCTTGGCCCTGGCCCCACTGGAATGTGGGACTGCCCCTCCCATGAGGAAATCCCTCTACCAAGCCCTGGCCTCCCCCCCAGCCAGAGCACAGGTGGACAGGTATTCTCCAACATTCTTCTCCAAGTCTGAGGTGGTAGCCCTGGGAGCTTTCTTTTCCCCTTCACCCTCTTCTTCTCATAAATTGAAAGGCTGCCCTTGATATTGTTCATCATTCGTGAAATCAAAGGTTAAAAAGCAATGGTTCGCAATAGGTTTTCAGAAACCATCCTGGCTGGCCTTGCTGCAGTGCAGAGGCTTTAGCTGCCCAGTGGCGCCAGCTATGGGGACCTGTATCTTGGGCGCAACCAGTCCTCCTGGCAGTGTGCGCCCTATTCATTTTGGTCAAACCATGTTCCTCTCTAACACCAAATTTCCAAATTTTTCCAAAAGCACTCACTGTACCTAAAATGAATTTCCTACACCCCAAGCTTTTAGGTAAAGCATAAGATTGGCTGGAAAACTGGGGTTCTGCAGATTTACAAGTGCATGTGATAAAACCCCCGAAAAGTCTAGATTTCAAAGTTTTCTGCCTAAATCTTTAAGTAAAATTCACACTCCAGAATGATGTGCTGCGTTCAGCTTGTGGCTTCAGGTATCCCTGACAGAGCACCACATACTCCCAAGATCAATGCACTCCAGCTTGAAAAGCATAACACCAGGTAAAATATCAAGCAAAGCTACAACCTCTTTTATGTGGTGCAGCGCCATACACTAAACGCATCTGTGCACCTGCTAAATTTTACCTTTCCAAAAACTTATTCCAAAACCAGTGAGCAAAATGAATATGCTAGAAGGCGGTTTTTACCTTCAAAGATCAGAAGAGGCGGAATGTACTTCCTAGTGGAGATGTGCTAAAGAACAAATAACCACAAAGATTCTTTTAATTTCCCATGATACAAAGTTAGAGCTTTATAAATTCTCACCACCAGTCCTGCAGTCCTGCGGTCATGGAGTCATATCACTGATTTGAGTTAAGTAGGGAAAGATGCGTCTAAATTAGTAAGATTCCTGAACTACAGAATTTTGGAAAGAAATATGATTAATTTTATTTAGCTTTAATTGTACACAGTAACCAGAATTAAGCTACAATAGGTTAACCCAGTAGAGCAGCCTTCAAGGGGCAGTGTAAGATGAACTGGATTTACACTGAGCATGTGTTCCTGGAGACTAACCTTCACCAGAACAGTAGGCACTTCCGTTTAACATCGAAAGTGGCACAGCTTCCATTCACCAGGCCTGCCAAATTATATAATTCTTAAAAATATATTTTTCAATTTATGGGATAAATATTACTTCAAATATTGTGTATAAATGACTTTATTGATACCTTGTATTTTACCATTCAAAGTCCCACAATTCAAACTTTCCTAAAGTGTGAACATACTATATATGACATATTTAAAGGCAATGAAAACAGAGATTCCCCCAGGCTCTTAGTTTAGTGTTAATTTCCTTGATAACCCTCTCCTCTGCAGATGAATCAGAGAGAGACGTGAGTCTGCCTCCATCTGTCCATCTACTATTTTTTTTTTTTTTTTTTTTTTTTTGTGGTACGCGGGCCTCTCACTGTTGTGGCCTCTTCCGTTGTAGAGCACAGGCTCCGGACGCACAGGCTCAGCGGTCATGGCTCATGGGCCCAGCCGCTCTGCAGCATGTGGGATCCTCCCAGACCGGGGCACAAACCCACGTCCCCTGCATCGGCAGGCGGACTCTCAACCACTGCGCCACCAGGGAAGCCCTGTCCATCCACTATTGAAGAACACTTTCCTGCAGAGTAGGAGCCTGGATTAGTGATGCTGAGCAGAGCCCTTGGTGGTGAGCAACACCCAGGAGGAAAGAGTGTTCTCACACCCAGCAGACAAGCTCAGGGCACACCATTCCTTCACCACAGACACTAGGGGAGCCACAGTGAACAGAAACAGCATTCTCAAACAGACAACAGCACTCTCAAATGACAGAGGTGAGCCCACCACTGAGAATCACCAAACATCCGAGGAAAGTCTGTACTGGGAAAGCAACGCACCAAACTCAACAGTAGAAGAACATTCACATAAAGAGAAAGTACATAGAAAGAAAAGCCAGTGTTTCCAAGAAAGATAATTTTCTCCAGAAGGAAAAGGGAGGAGATCACATGAATAAACAAGAATAGCCTTTTTTCATTTCCTACAAATGAAAACTAAAATTGTAAAAACTAAAAATTTAAGAGGTAGGTGATAGAGAATATACATGGCTGAAAAGCAAACCACCATCCTGGAAGGATATAACTGGTAGTTCTGGATCCAGAAGTTCCAGAAAGAAAGAATAAATAAGTTAGAGGGAAGAAAATTAATTTTTGAATCATCAAAGAAATTAGCAATGTGATGACCCCTGAGCTTGAATATAAGGGTTTTTAGATTGAAGTGGCTGAATGAGAGACAAGAATAAATGATTATATGAAAAAATAGCCATACCTAGACAATCAATAGACTCACTGATACAAAATTTCATAAAAAGAAAAAGAAAAAAATCCTAAAAACATCCAGGAAAGAAGGGTATTTCCTAAGAAGAAATAAGAGACAGATTGACACTGACATCTATTCAGCAACACTGCATACAAAGAGACAATGAAGCAATATCTTCATAGCTATGAGAGAAAGGAATTTTTAACCTAGAATTCTATACCCAGTCAAACTGTCATTTAACTGTGAAGGGGAATGAAAAGCTTCAGAAAGCTCCCCAGTCTTGAACTCTCTCTAAAAACTTATTAGAAGATGATTACCAGCAAAACTAAAAGGGAATCCAAGGAACAGACATAAGTATAAGAAACAGTGAAAAGCAAAGAAAAATAACTTAGAGATAAGTTTAAGCAAATGCTGATAATGAAAATGATTTTCGACAATCCTGAATAAAATTATCAGTAGATCTCAATACCTAAAGTGCTGGGAAAGTAGGAAAGGCAAAGTAAAAGTGTGCTAAGGTCCCTGCCTGGGGAGAAGAGAGACAGACAGGCAGGCAGATGGAGGAAGTTCAGATGTTGAGAAAAAATACAAATAAGTTTTAATATCTGAATTTAAACCACACAGAGGTGTGTACACCTTGAGAGAGAAAATGGAAAGTGGCAAAAGCAACAAAGAGCACAGTCAAACCAACAAACAGCATGAAAGGGAAAAAAATAGAGAGTATGATAAATAGAAAAAAACCTGAGAGGATAGCTCCAAACACTATTACAGTAATAATAATAAATATTAACAGGTTAAAGTTACCAATTAAATATCAGGGACTCTGAGTTTAGCTACAAAAGCAAAAGCCAAATATATTTTATTTACCAGACCTATATTTAAAGACAAAATGACACAGGGAAGTTGAGTTAAGAGATCGAGAAAGATAAAGCAGATAAAGGCTAAAATGAAAAAAATAGCAAAAATAGTTTCAGGAAAAATGGGATACAAGAATAAAAGTATTAAAAAGGACAATGAGGAATGCTTCCTACTGATGAAAGATATGATTCACTAGGACCAACTTGAGCAGCCTGGATAAAAATGCTCTTGCCTGTCATTTTTCAAATCCTGTCATCATCGGGCTGGGCATCTTTGTCAAGTCAGTGAACAAAACAAATAAATCTCCAGCCTTCAATGGAGCTTTTGTTCTAGTAGAAGACAGACAAACAAAGCAACTAGTAAGTAAACTATATAGTACGTCAGACGGTGATAAGTGCTCAAACAAATAAAATAAAATAGGGAAGCGTGACAGGGAATGCAGTTTCAATCGGGTACTAATAAAGGAAGGCCTTCCTGAGAAGGGGATACATGAACAAAGACTTCAAAAGAGCTGAGGAAGCAACTAAGCAGATTTCTGAAGGAAGAGAATTCCTGTCAGAGGGCAAAGCAAGGGCTCAAGGGGGAAGTGGGCTCAAGATGGGAGAGGCAGTCAGTAATGGGGGGGGAAAAACAGACATCCATGAAACACAAACTAAGGTCCCCTCCCCGAATGATTTTAGAAAGGCTCAAAATAAAACACATGGGATGGGCTACCTGAAAAATGACATAACCCAAAACATTACTAAAAAGAAGAGAATTTTAGAAATGTGTGACATCCAGTCAAGGAGACCTGAATTTAGTCTAAAGAGATGCTGTTGGATTGTGACTACAACTAAAATAGCTTAAGCCTACTCAATTATATTCTACCCACTGTGACGGAAGACAGTATAAAAAGAGAAGGGCTTAACAAGTTTAGGGATCTAATGGACAGCATGGTGACTGTAGCTAATAGTATTTATAAATGTTAAAAGCTGCTAAGAGAGCAAATCTTAAATGTTCTCACCACAAAAAAGAAATGGGAACTACGTGACAAGATGCAGGTGGTAGCTAATACTATGGTGAGAATCATTTTGCAACTTATAAATGTGTCAAATCAACACATATACCTTAAACTTACACAATGTCATGTGTCAATTATATCTCAATAAAGCTGGAACAAAAGAGAGAAGGGCGTGCTTTGAGTAGGATTCATGAGATAGGAGTCTGGGAGACAATGTGTGTCGATATATTTTCAGCAATGTCGTAGTTGAGGGTGTACTGATCCGTGGACTTGAAAAATGGGTTTACTTAGCAGACATATTTTTCATTTGAATAGTAAAGATAGATATATCTGGGGTTAATTAGGTCATAAAATCACCCAAATGATTTCAGGATCAGAAAGCAATCTTATCACTAGTAGTTTCCCATACAGACTCCCTACAGAAAGAGAGTGTGCTTATCTAAGGGCTTGAGAGTCTAGTCTCAAGGAGACTTTGCCAACATATATTAATAAAATGGCACTCCAGTTTATTCGGAATCATTTATTCTCATGTGAGTTTGGTTCCAGTAGTCAGCAGCCTGGAACTACCTGGGTATACAGAAACAAAAGGGACCTAAGCTAAGAGTCAAGCTTCGAAATAGAGTTATTACACAGAGGTAGAGTTGGGTCAACCAGAATTAGGCCTCCCAGGTGTCACAGTCCTTCATCTGTCTAACCATATGTTTGAAACATTGTACTCAGAAAACAGCACTGGACTTAACAGTTAGACAACCATCTAGGACTCTGCTACCACTAGCCACTAACCCTGAGCAGTGCTACTTAATCTCTCTAATCCTCAGAGATTTACATATCTTTCAAAATGGGAGTAGTAATAGCTATTCTGTCTATCTCACTGGTTTGTTTTGAGGCTCAGAATCTAAATCTAAAACAAACAAGGTGTAACAATAGAAGGTATTAGTACTGCCATCATCACATGCCCTACAGCCTGAGTACATAATTGATATACTGAAGCACATTACCACAGTTATCTGAGAATTGAAGGCAAGATGAAAAACCACTAACCCACTGAACAAAATATAGGAAATCCTACCTCTCAGCAACTGGTTTGGCAATGTTTTCAAAAATGGTCTCTTGCTTTTCATTCTGATCAAAAATCCTTTGAAATCTGCAAATGTGAAAACAGTAATTATTTAAAAGTTTGAGCCTTCAAACACTATTGGATTAATACATACTTTTTCTTCTCCTGAAAGCTTTGTAAATTACCTCATATTTACATCACTGGGCTTAACTAACCTAACACAATGTTTGCCCTGTAGCCCCAAACACACTGTACTCTTGTACCCCTGTATACAAATGGTGGGTAAACAGTATTGCTTTGACAAGATCTGCACAATAAATCCCTCTGAAAAACCGCAGCAGCTTTGAACCAAATAATAAACTGTGTGTTTTTTAGCTCTCAAGAGGGACAGTGTCTGCAATTGGCATCAAATTCAAATCTAGATAAGTGCATGAAATGGAAACCCAAGAACAGGATGTAAACAGCCAAAGAACTTCTGATGTCTGACCTGTAAGAAAAGAATGCAGCTGTGAAATGTATGATTTTTGAACTTAGTTTTAAAGTTTTAAACTGAAGTTTATTTTCCATTAATTAGGTACTGCACCTAGTATCAGCTACTTAATTCTTAGCACAGTTTGTTTCATTTTGTTGATCATGAGTCAAAAGTCAAACAGTAAATTAAGATAGACCTGTCCTATAAAGGAAATCTTGATCCGACTGGCAAGGCTCGAGCCATGGGGAGGGGGGATGGTATCCATTGCACCCTTCTTGCGATGGCACCCTGATTTAGCTTAGTACAGGATCACAAGCACAGCTGAAAACCTGGGGGGAGACTCACAACCTATCCTTATACAATGTGTTAACTCACAACCAGCAAATATAGCCCCCATTCAAACATCATGAAGAAACAGACAGGGAGCAATACAAACAGGAAGGAAAGTAAAAAAAGGAGAGAAGGCAAGGAGAAGGGGAGAAAGAGAGAGAGAGAGAGAGAGTGCATGCATAAGCACAGAGGGCAAAACCTTAACAATTGATGAATTTCCCACAAAGGGTAAAGGAGATTTGATTGCATCATTCCTCCACCTCTTCTGCATATTTAAAAGTTTTCAGAATAAAAATTGGGAGAGGGGGTACATTAAAGCAAAACCTTTGAAACACCCAAATCCTAAGCAGCTTTCAAAGTGCTTAGGAACCTTTGGTGTGTGTATCTGCCCACACAAGTGAGTTGGGCACATGTTCAAGTAAAGTAGAGACTACATGAAATGTAGGTTTGTTTTCACTACTCAGGAGTTCAGGAGGATGTCTGGAGCTGGGTTGGATATGAAATGGAATGAAATTCATTGTCTTTAATCAACATTAATTTCAAAAGATTCCTATAGCATACCAACCACCCTTTTGAAGAAGCAAATAATGAAACTATATACAAAGAGAGATTGTAAGGCACTCTGGGTACTCATTTAGCGGGCCAGATTATATTTCAGCAATATTTACTGAGTGTGCCCAGAACACTCCTCAAGACCCTATAGGTGTATGAGGGCTTCAGATAGGAATGTTGAGATAACACGGCTGCTCATATGCTCTCCAGAGCACTACCCACTGTGATGTCTGAGCGCAGACCCAGCGGTGCTTTTAGGTGATGATGCTAAGGCTGTTTTGCTTCTTTTACCAGGTTGGTGATGACTGAGCGAATGAATTAGCCATTCCCAACTCCACTTCCTTAAGAGGAATGACATCTACCACCATGTAACCAAAGAGATGGCAGGAGTTTCAATAAATCACACATTGTGCATTAAACATAAAATATCATCACCCCCAAACATTTTACTTTATATAATGCAGTTGTATAGTAATCTGGAAAGTCATTATGATCAGCTGTCTTCTGAAAACCACTGAAGAGCAAAATAGAATCAAAGAGTTTAATAAGTTCAATCTAATCCTTTACAGAGGAAGAAATTGAGGCCCAGAGAGATAAAGCAACTTACTCATGGCCGTGGAGCTAATCTATAATGTGCCTTGAGACATAGTGTAGGTTTCCTGATTCCTAGCAGGTCCTTTCATTTATTAGGAGGTTGTGTAGGCTTTTTCTAAAGACCATTTCAAATGTGGTCATTGCTTATCTCTTCTCACCCCAAACCTGTTCCTCCCAGTCTTCCTCATCCTGGTAAATGACACCTCCATCCTTTTAAAAGTTCAGTCCAAAACCCTTAGAGTATATCTTTGACTCCTCTCTTTCCATTACACTCTATATATGACCCATCAGCAAACTCTGTCAGCTCTGACCTTCGAAATACATCCAGAATCCAACTATTTCTCAACATTTCCACTTGCTACTACTCTGGCCCAAGCTGCCACAATTTCTTGCCTGGTCTCCCTTGCCCCCTCACAGTCTATTTCCACATGCTAGCAAGAATGATCCTGCTCAAACATAAGTGAGATTATTCCATTCTTCTGCTCACAACCCCCCATTACCTTCTCTCAGCACTTTGGGAAAAGTTCCATATGATCTGTCCACTCTGCTGCCCCTTTAACCTTCTTCTTCCCCTCCAGCCCCCTTGCTTACTCTCCTCCAGCCACACAGATCTCTCACTCTTCTTCCAACGTGCCAGGTACTCTCCCATCCCAGGAACTTCGCTCTTGCTATATCTTCAGCCTGGAATTCCCATCCCCCAGGTATCTGAATGTCTCGTTTCCTTACCACCTTCAAGTTTTTGTTAAAACGTACACCTTTCCTGAAGACCCCGTGAAATATTGCAGCCACCCCTCCACTTTGCTGCCCCTCATCCCAGCACTCCTTGTTACCTTTCCTTGCCTTATTTTTCTCCACAGCACTCAACACTTTCTGATACATACACCTTGCCCGTCCATCTCCTCCCACTAAAATGTAAGCACCTAAGAGCAGAAGCTTGGTGGCATTCCCTGCTGTATTCCTAGCCATTAAAACAGCATGCAGTGGATGGTTAATAAAGATTTATTGATTGCATTAATTTTCTTGGGAGAAAACAGCCTTTAAAATGCTTAAATATTTCTCTCTGAACATATGTATTTTACTAATTTCTTTATTTAAAATACTAAAACCAATGTTTTTAATTCAGAGATTTAGAAAGAATGATTAAGAGATTTAAAAATAAGCAGATAGCACTTTTTCAATAAGCACGTGTTTAAACTGCACTCTGTTTGTATCTACATAACACACAGAGTACTTTGGACAGGGCCGATGGATAGAAACATGGCCAACTGTTTCTTAGCATTCAAACAGAATCATGCTGAATAAAATGTTTTAGCAAACTGTGGAGACAGGCCTAGGGTCTCTGTCATTAAGTCATAGCTACTAAGGTATGTAGCATGCTTACACCAGTGGGAGAATGCCCCTTCAGAAAAGTAAGTCATATATTAGAAGGCTATTCCTTAAAGGATAGAATGAAAGGCAAAGAGGAGCCAAAAAG
Source organism: Lagenorhynchus albirostris (assembly GCF_949774975.1). Lineage (NCBI taxonomy): Eukaryota > Metazoa > Chordata > Mammalia > Artiodactyla > Delphinidae > Lagenorhynchus > Lagenorhynchus albirostris. The sequence goes on from NC_083104.1 coordinate 69,260,746, forward strand.
ACCAGGTTAGGACCATCTCACCATGTAACCTTGTGCTAGCCATCCTGCTTGTACTTACTGTAAAAGGAGACACAAGAAAAGAAGGGGTGGAGGCGCTGGGAGAGATATATACATGATAGACAAAGCGGGGAGTTGTGAAGACCAAAGAGAATCTTTATAAGACAAAGTAATAATAACAATAATTACAATAATAATGAGGGGGGAGGAGAAATAAGAAGTAGAGAGAGAGAGAAAGAGAGAGAGAAACACAAAAAAATATCTGAGATGGTTTTATCCAAAGGGCAAGGGCAGGAATAGTCTCAAAATAAGGCCTATGAAAAACAACATAGAGAGGAATGCAAGAGAGCAATTAGGATTCCTTCAGCAGGACCCAGGAATCTCCTACCTAAATTTAGGCCAGAGACTAAATATGGGTTTAACCCGGGCTCAAACTTCTCCAGAAATCAAAAGTGGGGATTAAAGGAAATGATGTCATCTGAAACTGGAAAATAAAGGCAGTATGAAACAGCCATAATCCCCAAATTTAAGGCCTGGCTACTAGAATAGTATTCAGACAAAGGGCACTGATGACAATCCAGGGGTAGCTATTTGCTACTTTCCACCTGAACCATACAGTTCTGAACTGTGCTAGAGAAATAAAATGTAACACATAAATATGCATATATGTGTAATTTAAAATTTTCTAGTAGCTTCATTTCTTAAGTGAAATGAAACAGGTAAAATTATTTGTAATAATATATTTTAACACAATATATCCAACATTTTATCATTTTAACATGTAATCAATATGAAAAAAAATCTTGAGCTATTTTATATTCTTTTTATTTCATACTAAGCCTTCAAAAATCCTTGATATATCTCATACTTACAGTGCATCTCAATTCAGACCAGCTACATTTCAAGTGCTTAAGAGCTACATGTGGCTAGTGGCTGATACACTGGACAGTACAGATACAGAGCGTACATATGTACACTTGAGGTCAGTATACCATTTATGTTATTAAGAAGGCTCACCTATACAGCACACATCTTTAATAAAGTTTAGTCATGCACTGAACTTCTTATAAGAGCTAAACTATAGTGGGCCAAAAAGGAAAAAGATAACACTTGATAAACAGATATAGTAAAGAAAGGCTGAGATCTTGGGCTATCCTGTTGGATACAGAAATATATCCCCTTTTTAACTTTGGGCACAGCAATGAAAAGACAACTTGAATTCTATCTACTAGATAAAATAGAGAACTGTGGGCTTCCCTGGTGGCACAGTGGTTAAGAATCTGCCTGTCAATGCAGGGGACACGGGTTCGGGCCCTGGTCCAGGAAGATCCCACATGCTGTCGAGCAACTAAGCCTGCATGCCACAACTACTGAGTCTGCACTCTAGAGCCTGCAAGCCACAACTACTGAGCCCACGTGTCACAACTACTGAAGCCCGTGTGCCTGGAGCCCGTGCTCCACAACAAGAGATGCCACTGCAATGAGAAGCCCGCGCACCACAACGAAGAGTAGCCCCGGCTCACTGCAACCAGAGAAAAGCCCACGTACAGCAACAAAGACCCAACGCAGCCAAAAATAAAATAAATTAAATAAATTTTTTAAAAAATAGAGAACTGTACTACATTCTCCCCAAGAAATGGTGCCAATGATTTCACAGTGGCTATTAACGCAGTACAAGAATTAGTTCGATAGTAAAACAGAAATGAAGATGAAAAGAGAAAGGCTTACTTAAATCTGTAGCTTTCTCGCTTATTATTCACAAATCCATCTGCCAAATCACGAGGTAAGATGATCTCCAAGCTAGGTGTTAATTTTTCATCTTCATCTATGGAATAAATCTGAAAATGTGAAGACAAGTGAATATAAAATGGTAAAATTATGGCTTGAACAATGACCATGTTATTATGACATGCATTGTAATGGTGTTTAAAAAACTGCACTTTTCAGATAAAAAGTCATAACATAGCACAATTTGGATAATTTTCCTCTTTAAACTCTGTGCACACTCAAACAAATATATGGAACTGAACAAGAGGTAAAACCGAAATCAATGCCCAATCAAAGCTCAAATCCTCTTTGAATGATGTAACATTCAAATTTGAGTATCAAGTGTCTGTCTCCATTGTTGAGAAGCTAATAGCCCTGACAACAACATATTATCTAAGTATTATGTTGGAATTATGTACCAGAAATTAACATTTTACTACAACCAATAAGCATTTCTGAGCATTTCCAAAATGCTAGACACAGAGATGAAAGGACTGGGTCTGAGCCTTCTCAGAGAGCTCACAAGAATGCCCTAATTCAAGTTATGTTCAAAGAAGTAAACGTTTCCACGAGACATATTCAAGCGTCTGATAAAAGACATGTGGTTTCAAAGGAGACATGTAATTCATGTCTTTGATGTCATTTTCAAGATTCTCCTCCCAGCTCAGCCACTAATTAGAAAATGACCTGGGAGAAATCACTTAACCTCCTTAAGCTGATATGGAAATGAAGGGTCTTAACCAACCACCTTTACAACTGTAATATTCCCTGATTCTTTTCTTGGTTACCTACTCCTTTATTTATTGGCCAGGAAAAGCAAGAGTCAAGCCTATAAAGAGATCATGGGGAATAAAGAAAAGTCTACGATTCAATGTCCAAAGACCTGGGTCTAACGCTGATCTCAATTCACCAGCTGTGTGACCAGCCACTGCTTTCAGAATCTCGGTACCTTATACATAAAATGAAGAAAACAGAATTGCCTCCATTACAAGATTGCTGTGGGGCTCAAAGGATGTCATGGAAATGGAAGCATTTTGTAATGCACCATAAAAAATGTTAGTCATTAGATTTAGAGGTTTTTAAAAAAGATTTCTTGTCTTTCATCAAGAAATAAAATTCCTTCTAACAGGCAATACTTCCTGTTTAAGACCCATTTAGATGCTTGATTATGGGGGAAAAGTCATATTTTTAAATAAGTAAAAGCCTATCTAAATCTCCAGAAAGTCTGAATAATTTTCCTAAGCAGATTTTTATTGAGCCCTCTCATTTAAAATGTGAGGAGCTCATGTAAGAAAAGTCATGCTGTAAAATAAAATTATTTGTAGAAAGTAATGGCAGCAGGTCCAAGGCTTTCTGGCTAGGTTTTCTCAAGAGACATTTAAAAATTACATACTATAGGGCATTACATTATTTTTTTTAAAAGGTTAATGGCTAGACAGGTGAGTTAAAGGAGTGTGTAAGACATAAAACATAAAGGAGTGAGGGGTGCCGTAACATTTTTAAAAATCTGTAACACTCAGTACTCAGAAGAGAAAAAGGATCAATAATTAGAGTAGCTACTGTGACCCTCAACTCCTCTCATTAAGCCATTCTTTGAGGCATTAAGAAAAGTCCCTAATGAAAAAACTTGTTTACTCTAATAGATTGGCTTTCTACCGTTAGTCATAAAAATATGTGAGATAGTTTGTTTTTAATAGGAGACAGATCAAATGCAAGGATGAATATGAAAATACTTCAAAATATACAAAGCAGTATACAAATGAAAAGCATTGCCATTGTTAAAATGATCACAGAGCATCTTCTTATGTACCTTTTAATGTATTAATCTATAAATTATCATAATTTAATATATAGTGCCTTAGGGAATACGATTAATGAAGTAATGGAGCCACAAAATGAAGAGAAAAAAAACACACCTTTGAATCACTTGGTTTAATGTTACAAGGAGCATTTCTAGTCAGAGAAACAACCACACAGTCTTTGGGGGGCAAAAGGATAGGGTGCTAAAAGTGGGATTTCTAAGGAAGAGCAGGGATACTCTCTGCTCCAGGCACAGATGAACTCAAAATTCGTTCATCTGTGTTCTCTTATGTTTGTGTTATGCGACATAATGTTGCATCTCGGTAAGAATCTGACATTATTAAAATACACTATGATACCTAAAAATACTTCCTGGAGTAGCAAACAAGCACTCCACCGAATCGCACCAAAGAAATGCAAAAGGAGGTGCACTGAAATATTCAAACATTGCATTTTAAGGAAAGAGGAAGTTCAAATTAAATCCAGCGTTCTCCATCAACCCACCACCACCCCCGGTCCCACTTCTATCCATCTTCTCATGTTACCATATCCAAGCACCTGTTTCTGACTGCTGAGTCAATGTAGACAAGTTCAATATTTTTAGCTAAGAATCTGAGGAGGGCTGGGGGGGTAGGGAAATGTTACATATAATTTTTATAACTGATGCACTTTTACAACCCTTCTTGAAAATGAATGTAGGAGGAGAGAAAATGGGATGATACCCATGGTTCCTTTCTATACTCTTTATTCCTTAAAATTCAAAAAAAAAAAAAAGCCAATATTTTCTTTGGAGTCTTCTCATGCATCTTTTCCTAAAATGTATTCCACGAATGAAAAGACTGAAGATGATAAGACACTATATTCTCCTTGTTTTAAATACATAAATTACATGAGGCAAATGCTAAATTATGAGCTGCTATGATGTTACATACATACATACACACTGTGTAGATATGGGGTAGAGATAAAATATTATTAATAATATGCCCATTCCAGAGACTTGTGAACAGGACTCAGATTGCCCTTGCCTATATCCTTATTTTGTGAGGCAAAAAGGTTTTGTCCCAAGAGCCAAGAGCTTTGGAAAAAAAAAAATCTTTAATTAAAATCAGGGTTCTGCCACTCAGTAGGTGGGTAGCTTGGCCAAATTATTTAACCTGTCTGAGGCTCAGCTTCCTCATCTATAAAATGAAGAAAATGACATCAATCTTGCGGAGTTCTCTTGAGACTCAGGGATAATGCAGACAAAGCATCTAAGTGGTAAGAATGACTATGGTCCTTCCCAGGGAAAGAAAACAATGTTTGAGAAGCATTCAAAGTACAATACCTCTGCTCAGAATAAGGGTCATGTCTTAACCTTCTTTGTACCCTTTCGAGTTTAGCACCCTAGAGGAAACACCTAGTAATGCTCAGTTAATGTTTTCTGAATAAAAAGTTTATGTGTATTCTGTGTCAGGATGCATAAATATCTATCCATATCTGTAATGAGTGTATGTCAACGTTCACGCTTCTGTTCCTGATAACAATACAGTTAGTCAACGAATTCTAAGGGCCCATTGCGGGCAGAGCACCGTGTATGCTTTGCGTATCTTTATCTGTAACTATTGTCCTATCATCTCAGACACGGATAGGCACGTTTCTCTTGCTTGCACGTTTTGCCTGAGGACGAAAGAGAAGCTTGAGTGTACCTGGGTGGGCACAGCTGTGTGACTGTCTTCCAGAAAGGTGCAATAACGGTGAACAGCTGAGGCGCAGTCTACGTGAGCGTACACGCAGACGTACCTGCACGTGCACGTGTCTGCCGCTGCATGAACATGTGTGTCCGGGGGTACGCATGTGGCTCTGTGAAGGTTAGTCTGGACCCGCAGGGCTGGGTTGGGTGGGAGTGTACTGGGTGTCTGTCTGTCCGCGCCCCTGACCGCAATGCGCGGGAGTCTGCGAGGCTGCCCGGGCTCCGTGTCCAAGTGTGCTGAGCTCCGGGCCGCATCCAGCGCCTGGCGCCGAACCACTCACCCCGGCCCAGGCTCCTCGCGTGCCGCCCCTCCCCCGGTCTGAGAGGCCCCGCCGCGCCGGCGCCCGTGCTGCTCCGACCGTACCCCTTGTTGCTGCTTCCGGACAGTGGGCTTCACCCTGGCGAAAATTTGGATAGTCTGCTTCACCATCTCCTCCCCGGTTCTTGCACTGACCCTTGACCTCTCTCTCAGGCCGCGGCTCCCAAATCTTCTGACTCCCGCCACCTCAGGCGAGACGAAGCCTTAGCAACAGTAACTAGGGACACTACCCAAGGAGCACCGCGCCAACCAGGACCGCCTCCTCCCCCTGATTGGTTGCTGACGGGTTGGGGAGGCCCGAAGGGAAGGATTGAGGGTGGGGCGGGGCAGAGCCTAGCGGGGAGAGCTGCGCATGCGCATGGTGAGGTCCGGCTTCTGGCTTAACGCCAGAGCTGGCCTGGAGAGTGGTTAACGGGGTGATAACCGTCGTGCCTTGCTAGTTCTTCAATACATTCTTTGTCTCTGCCAACACCTCTTTTTAGCACTGAAGTCATTCTGGTTTTTATTATTCATTCATTGAAGAAATGGCACTTGATCTGTGACAGCAATATACTGGCCCTGGATCCTGAGCTGAGCAAAACTTCCTGTGCCCACTTGGAGATTAGGGTCTGATGAAGGAGACAGAGTTTTAATAGGAAATTACAAGTTATGTTGGGGTAGCGCGGGGTTCTGTGGAAGGGCACCTCATCTAGTTCTGTTTTGGAAGAGGCCAAAGTTGGAGGAAGGGGGACTGTTTCCCATGCAGTGGTCCTGGCATGAAAGGATGGGCTCCGGTGTGCACTGTTGGTGGGAATGTGAGTGGGTACAGTCACTATGGAAAACAGTGTGCACGTTCCTTAAAAAATTCAAAATAGAACTGCCATGTGATCCAGCAATTCCACTCCTGGGTATATATCCAAAAGAATTGAAATCAGAGGGATATTTGCACTCCCATGTACACAGCGATATTAGCCAAGATATAGAACCAACCTAATTGCCCACTAATGGATGAATGGATAAAGAAAATGTGATCTGTATAATGGGATATTATTTTATATATTTATTATGTTTTATGTTTATAATGGGGATATATATGAAGATTATTCTGCCAAAAAAGAAGGAAATTCTGCCATTTGCAGCAACGTGGATGGGCATTATGCTTAGTGAAATATGTTGGAAAAGAAAAATACTGTATGCTGTCACTTATATGTGGAATCAAAAAAAGTTGAACTCATAGAAACAGAGAGTAGAATGGTAGTTTCCAGGGGCTGGGGGGTGGGGGAAATGGGGAGATATTGGGCAAAGGGTAGGAACTTCCAGTTATAAGTTCAAGGGACTTAACATACAGCATGGTAACTATAGTTAACAATATCATGTTATATATTTGCTAAGAGAGTAAATCTTAAATGTTCTTTTCAGGAAAAAAGTAATAATGAGGTGATAGAGTTGTTAACTAGCCTCATTGTGATAATCATTTCATAATATATGCATGCATCAAATTGTCACATTGTATACCTTAAACTTATATGTCAATTATATCTCAGTAAAGCTGGAAAATAAGTAAGTAAATAAGTAAATAACAAAAAGAAAAGAGGGGCTCCTCAAAAGATACTGTTAACACATGGAAAGTTGTTCCACATCATTATCCACCAGGGCAATACACGTTAAAAACCACAATGAGATATCACGACACACCTATCAGAATGGCTAAAATTAAAAATAGCCGCAAAACCAGATGCTGACAAAGATACAGAGAAACTGAATCACTCATACATTACTGGTGGGAATATATAATGTGAAACATATCATAGATGATTGTACAGCTACTTTAGAAAACAGTTGGGTAGTTTTTTACAAAACTAGAGACGCAGCTACTATAAGATCCAGCAGTTATGCTCATGGGTATTTATCCCAGAGAAATGCAAACTTGTGTTCACACAAAAATCTATACATGAGTGTTCATGGCAGCTTTATTCATAATAGCTCCAAACTGGAAACAACTCAGATGTCCTTCAACCACTGAATGGTCAAACAAACTGTGGAATACTATTCGGCAATTAAAATGAAGAAACTACTGATGCATATAACAACCTGGATGAATTTCCAGGGAATTATGATGAGTAAAAGAAAACAGACTCAAAAGTTAAATACTGTATGATTCCATTTATATAACATTCTTGAAATGACAAAATTGTAGAGATGGAGAGCAGATTAGTGGTTGCCAGGGGTTAGGGAGGCGGGGGGGTCGGGTGAGGTGCTACGGCTCTACAAGGATCTTTGTGATGCACTGCTCTGTATCTTGACTACGGTGGTGGGCACAGAAATCTACATATGTGATAGAACCGCACACACACACACGCGTGCATATAAAATTGCTGAAAGGTTAGTAAGATTGAATAAGATGGACGGATTGTATCAACGTTCATTCCTTGGTTGTGATATTGCACTATAGTTATGAAAGATGTTACCAGTGGGAGAAACTGGGGGAAGAGGATGCAAGATCTCTCTGTGTAATTTCTTATAATTGCACGTGAATCTACAATTATCTCAAAATAAAAAGGTTTTAAGAAGAAACGCTTAGAAAAAAAAAAGAAGAAAGGCTTAGAGAATGAAAAGACAAACCACAAACTGGGAGAACATTGCGGCAAAACACATACCTGATAAAGGACTGGCATCTGGAATACTTAAAAACTCTTAAAACTTAATAATAAATAGGAAAACAAACTACCCGATTTGTTTTTTTACGAAGGGTGTCAAAGCATTAAACAGACATTTTCCACTATAAGGATGGCGAGTACATGAAAGATTTTCAACATAATTAATCATTAATGAAATGAAAAATTAAAAGTACAATCAGATACTATTACACACCTTTTAGAATGACTAAAAAGAAGAAGATAAGCTGGCATTAGCAAGAGTTGGCATGGATGTAGAGTATCTGGAACTCTCAAACATGGCAGGAGAGAGTGCAAAATGGACCAGCCACTTTGCAAAACAGTCTTCTACTTTCTTATATATAAAATTGTATATATACTTACCATGTGACCCAGCAATCCTACTTCTAGGTGTTTACCTAAGTGAATTGAAAACTGATGTTCACACAGAAAGGCAAACAGGAATGATTATTGTGGTATTGTTCACAACTGCCAAAAGCTGAAACAAAGCAAATGTTCTTCAACTGCTGAATGGATAAACAAACTGGTACATCCACACAATAAAAAGAAATGGACTGCTGATGCCTGTAACAGCATAGGTGAATTTCAGATTTATTATATTGAGTGAAAGATGCCAGAGGCAAAGTTACACACTTTAAAATTCCACTTTCATGACACTCTGAAAAAGCAAAACTATAGGGATAGAACCACTGACCAGATCAGTGGTTGCCAAGGGCTGGGGGTAGGGAAAGAGGTTGATTACAAATGAGCATGGGAGAGTTTTTTGGGGGGTGATGGAATGGTTTCATATCTTGATTTTAGTTGTGGTTACATGACTATGTACATTTGTCAAAAGTCATAGAACTTATCTATACACTTAAAGGGGTAAATTATACTGTATATAAATTGTACTATTATAAGAAAAGCAAAAAAAAAAAAATAGAGGATGGGAATGAACAGGTGTGGCAGTAGTGGGGATGGAGGAGAGGAGAGAACCAGGTATTTATGAAATAGATTTTAAGGACTTTTTCACCTGGTGCTGTGTGGAAAGGAAGAAATGACTCAAGATTGGGCAACTGTGTTGTTTTCATAGGTTGGCTTTTGTGAATCATGCTGCAGGGAACATGGAATGCATGTATCTCTTCAAGATGCTGGTCTCATTTCCTTCAGATATATTCCCAGAAGTACGACAACCTGTGTCCATCTACGAATGAATGGATAAAGAAGATGTGTTGTATATACATATACAACGGAGTATTATTCAGCCATAAAAAGAAGGAAATTGCAATTTGCAATAACATAGATGAAGGTAAGTGAAATAAGTCAGACAGAGAAGGACAAATACTGTGTAGTATCACGTATGAGTGGAATTTTTTTTTAAAGTCAAACTTATAGAAACATGGAGTAGAATGGCTGTTACCAGGGATTGGAAGGTGGGGGAAATGGAGAGATGCTGGTGAAAGTTTCAGCTATAAGTTCTGAGGACCTAATGTATAGCCTGGTGACTATAGTTAATAATACTGTATTGCATACTTGGAATTTGCTAAGAGAATGGATCTTAACGGATCTCACCACCAAAAAAAATTTTAAAGTAACTATGTGAGGTGATGGATACATTAATTTAACTTGATTGTGGTGAATATTCCACAATGTATACCTATATTAAATCATCCCACTGTACACTTTAACTATATACTTTTTTTTTTTTTTTTTTTTTTTTTTGCGGTACGCGGGCCTCTCACTGCTGTGGCCTCTCCCGTTGCGGAGCACAGGCTCTGGATGCGCAAGCTCAGCGGCCATGGCTCACGGGCCCAGCCGCTCCGCGGCATGTGGGATCTACCCGGACCGGGGCACGAACCCGTGTCCCCTGCATCGGCAGGCAGACTCTCAACCACTGTGCCACCAGGGAAGCCCTACAATTTTATTTTTCAATGATACCTCAATAAAGCTGGAGGGAAAAGACTGGGCAATTGGGTGTGTGGTGCAGGTACTCACATGGACACGTAAAATAGATCAGAGAGGGAAAGAGGAGCATAAGAATTTGGGGACGTGCTCAATTTCAAGCGCCTGTGGGACTTCAATCCATAGTTGGATAAAGTTTAGGAGAAAGCTATGGCTGAAAATATGGAATGGGGGGTCATCACAGGGTTTTTTTTCCAGAAGGTGATCAAGTGATTTACAAGGAGGGATGCTGCAATCCTAACACTGACGGTTGGAGGTGTAAGCAGGGCTACAAAGGAGGCTGGAGGGGCAGCTGGAGTGATGGTCTGAGGCAGAAAGGAGAATGTTGTAGCATGAGAGCCAAGGGGAGAGGACGCTTAAGAAGAAGAAAGTGTCCAACAGTGTCGGATACTAAAGAGGATGCACTGAAAAATGTCCACGCAATTTAGCAACTAGGAGGTCATTGGTAACCTAGACAGCAGCTTCAGTGGAGCAATGGGGTCGGAAGTCAAGATTACAAGGAGGCCCAGGAGTAAAGGACAGGCTACCGTTCCAGAAGCTTGCTGCCGAAGGGTTGTGAAGAAGTAAAACACAGGGTGAAAGCTCGAGGAACCCAGGGTAAGGAAGGGTTTTTTGTTCGTATCTAAGGGGGTAAAACCAATAAGGAAGGGGAGGTTGAAGGTACAGGAAGAGAGAAGATAATGTGAAAAATTGGCATTATACCAAGATGGTGAAATGGAAGAGGCTAGGGAGCAAGGGTATTCATAAAAGATCATTTTAAGTGTTGAATCATGGAGTCTAGGTTGCTTAGAGCTGCTAGTGACGTTTGACATGGAGGAATGTTATGAGGTTTGGAGGGACAGTGATGGGTCCAGCATATGGGAAATTTACACTTCTTGTCTGAGCGCCAGGCCACATGACCAAATGCATTGAAGGGGAAGAAGTGTGGGTTCACATCCCGCTTCTGTCATACCTAAGGGTGTGACACTGGGCAAATTATTTATGTTTTTAAGTCTCAGTTGTCTCATCCAGTAAATGGGGATGGATAATAACAACAGCTATGTCGCTTAGTTGGGAAGAATACATGTGGATACGCATATAAAACTATTACTGTCAGGTGAATAGAGAAGGCTCAGCACCCAAAGGGTTCTGACCTCTGGACTGGATTCCTTTGATTGTAAACGCCTCCTAAGGGGTGGAAACTGCAACATATATATGGATAGGAGACTTACCAGGGATTATAAACTCACATCTCCTGGGGCCAGACCGATGGAGTAAGCATGTCAAGCAGGCAGGTATACGACAATAGGCGGTGGTCCTGTCAACTGGAGACTCTGTGCCCCCAACTAAAAATATTCACGTTCAAAATAGCTAAAGTACAAGGCTTCCTAAATAAAGCACGACTGTGAGCCCCCAGCTTACAACCTCTGTTCCTGTTGCTGGTATAGCCGACTTCAGTAACTCCCAGGCCCAGTGCCTCTGACAGGTTTACCAAAATCTCAAACAGATGGCTCTAATGGATATTAAATAAGTTTTGAGATTAAATCTCCAAGTTACAGTGTCTTTCCCACAACTATTAATAGGTTGACATTCACTATTATTATTTGCACCTTATCCACTTGCTTAAATATGGGCATTAAGATGCCTTCAAGTTGTTTAAAAGATTCTTGAGCTCTGCAGTCGCCAAAATAACATATAACTGCACCAGGAAGAATAGCCAGGGTCTATAAGCCTCAAATCTGAAAGAAATCAAGCTGTGCCTGAAATGAATTAGTCTATAAGCAAGTTCGTTGGGTTTTGTTTGTTTGACTGTATGTTTTTTAAGAAAAATCAAAACTGTGATCCAGTACTACTTTTCAACTAGCTCTTTAGCTGTTGATCCTACAACTATAAAATGCGTTAATCTTTGTAGGTCTGGAGAGGGACCAGTTAAAATTTTATGGGCTGGTAATTTTGATATTATAGAATATATACCTAAAATTACCTAACTGCAGTAAACTTCTCCTTCCTCTATTTTATTCCGTGGCTTTGGGGGATTTATGATTGTTTGTTCAAAAATCTTTCACAGCCATAGCATCCCCCTTTGTTATCAGATGAGCAAGCATGTTCGGACAGGAGTGGTAGGGCCTCCACGAACAGGACAGAAAACATTTGATTGGGGTCTTCTCCTATTACTTTACTCCAAGGGGCAAGACAAGGAACCAGAATTTTGCTGTTTATTAGTAAATAGCCTTATTAATAGAATAAAAGTCAACCGCTGTAAACTGTCCCTCTACTCTCTTGAAAGCTGCTCTTATCCATAATAAGAACTCAAGAGCATGTTTGGGGATGATGGATAGCACGTCAGGCATGATTCCTTCATGCTTGCTGAGGGTCCCTGACTGAGGATCCCATGGAAAGGAGTTGAAAGCTGAGGAAGAAAGCATATTTTCTGTGGTGGATGCTTTCCTTGAAAATCCCCTTGTCAGCCGAGCTCCAGCTCATCAGTCGTATGAATGGTCCGTATCAGAGGGATCCCCTCATACCTGGTAGAATAAAAAAGCCACTTATTCCATTGTTTCTGAATCAAGTGGAGAATACATAGAGCATTTTCTGGTACTCATTAAATGCAGAATAATAACAACATGCTGTTAAATTGTGGAGCAAGGGCACCACAAAATCTGTAATATATAATGTCAGCAAAGAATTTTCTTTTGAGAGTATGTTCAGCTAATTTAAAGCATAATTTCATTACCATAACCATCTTCACACACAGAGCAGAGTGGAATTCATAAAACTTTACCAGCACTTGGGTTCATAGGATCCCAGTGGGAATCACTGGGTTTGGCAAACTAGCACCCCCTCCCTTTCCCTATCAGATGGTGGATGCAGATTTTTGACATCAGACTGGGACCTGTCTCAGGTTCACCTCTCTCTGGCTGAGAGGCAGAGGCTCCTTTCCTCCTGCTTTGTCTGATCCTCTTCCTGCAGCTCTCCTGTGGCTCTCACTGAACAGCGACATCAAAGTCATTTATGGCTGGAAGCTGGTGGCCAGCCATATGGAATTACAGCCCAGGCTCTCGCCGGATTACAGAGTGTCGCATGTGAACCAAATGACAGTGCCATGGCACAAAGGCTGGTAAAGCCTCCAGTTTTGAATGGAAAATATGACTGTGTATTTATGCACAGGCTCCTCATAAACAACCTGAATGTTTCACCAACATTCCCATGAAGCAAGGGATGGGCCGAGTTAAAATAGCTCCAGAATGCCTCTCTTCTAAGTAAATTACCCACCCTGTCCTATCTCCTCCGGTTGTTTACTTTAACGTGTTTCCCTGCATATTTCAGAACTCAAGAAATGCTTACCAACAAATAGCATAACTTAAGACATAAAAGAAAATGGCTCACATAGCAGAGTTTCTTTATTGAATGCATTATTATTGCCTCAAAGTCTAACAACACCTTACCCATCCTGGATGTAGCTCTTTAGCAATCACATCTGCCTTCATCTCCACCTCTTCCTCTCCTATTCGCTTCTCAATCCCTGCAGTCTGACTTTCATCTCCCACGCTCCACGGAACCTGTTTAAACTTCGCACCTCCAGAGTGATACCTTTCTGTGTATACATCCTGGAATAACATCATGATAGACCCAGTTGCCCAGGCTTGAGCTCAGAGTTGCTCCTCGCTGCTTCCTCCCTCTGAGATAGCTATATCCAGACAGTTTCCAAGTCCCGGTGATCCTACCTCCTAAATATCAATAACTTTTGTCTCTTTCCAGTCAACTCCATGCTTGCTACTTATTGCCTTAATGTGGCTCTTCGTCCTCTGCCAGCATTAGCAAAGATCTCCCAACTGCTTTTCTTGCCTCTAATCTCGTTCCCCCTTTATTTCATCATTGACACCTGCTACAGGATTAGCTTTATACAACGCAAATAAGTCCACATCACTCCTTGTTTGAAAACCACCGATCCTTCCCTGTTACAAATAGAATCGAATCCAAAGAGCCTTCCTAACCTGGTCCCAAAATGTCTTTACATCAACTTCACAGCCCTTATCATGTCCTCCACCCCTACTTCCCTGCCCCTCGACTCCAGCCACTGATTTCCCGCAGTTCCCAAACTTGCCATGCTTTTGCATGTCTCTGTGCCTTTGTGTGTGCTTTTCCTACTGTTTCCAGTGCCCTTTCCACCTTGTCCATTAGGAATACTCAACTCACCTTTCAAGACCCAGCTCAAATGCCACCTGCTCTGTAAAGACCATCACCCCCACCTCCCCTTGGCAAAGTTAGTGACCCTTTTCTGTGCAGCTATATCTTATACGTCCCTTTGTAATAGCACTTATTGTTCTATCAACATTGCCTGTATGTATCTGTCCCCCCTTCGTGCCAGGGATTATTTAAAACTTCAACTGTTTCCTGTTTCTGTCTCTGTATTCCCAGTGACTAATAAGACTTTATACACATACCAGAGATTTCTACATGCCTCATGAATGAATGAGTGCATGCATAACCCATTGCAAGGAATCAATAAAATAAAACCCCTCCAATTTAAAATTTTTATCTGAGGCTCATATTCCCATGGTGAAAATCCTCCTCCTCCTCTCTCACCCCAGAGAACAAAGGTAACCTGCAGACTGAGTAGACACTGAACAGTAGAAAGAGTTAGAAGCAAACACAGCATCGCCATTTCCATTTCTGAACCCTCTTTCTTCAGGCACAAAAAGATGGTTACCAATTTCCCAGGGCGATAAAGAGAGCACATTAACATTCGTGTCAGTGGACAAGAACAGGAACAGAGTGATAAGTATAAAAGCAAAGTAGTCCCATTGTTAAGTCAGTGAGTTTCACCCAGGGTGTCTGGGAAGCACTTAATGAATCTCGGAATAAACTTGTTTTTAATTTTAAAAAGAATGCAGTTTACGAACGACTAATTAAATGTTTATTCACCTTCTTTTGTTTCACGTTAAAAAGGGTTTGTTGGAAAGTTTGACATAGGCAGTCGCTGGCACTTCAGTAAACTGCTCTTCCTTCTCTCCCGTGAGTTTTACTCCCCCAAACACTAGAGGAATGTTTCCTAAAATACACAGCCTCTTGCCCTTTTCTCCCTCCTCTTTTCCCAGCCCAGCGTTCAGGGCCAGGTGAAACATCACTTCCTCTGAGCAGCCTCTCCTGATCCTCTCAAACTCCATACAGCGCTCTAGCTCCGAGTTCCCTTAGCATCCTGTATCCTTACACCACGCTATCATTATTACTTATAATAGACACTACGTACTCACCATGGTTGAGATTCAACCATTTTGTTGCGTGCATAAATAGTCTGGTTTTTTGCTTTTGTTTTTGATTTTTTGTTTTTTTTTTTGTGGTACGCGGGCCTCTCTCTGTTGTGGCCTCTCCCGCTGCGGAGCACAGGCTCCGGACGCACAGGCTCAGCGGCCATGGCTCACGGGCCCAGCCGCTCCGCGGCATGTAGGATCCTCCTGGACCGGGGCACGAACCCACGTCCCGTGCATCGGCAGGCGGACTCCCAACCACTGCGCCACCAGGGAAGCCCAATAGTCTGTTCTTTTGATTCGCTGCTAGTAGTCCATGGGTTAGATGTGCCGCGGTTTGTTTATTCACTCATCCAGGGTAAGACATAAGTCTTCATTTCTCAAGGGTTAATGCCTAGTAGTAGCATTGTTGGGTCATGGGGTTAGTGTATGATTAAATTTGTAATAACTCCTAAAAATTGTTTTCCACAGTGACTATACCATTATGTCCTCTAAACAGCAATATTTGGGAATTTTAACTTCTTTCTAGACTCATCAGCACTTGGTATGGACACTCTTAAAACACTTTCTAGACATTTGATAAGTACTGGTATCTCACGTGGTTATAATTTTCATTCTCCTAGTGACAAGTGATGGTGAGCCTCTCTTTACAGGCTTATTTGGCATGTATATATCTTTTTTTTTTTTTTTTTTTTTTTGCGGTATGCGGGCCACTCACCGTTGGGGCCTCTCACTGTTGTGGCCTCTCCCGTTGCGGAGCACAGGCTCCAGACGCACAGGCTCAGCAGCCATGGCTCACAGGCCCAGCCGCTCCGCGGCATGTGGGATCTTCCCGGGCTAGGGCACGAACCCGTGTCCCCTGCATCAGCAGGCGGGCTCTCAACCACTGCACCACCAGGGAAGCCCTGGCATATATATATCTTTGATGACGTGCAAACCTTTTGGCCACTTTTTAATTGAGTTATCTGCTTTTTGTTGAGTCTGTACATATATACATATATTATATATGATTTATGAATATTTTCTCCAAGTCTGTAGTTTATCTCTTCATTCTCTGAACAGTGTCTTTCACAGAGCAAAAGTTTTTATAATGTTAATGAAGTCTAATTTATCTTTTTTTATGGCTCATGTTTTTTGGTGTTAGATCTAAGAACTCTTTGTCTAATTCATGATCATAAAGATTTTCCTCCTTTTTTTTATAAAAAAGTTTTATAGCTTGACATCAATAGTCTTACATTAAGTCTTATGATGCATTCTGATACATTTTAAATTAATTTTTTATAAGGTGTGAGGTACATGGAATTGGATTGAATGTCTTTGGAGACATTTTGCCTTTACCTTAGAACACCCTGCTTCCAATTCAACCACTGCAAGACTTAAGATGCCCCATTTTCTTATGTCATGGTTGTAACTCTATCGAGAATCTTTGAGGCTGGGCAAATTTGAACTGAAGAAAGGCTTAATTTTAATCAGACAAGCTGACAGCAACGAATATTAATAAAGAAGAAATAGTGCAGGTGCTAAAATATCTAGTCCTTGTTTTGACAAGTATTGGTTGGCAAAATCAACATACAGTATGTGTATGTTTATCTCTATGTATACATCTGTTCATTTATACACTCTCTCACACATGCACACACAGACGCATCTATAGACTCTTAAATATTTCTGAGTTATTGCCTCTCCTTAGAGCTTTAAACCGTAATTTTACTTGTTCAGAAATTCCAGCTACCCTTTTCCCAGAGGCAGGAGATTTTGGTTAGTGGCTTTAGAATTTGTCACAAACTGTCACATTCTTCAGTTTATAAAATGGCCTTGACTTGGGTAGACCAAAGATGGATTTTCCATTACATCATTTAGAAATGGATAGGCCTTTCCATAAACACACTTAGACAATTTATCCCAACTTTTACTTTTTTTCTGTTTCATTTTCATGTTTTAATGGCCCTTTTGCTGGCAACCAGCACATCCCTTTGGGCACCGTTGGCAACGTCAGGAAGCTTGAGTGCATTTGACTTGCCCTGAATCAGCCAGGATGGCAGAGTGTCTTCTTTGCCAAGCCCACTGAGATTGAGACCTGAGGCATCCCCATCATCACTTTATACCCTGAGGCCTTCACACAGAGCTGGGAGCCTTTTAAATTTCTTGAATTGAGGATTAATGACTTTCTCTGTTATTAATTCTTCAGTGTTTATGGGTTCACTTAATATATCTCTGTCAGGCTTTAGCCTAAAATATTATCTTTGAATCAAAAAAAAAAAAGCAGTTTTCTAGGCCAGACTTTACCAAAAAACACAGAATACTGATTGTAAAAGATTGGATTGTTCAACTCTTCACTCCCCTGCAGTAGAGTTGTACATCTACACCCTTCCCCTTGCAGCTTGGCAAGGTACCACCACAGGACAATGGGACAGTGGAAGGAGTTTACTTCCCACCATACTCCACTTTGTTGGCACTTGGCTTGGCCAATGGAATGTTGTGGAAATGGCAGGAACAAAAGCTTTGTGTATGCTTACATGGTTTGGCTTGCCTTCTTGCACCCCTGTGATTCCCATAAGAAGAGCATGGCCCTGCTGGCTTCTATCCCTTCAGTTTGGGCCCAGAATGAAACACAAAAAGCTAACCCAAACCTGATCTGCAACCTGGACCTAAACTAGCCAAGCTGCAGCCTGAAGCAGAGCTGCCCTGGCCAACCCACAGACCAGTAAGTAAGAAAAGTAAAATGCTTGCTGTTTATAAGCCACTGAGTTTTGTTACTTAGCATTATTCCAGCAATAGATGACTAATACACTTACCTATCTCTGAGTCATGTTTTCCATAGACAGTCAAGTGCATATGAAACCCAGCACAAACTGTTACTTGCTAGGAGAAACAAACAAGTGAATACTGTAGCCATGAATCAGATAGGCTACCATCTTCTCATGGATTTTTCTCCAGCATAGCCCATTCTTCAAGAATCTGCTCTAAGCAGATTTTCTGAGCATCCTTTTAGTCAGATCAGTCTGTGTAGAATTACAGAATGCAAAGGCTGTCATTTCCTAGTTGTCCTCATAAGTGCTGGATCCCCACAGCTGAAGCCTCTATCAAGTTGTTACGTTACGATTCATACATTAGCAATGGTACAGCTTCCAAGCTGTAGGAGCCAGATTTCTTGGCAATAGAAAGAACCATTAAAATTCAGCCTTTACCCAAGAATATTAACAAACTCTGATCGTTAGCAGTTAATGTCCATTGCAATGCTCAGTGTGTATCAGCAGGAAATGACAGGGTGTCCTTTGTCTTCCCAATATCACCAGATGAACACAATTTCTTACATTCCTAGCTCCATGAATATATGTGCGTTTTGCAGTTACATTACTGGGGTTGGCCAGACCTTACGAGTATATTTCCTTACACTTAGATTTTTAGCTAGATAATTTTAATTGGAATCTTTCATTCCAGTGTACTGTTTCAAAATCTAAGGACATAGCTGGAAGTTTCCTTTACCAAGCATATCTCAGAATAAGATGCCATCATCTTACCAGCAGAAAGTTCCTAGGCCACCTTGAGCCTCAGATTTGTATCTTTATGGCATGATCAAAGAGTCTTCCTAGTTTTAATGCCCTGAATATTGAAAAATAATCACCAAGCCCATAAAAGTCATACTTAACCTTATAAAACATGTGTTGGCTCAGTTCATTTTCTCAAAGCTCACCTCCCCTCTCTGCCTTGACTTTGTCTACTGCTCATCCGGCCATTCCTTTCTTCCATGAATCAGATTGCTTCTCCTCTGACTAGCCAAACGCAGGCAGATTGAGCAAGGCTTAACTGTATGAGAGATCTTTAGCCTACAAGAGCAAACATTAAGGGGTGACATTATAGTCACCTTTTAACATTTGATGGTGTGTCATGCAAAAAAGGCAATATGTTAGAAACGAAAAGAAAGAAAAGAAAAGAAAGGAGTAGGCTTGTCCTGTGTTGCCATGGAAAGAACAGAGCTAGACAAACCAGTAAGAACAAGTCACAGAAAAGAAATTGGGCTCAATGAAAAATCTTTCAAACAATTGGTGATGTCTAGTTACAGAATAAAAAGCAGTGAGCCCCTGTCAGTGAATGTGTTCAAGCTTCTCAGGCATAATAGATACTTAATTCCTACGTCTCTGAGTACCTTCCAGCTCTAAAATATTATGATCTGATCTATTTGATTCTCTGTAGTGTATCAGCATGAGTGTTTGTGCAGTGCAGGATAACATGGGCCATAACATTTTCATGATTCTGAGATTAAATGGAAAAGACAAGCAAAATTTGTAGTCTTGAATCTAGTATGTCCTTTTGAATAGTCCTACCTTCTGTGGAGTCCAAATTAAAATATCTTACATCGTAAGATAGAAAGCATTCTATGCCTGCTGGTTAGTTTTCTGTTATACCCACAGCCTGATCTCCACTGTCTAGAAACATAAATATGTGTATATCTCTATGCCTGAGATCATGTTAATTTATTACCTCCCATGGTAGTCCTGAAAGAAGCTCGTTACTCCACTTTCTATTTTCTGACCACAACAACTTCGGGGTTACGTTTCTTTTAATCCAGTTATATTAACATGCGGAGTGTACCAAGAGAAACACTTTCTATGCAGACTTAATAAATCAGGAATACAATTCAAAAGGAACAAAAATGGTATATAGTGAAAAATTCTTCCTTCTCACTTCTTTAAAAAACCAAAGGTCAGATTAAAAAAAACTATATTTAAGACTTAACTTGACCATCCAGATGCTTTAGTTTGAGATTGGGATTATTTTCTTCTACCTACATGTAACCTTTAGAAAGTCCTTCACTGTGATTGATTAGTGACAAAATAAGTGTTTGAAAGAAAATGTCTTTCCTGAAGCATCTTTGCCCTGGTGCAAAATTCTAGGTTAGCAGTCATTATTTATTTAATTTTTTTCAGCACACCAAAGCCTGGATTCCGGCCTCCATCTATGTTGTTGAGAAGTCAGTTGTCAGTCTAACTGCAGCTCTTGTTGAAGGCGTTCTCTTTTCTCTCTGGCTGCTTTTACGATTTTCTTTTTGTCTTTGGTTTCCTGCAGGTGCCATCTACTGCACCCAGGTGTGAATTTCCTTTATTTATCTTGCTTTTGATTCATTATGCACCGTGAATTGGTGGTTTTCATCAGTTCTGGAAAATTCTCGCCCATCATTCTTCAAATATTGCTTCTCATCCTTTATCTTTTGCTTTTTCTTCTTGAATCCAATTAAACATCTTAAAATTCCTTGTTATATACTCTATGCCCCTTATCTTCACCTCTGCATTTTCTAGGGATTTTGTTTGTTTCTCCATGCTTCATTTGTAACATTTTTGATCCATTTTCTAATTCTCTAAGTCTCTCTATAGGTGCTATTAAACCTCCCCATTGAGGTCTTATTTTGGTTACTATATTTTTCAATTCTACAACTTTTTATTCGGTTTCTTTTCAAAAAAGCCATGTCACTTTTTATGGTTTCCAGTTCCATGCTGTAGTTTTCAGCTTGTCTTTTTAGCTCATCGAATATACTAAACATAGGTTTTTTTGTAGCCTGTCTCTAGTAATTTTAAAATCTGCAGTCCTATAGCCTACTCTTTTCACTTCATATTATATTGTTCACATAATGTTATCGGTCTCCTTTCTTATAATTTTGATATCTGAATAATATTATGTTGATTAAAGGAATGATAATTTCCTCATCAATAAAATGGGGATAGTCTCACCTCTTGGGGTAGCTGCCTGACTCACAATAATTTATCTCAGAGAGTAGACCCTAAGTAATTATTTCTGCCCCTATGTATCTTTGCAATGATTATGACTTTAAAAATAATGTTTATGAGTAGATGGAGTCTTGAAGAAAACATGGAAAAATGAAATAAGTTGATAGGGTATTTGAATTGCATGTGTTTAAATTTCCCATTATTTATATTGAAATACACTTGCACAGTAAACATAAACCATAAAAAGTAAAATGAAGTTCTTTAAAGCTAAAATGGTAATATTTTATATTTTAATGAGCACTTACTATGTATCAGGCCATATTCTAACCTCTTCACATGTATTAGTTCATTAATCATCACTCTTTGAGAGGTATGATTATTATTCCTATTTTACAGATGAGAAAGTTGAGGTACCAATGGGGTAAATAACTGTCCATGGTCACACAATTAGTAAGGGGCATGGCCAGGATTCTAGCACAAGCAGTTTGGCTCCAGAAATCACTTTAATTATAGCTTTATGAAAAATAAGAGGAAACAGGAAAGAAAAAAGAGTATCAAGAAGTATACCTACACCAGTATACCTCTTTTTACCACACCTTCTTTGACATCCCCAGCTCCATTCTGTACTAGCCTTAGAGGACTACGAAAAGATGTGAAGAGAAACAAAGAAAGTGTTCTAGGTACTATGGATGTGTAACAAGTCACCCTAAGACTAGTGGCATAAAACAACCAGTTGTTTTGCCCATGGATATCATGGGTCAGGAATTCAGAAAGGGTAAAGGGAGCAAGACTTGTCTCTGCTTCACAATGTCTGGAGCCTCAGATGGAAGACTTGAAGCTGGGGATAGAATCATGCAATCCTCTGAAGGCTCCTTCACTCACATGTCTGGCTGTTGTTGATAACCATTAGCTGTGAGTCTCAGCGACTCTCCAGGGGGACTTTCCTCAGAGACTCGTTTGAGCTTCCTCATAGCCCAGGGTTGGCATCATGCAGAGTTAGCACTTTCAGAGAAAGAGAAAAAGAAGTAGAGATAGAGATGGAGATGGAGAGAGGGAAAGGGAGGGAGAGTGAAGATAAGGCTGAAACTTTTATTAGTTAGCTAGGGAATTACACAGCATCTTTTCTGCCATACTCTGTTGGTTGATGTAGTCACGAACCCCAGCCACGCTCAAAAGAGGGACAGTCACATGTAAGAAAACCATATGAGATGGGATATATATTGACAAATATAATATGCCTGAAAAGGAATATACAAAAGTTCATTTCTGTGTTGCACCGAAGGCAACAGAAAGAAGAGTGGTGATTTAGGCAGTCTTTTTTAAGTAAAAATATAGCTAGCAGAAAAATATGCATCTTCACCCAGAGTAATGGTGAATAAACAGATATATTAATTTACTTGAATGCAAATGAATTTAAAACTAACAATCTTTCTAAATCTTCCCTGAATGATTTATAAACTGCCTCCAGTATTTTACAGTAGGACACATTCTGAAGGAAGAAAAAGTCTGATTTCACATATAATGACTGATCTTTATATCCAAGGACCAAACTTAGAGTACAGCTGTGGGACAACGCTTCCCATAAAGCAGACAGACTCTTTGATAACAAGAGCTTATATGGGGTGGCAATTTCCTTCCTAAGTGTAAATTATGACACGAACAGGCACTTCATAGAACAGAAAATGTGTCTTTATTGTCACTGAACAACAGTGACACCAAAAGATTCATGTTAAGAAAAACAAATATGATCTTTCAACAAACATGGTCAATGAGACCAGATTGGACATTCTACTTATGAAATGAAACTGACGCCTATAAGAAACCAACAGATTATGACATACTGTGCCTTCCTGAATATCAGAAAGCCTGAAATATCAAAAACTGTTCTGCATTCACTGGTTTTACCTAAGACTCTGATTTTAAGGTCAAAGGCAAAGCCGGAATGGTTAGAAGAAGATGGCTGTGAATCTCCACTATATCGCAGAAGGCCACTTCTAGATCATCCCTACCCCAGTATGCATCAGATGAGGTGGGGCAAATTTCAAACCAAACAGGCTCAATAAAATCCTATTCAGGAACAAATCAATATGTATTCAAATACAATCCAAATTCTCAACCTGTGCAAAAACAGCTGTGAGTTATTAGCAAGAAATCTCTTAAAGAAAATGATCATAATTATAAAATTCAGAGGCATCAAAGCCAGACACAGGCACAAGAATGCACAATCCTATCCAGGGCAGATGGATATGTGGGTTGGACCAAACGCTTTATGGGAACCTCAGTAGATGTGCAGCTAAGACGGTGGCAGGGAGGACCAGGAAGAACTGGAACCTCTGCTGGACCACTCCTCATGCCCGCCCAAACCCTCTGGAATGTGTGAGCTCCTTCACCTCATGCCAGGTTGTTTGGTCCCTGGTATCCTAGTAGCAATACCTTTAAGAACAACAACAAAGACAATTCTGAGGCAAGACGTGATGATTAGAATAACTACTTAAGAATCTCTTTGTGTGCCTATTATTTATCCTGACCACTGGCAATTGGCAAGTTTATGCAGAGATCACCTGCCTGTTTTGTTTGTTTGTTTGTTTGTTTTGCGGTACGTGGCCTCTCCCGTTGCGGAGCACAGGCTCCGGACGCGCAGGCTCAGCGGCCATTGCTCACGGGCCCAGCCGTTCCGCGGCATGTGGGATCTTCCTGGACTGGGGCACGAAGCGGTGTCCCCTGCATCGGCAGGCGGACCCTCAACCACTGCGCCACCAGGGAAGCCCGACCTGCCTGTTTTTTAAGTCATGAAGGTTTTCTTTAATGGTGGCAGGAGTCTGTTTAAGATTGTTAAGTAGTAAAGGAATACTGTGAATATAATTTAATAGAGCTTGTGTAAATCGGAAGTAAATCCAAATTTACATGTGGGTTAAAAAAAACCTAGAGGATGATTATATAAAATTCTTCTTGTTGAACTAAGTGATTTTTAAATAATTTAAGAATATACTCTTGAGCTAAAACACTCGGTTGTTGGGAAAACTCATTTTCCCTGCAAAAGGAAAAAGAAATTTCCAAAGGCTGCTTATGCATTTTGCTGCTTTGCAGTGGTATTCAATTGCCAGACAGTTCTGAAAGTGTGTCTTTGGAGACATATCCAGCTTAGTGGGCACGGAGTCTGGATTCTGCTGCAGTGCAAGATGCAGAAGCTGATCAGTGCATCCTCCTTCCTCCGGGTCATCCTGGAGCTTTTGACTGACCCTCTACTGGAGGACAGAAGAAGCTTGCCATTCTTTGGGGAGCAAACTTGAAAAATGACGTTTTATTTCAATCTCACTCATAGTCAACATGGACCTAACACATTATGTGAGTTCCTTCCCTTGTCTGACAGTGGAACCAATGGCCCGCTCTGGTCCTCTCTCACTTAGCCATATTGGGTCATAGTTGTCCACACAGCAGTCTCCTTACCACACCGCAGGGGGACGCCACCCACTGCCCAATATCATCAGAATATGTTGTCTTTCTGTGTTCCCACTTCTTAATGGCTGCTGCTTTCCCCCCTCCTCAATGGCTTTCAAAGGCCTCATTATCCATTTGCCAATCTCAGCCAATAAGTGCCTTCCTTCTGGCCGCAGACTTTATAGAGCTGCCCTTCTCTCTCAAATCACTTGTCAGACCCAGAACAAGCTCCTGCATCCGTATTTCCACATAGGGAGGTTGTTTATAAAAGGCCAAGGGGCTTGCTTCATTTCTCCATTGTCTGGAACATACCCATCATTGCACGGAATTATACAACATATTAATGGCTTCTGAAAATAATGCTTACCGTGTCTCTTGGAAAATCAGGATAAAATTCACTTCGAATAAAATGACCAGGGTGAGCTTAAAAAAGAAACCCACAAGAACTCACTTTCTGAAACAAAACAGAAGCCCTTTTGGCCTGAGCAATGTCCTCAAATTTATTTCTAGTCAAGGATTATCATGGAGACAAATAACCCAACAGATACTGTTATCGAATGCAAGTTTGTGTGCCCAATGAGCAGTGAAACTAAACAAACTGGAAGGTCAGATTTTGGAGCAGAGAAAGGTTTATTGCAGGGCATGCAAGGAGAACAGGTGGCTTGTACCCCAAACCCCCAAACTCCCTGAAGGGTTTCAGCAAGCATTTTTACAGGCAAGGTGAGGGAAGGGCTTGGGTGGTTGCTGCAAACATCTTGGTGTTGGAATCTTTTGTTCTTGCAGTTGTCCCCATGGGTCAGGTCACCATGTTCCTGTAAACCTCCAAGGAGATAAATGTTATTCTCTGCTCTGCAACTTTTTATCTCTATATGAATAGAAAAGTGTTACATCCTTAAAGGTCAGAGCCTTGAGAATGGTCTATCCTGTATATTTCAGGCCACAGGCAACATTCTTCACTTGAAGCAAAAGCAATAGAATACAAAGTTTCAAGTAAAAGAAGCAGAGCTAGTATGTAGTCAGATTTGTTCTTTCTTATTATAGTACTTGTGGACTTTTCCTAGTAGGGCAATGGATTCTCTACCATCTACCATTCTCTTCCCACTCCAGAATCCATACTGCTGAAAGGTACAGAATCTACAGGACCAGATTGTAAACGTCTAGAAATCAGCTTCTGAGACTTAAAACACATCATCATGCGTAGGGTAGTGTCCTCAGATACTGTTAATTTAGCCATAGTTCAGCTTCCAGTTATGTGACATAAGATAAATATTTGATAATACAGGCTGGATTGAATTACCTCTATATAATAGGTCTGACATTTAGAAGCAGAATTTCTAAGATCTCAAGCTACCAAAAAAATATAAGAAACATAGAGAAATTCCCTCCTATCATCACACAAATGGTGAAATACTCTCTAGGGAAGCTGAGAGGTTGTTCATAATTAGTTGAAAATGTATTTCAGCTGAACTAGGATCCCTCACGTGGACATTATCCTTGGAGGATTTCAACCACTTTTACGGCTTCAGCTACCTCCTAACGGTGGATGATTCTCAAAATGCTTTCCAACTCCTATCGCTTTCATGATCTCTAGACCACTCATTGCAACTCTTTCTTGGAAATCTTCACTTGAGTGTTCAACAGCCCGCTCAAAATTAATACGTGCAAAGCTAAACTCTAAATCTGCTCTTCCTCCTATTCCAAATATTATTTTATAACATTATCGTCCCTGCTGGACCCTAGCCAGAAACCCAGGCATCATCCTTGACCTTTTCTTCAACCTCACTCTCTGGAGATACAATCAGTTACCATATCTCATCTTGTGTGCCTTCTTAGCTCTTTTCATTTTTAACAGTTTTTTGAGTTTTAATTTACATTTCATGAAATTGAAATTTTATGAAATGACATTTCATAAAATTCACTCACTTTAAATAGGCTCTTCAATGTGTCTCAATAAATGTATATAGCTGTGCAAACATCACCACAATCCAGTTTTAAAACACTCCCGTTATACCGAAAAGTTCCCTATGCCTCTTTGCATGCACACCCTGGCCTCAAACAACCACCTATCTGTTTCTACAGTTTTGCTTTTTCTAGAAATTTTGTGTAAATGGAATCACATAATATGACAGCTTTTGTATCTGGCTTCTTTCACTTTCCATGACGCTTTTGAGATTCATCCATGTTGTTGCATGTACCAATAGTTTGTTCCTTTTTATAGTTGATAGTATTCCCTTGTATGAGTATTCCACATTTTGCTTATTTACGGACATTTGATTGCTTTTCCAGTTTTGGGCTACTGTGCCTAATATTGGTAAGAACATTCTCATACAAGTCTTAGTGTGGATATATGTTTTTGTTTCTCTTGCATAGATAACTACAACTGGACTTGCTAGTTTATACGGTGAGTGTATGTTTAACTTTTTCAGAAACTGTCATAGTTTTGCAAACTGGAGCTCTATTTTACATTCCCACCATCAGTGTATTTAGCTTCCAGATCCTCATTTTCCCACATCCTCATCAACACTTAGAATTGGCTACCTTTTAATAGTAGCCACTCTAATAGGAGTAGCAGGGCATTTCATTACCATTTATTTTGTATTTCCCTGCGGGCTAATGATATTGAGCATCTTTTCATGAAATTGCATCGCTTTATCTTCTTTGGTGTTAATATTTTCTGCTCTTTTTTATTGAGTTGTTTGTCTCTTATTATGGAGTTGTAAAAGTTCTTTATATTTTCTGGATACAAATCCTTTACCGGGTATATGTTTCGCCAACATTTTCACAGAGTCTGTGACTTGCCTTTTCATTCTCTTTGTGGTGTCTTTTGAAGAGCCAACATTTAACTTCTTAGCTCTTTTGAATCTGGCTCCTGCCTCTCTTCCCACAGCCACTTCCTTGAGTTCAGCTGTTTCCCATTCTTGGCTGAATTTTTGTAGTAGCCTAATAACTAGTCTCTTTATCTCCCCATTGCATTTTCTAAAATGTCTTTTGCTTTCAGGACTAAACATAAAATTTGTAGCCACACATATGGGACAACTATGGAGGGATGCCTCTCACATCTCTCCCTGAAGAACCTGATGCAGAGAGCATAGTGACCAACAGCCTCCAGCCACCACAGCTGGGGATCCGCCACAGCACTCACTCCAAGGCCACTCTTGCTCCAAACTGCACCAAGCCAGTGACTGAGCACCACGCGAGACTCTCCTAACAGGCGACCCTTGCTCGGGAGCTCCTAATCAGCCTTGCCAAGGCTTTCTCAGGATTTTGCTGCAGTCTGAAGCTTTTCTGACCCAATCCCGCCTTTCCTCTTTCACAGGTGTCAAACCTACATCACAATCTGAAGGCTCTCCTAGCCTTCTCCTATTTCCTCTCCCTTTATCCTGACAGGTGTTTTTCCCAATAAATCTCTTGCCTGTCTAGTCCTATCTAGGCATTTGTTTCTCAGAGGACCCATCTGACACAACAGGCAAGGCCATTCTTGATCCAGCCCCCAACTGACCCCTCAGTCGTCCGTGAGCTTGTGCCTTCTCCTTTCAATATCATGACTATGGAGGGAACCAGGGCTTCTTCCGCCATATCCCAGCTTCCTCTCTTTTGTTCAGACTTCTGAGGCAGCAGAAGAAAAGTCCATCTGCAATACTAGAAATACTAGATACTAGCAATACTAGAAATACTAGATACTAGCAATACTAGAAACGCTATGATAATGTGCTGAGGAAGCCTTATAGGAAGAAGCCTTATAAGAAAAGCAAGGACTCCAAAGAAAATTCAGCCCTTCCAAAGAATATGTACCCCCAACACCTTCTTTTGAGCTATGTGTTGGAGGAAGAAACAAAAAAAAAACCCTTTTTCCGTGGGGAGTTATTCTCCTTGTACCCATAAATAAATTCACTCTTCCTTTCAAAAAATGGTGCTTCTGACCCTACTCAAATGTGCCGTTGGAAGGGTTTTGTCAGTGAGAGACAGCAAGGGGACATGCAGTGTTTATCATCATAGGAGTCTCATGGGGCTCTTAAAAAGTTGCAGGGCGCTGAGTCCCAACCCAAACCTCCTAGATTAGACTTTCCAGAGAAAGGCACTGGGAAGATTATTTTGGACAAGTGCCCCAAGTAATTCTCAGGATGTTTGAGAAATACTGGTAGAGTGGTTAAGAATACAAGTACTAAAGCCAGCCTGATTTAGTTGAATTCTAAATTCTGGCCTTTGCTAGCTGTGTAATCTTGGACAAGTTCCTTAGTTTTCTCATCTGTGAAATGCGATAATGAATAGTACTTCCCACATAGGTTGCCATGAGCACCCAAAGAGTTAATGGTTACAGTATGTGTAGGACAGTGTCTGTGATGTAGTAAGTTGCTCATGAAATCTGAACTCTTTGTACTGTTGTTGGTATTGTTATTATCACCACCATTATGAGTCTCATTAGTGACAGATCAAATGCAACAAAATCATGAGCACCTGCCAGGTATTATGCTAGGGTTTAGTATGGAAAGAGTGTGTTTTTGAGGGGTAGGATTAAGATATAGAAGTGAGCACGACATACCATCTGCTCAGAGCTAGGTGAGTTTTTCCTTTACCCATCCACGCTCTCCCGTCTAATCTCCGTCACCCATGGCATTCATTAGGTAGCTATATGCCAGGATTAGTAGCGGGCTCTGTTGTTGGTGCAGAGACAAGCTTAACAGTCTTTGATCTGGGCTTCAGAGAGGCTCTGAGATGTACAGGAAAGAGTCTCTGAGTCGTCAGTTCAGAGTTCAAATCCCAGGGTATCTCATTAGAGTAGTGAATGACCTTGAACAAATTACTTAAGCTCTCTGAGCTTTTGTTTCCTTAATTTCCGAATGTTTTCTACCTCTCTATTGTGGGCTATTGTGAGGCTTAACTGAGATGATGTATGTAAACTCCCTGGCACATGCTGGGGGCTGAAGAAATGGACGTCCCACCTTGTTTCATTAGGACTGTTTTTGTTCACTGAGATAGATTTTAGTTTTTAGTTCACTGAGTAACCTACCCACAGAGCCTGGATGAGCCCAGCTGTATCCCTGTGAGAGGAGAGTTTCAAGGCCCTAAAGGCTCCCCAGACTGCCAGACTTATAACTCAGATAAACCATTTTCACTGTGGATGCCTCTGCATGAGAATTGTCACTCACTCCTTGCACGTGTATTATCTTGTCCTTTACTCCTATAGTTCGGGAGTGGCAGTTCCAGGGTCATTTAAAAATACTGATAGACATACATGTCAGCTCAACAAACCCAACTCTTTCCCCAAACTTTGACTTTGGTTTCATCAACGTGATTTCGAATTCTTGCTCTCTGCCTCGATGCTGAGCACATATGGCCTCTGTAAACATATCTTCAAAATGTTTTCAAAGTTTCCAAAGTGAACTTTGGAACAGGACAGTAATATCACCAAAGCAGAAGTCATTGGGGAAATAATCTTTCTAAACAGGCTAATATGCTTTGGACTTTGATGTGTCCAAATTTCAGAGGAATGTATAAATGTGTTGGTATAAATTTTATTTTTTAAAAAAATTAGGACATTTCCTGAAGTAGTTGCCAAAATGTTGCCTAATTTAGAATTGTTCTTTCCACCCTGGTTTGCAAGGGCTTTGCTATGGGGTAAGGTTACATAACGGATATTGCAAATCAAAATTTGCTTCTTACAGATTTCCAAGCCTAAAGCGAAAGTTAGTCCCCAAAAATGGATTAGAAAGTACTTGAAAGCTTTCTGAAGTGGTGGGTAGGATTACACAAAGATAGTGATGGGCAGTTCATAACGTTTTTGCTATTTTTCAGGTGTGATGGTGAACTCCTGCAAGTTAATAAAACAGAAATAGAGACATAACAAAACCTTTCTGGCACTGAGAATGAAAATGCTGGGATATTCTAAAAATTTGCTAGATAAGCAATTCATGTTCAAAGTGAAATAAATCATACAAATTATATGATTGATTTATTCAAATATGAGTCTATACTTCAGGGAAAAAATGATTTCTGAGGAACAGAATGAAATTCTGGACATCCCTTGATGAATAATTGCAACTACTTAGATAAAACTGGGATGGAGTCACAGGTGGAACGCCAATTCCTAGGAAGTTGAGCCACAGTGGATCCTTATGTAACCTTGTACAAAAAGGAGAGGTTATCCCTGGGGTGACAGGAAGAACCTCCTTTTTCTGACAAAGTGCAGCAAGTAAGTGGAATCCTACCAGAAGAGTTTTAGAAATGCCACTAGATGAGGGCTAGTGCCACAGCTGGAGTGGCAGCAGGCAAGTTCTCGCCTCCTTTCCTGGTGTGAGCTGAGAGACTGTTTAAGATGTTTAAGAGAGTCCTGCCCAAGTTAAGAGATTTAAAGCACATCCCAATGCAACCTGGCAGAGGGATATTTTTTAACCTTAGTCCTTGGCATGTGTTTTAGTCATTTATTCCTACAAAACAAATGATCTCAAAACTGTGGCTTGAAACAACAATTTATTATTTTTCATAATTCTGCACTCATTTGAGCAGTTTTCTGCTCCAAGAGGTGTCAGCTGGAGAACTTGGAAGCACTCAGCTGGTAGCTGGGCTGGCAGGTCCAGGAAGGCATGCTCACAGGTCTGTCTACTTGGTGCTCCATCACGTTGCCTCTCCACGTGGTTAGCGTGGGCTTCCTTAGAGCATGGCATTCTCAGGGTGGTCCGGCTGCCTGCGTGGCAGCTGGTTTTGCCAGGTCTTGGAAGTTCCCACTCAGGGCTTTTGTCACATTCTGTTGATCAAAGCAAGACATAAGGCCAGTATAGATCAAAAGGGAAGAGACACAGATCCCTCATCTTGATAGAGCAGCATGCATGTACAAGGAGGAAAAGAACTGATGGCAGCCCTCTTTGGGGGGTCTCTACCATAGTCTGAAAAAGTGGGGCATTTGAGGCTGGCGGTCGATGGCGTTGGAGAAGAGCATGAAATCAGGCTAAGCAGGGGACAGCCCTATCTGGGGGCACAGCTGGTGTGTGAAGCTTATTAAAGCGTAGGCACTTGGGCACCAAACTGCAGGTAGAAGTTCAGAAATAGTGCAACGGGAAGTTGATCCTCAGGAATCGTAGGGGAAAGGAGAAAAGGAATCTGGGAAAATTATACCAACACAAATCAGGCTTTCCGTGATACCGTGGATTTTTAAAAGTTACCTATCTATACAAAAACAAGATCTTTTTGCATCGTCTTTGTATCACTGATGACTCAAAGCTTATGACTTTAGGTGAAGAGCAGGGAGATAAATGGCTCAGAAAAGATGGGGCCAGAAAAGCACAGTCAATTGCCTGAGCTTGTCCTGGTTGCAGCTGGCTTCCCCGTCACTGCTTTGGAGCCTTGACGTGAAGTAGCCAGCGTTCTCATTGCGGAGAGGAAGTGCTCTCCTAGGGAGTGCTTGTAGGTGTGGTCATCCTAAAGACCTTTGCTGATGGGAGTGCTACTGGCGTTTAGTGGATAGGGGCCAGAGCTGCTAAACATCCAAACACCCCACACACTTGAGGAGAACTGTTCCAGCCCAAATGCCAGCAGCACCCTAGTTGAGAAATACAAAGTAGACAATTGGGGTGATATAGAGTATTTGGGTGGAAAATATTGAACTTGGAAGATGCAAGGACTGTAAGATCCCACAATAGGCTGTAGTCTTACGGTAAGACCAGAGTCAGAAGTGATACTAAACTGTAGGAAGTATGGTGCCTATAGAAAATACACTCTTTAGATCACGTACCCAAAAACGGCCGCCTTTGGAAACATGCATTTCCTCACTTATCTCAACCATTCTGAAATGTTAGATGGAGAATCAAGAAAGGTTATGATTTTTTTATAGAAATAAGACTGTACCATAACCTTGTGAAAACTTCTTTCTAGGGATTGGCTTATCTCTATCTTTTTTTTTTTTTTTCTTTTCTTTTTTTTTTTTTGTGGTACGCGGGCCTCTCACTGTTGTGGCCTCTCCCGTTGCGGAGCACAGGCTCCGGATGCGCAGGCTCAGTGGCCATGGCTCATGGGCCCAGCTGCTCAGTGGCATGTGGGATCTTCCCGGACCAGGGCACGAACCCGTGTCCCCTGCTTCGGCAGGCGGACTCTCCACCACTGCACCACCAGGGAAGCCCGGCTTATCTCTATCTGTGGAAATTATGGCATCTTGTTTTTGTTGTTCTTGTTCAGAATCAAATATGTTCAGTTTTGCTGGGAAGAGATGTTTTTGTTAACATGTAGAATCCTATTTTATTCTTCCCTAATCCAACTGATTTTCCCCCTCCTGCCAACCAGTTTTACATTGTCTGTCAAATCCGGTCTTTGATGGCAGTGGAACCTGACTTACCTAGAACCTTACATGGGGTCTAATATGTTGCTTTTCCTCCGGAGTGAAATTCACATCGTGTTGCAGAAACATACTCTGCAGCCTTTCTCTTGCAGTGATACAGTTAAGAAGTGAGCTTGAATTTGGGAGTCCTGGTCAGTCTGATCATAAAATTGTCCCTCCCAACATCAATCTTTTTCTTCTATTCCTCCTTCTTTGTTTCTTTTTATGCTTTTACTCTTTTGTGTAGCTGTGACTAATACAGAGATTTTTCTCCGAGGGAGGAAAGCATTCCATGTGAAGCTTGGTATTGTCCATCCCAAGGTCTGGAAATGACCTAGGTGTTTGCTGCTGTGTGGTCAAGCTTGGTATTGTCCATCCCAAGGTCTGGAA
The DNA here is from genome assembly GCF_949774975.1 of Lagenorhynchus albirostris. Taxonomy (NCBI): domain Eukaryota; kingdom Metazoa; phylum Chordata; class Mammalia; order Artiodactyla; family Delphinidae; genus Lagenorhynchus; species Lagenorhynchus albirostris. The sequence goes on from NC_083104.1 coordinate 69,294,040, forward strand.
ATGACCTAGGTGTTTGCTGCTGTGTGGATGTCTCACCCACTCCTAAGTTTCAAATTTTAAAAGCTTTTTAACAACCTCAATTTGTCAATGGATAATACAAACTAGGCACAAACAGCAGTGATTTAACTGGGTACACTGACATCTGCTTTTACAGCCGTGTACTTTTGAAAATTGCGCACAAGTATGTTGATGGAGTTCACGTTGACCAGGAAGAAAGTCACTGAGAGGGGCAAGCTCTAACACATGTAGTATAGATTTTTATTATCCATACAGTGAATTACCTGTGGCAAATTTGAAATCCCCACTTTATTTCTTCTCCTACCTAGCACTTATCTGGACTCCTTCCCTCTGTGGTTGGTTGATGTGTGCTCTGGGAATGCAAAATCATTTTAGTGCATTCTCTTTGATGACTTGGAAGACATTTGAGACCACGCAGAGCCGCAGGGTCATGGTTATGAACAACAATTATTGTACTGGAGATTTACAGATGTACTGGTTACTAGAGGGTTGTGGTTAATAGAATGTTAAACAACAAAGAGTTTATTGTATAACTATGGAGGAAAAACCTCCCCAACAGCAAAATACATAATCTCAGAAAGTCAGGAGATCTGGAGGAAAACACACAAAGTTAAGTTTTTCCTTTATAAAAAAAATTCTTCCCCCAAATTAAATGGTTCGAGTTTTAGAAACTTACCCTGTGGGAAATACATTGCTTCAAAGGAGAAAGAGATTAAATGTAGATGCAACAGGCAGTGTCTCCCATATGTAAACTCTTTTCCACAATGTGGTTAAGCATTTGGTGAAATCTGATTAACTCCAGTCACTAGGGAACTGTTCAGTGGCTTTTTACTTCGTTGCACTGATTCTGGCCCTGTGGACCTCCTACTGCACATGGAACATCAGACCTGATCTTTCCGTGGCAAATTCAAATGCAGTTCAGGAGCTACCATGACCCTTTACACTGAATGCATAAACCTGACACTGCCTTTTAATACCATCACTTGCCTTAGACTCTGGTAACCAGATACATAAACTGGGTCTTGCTAAGAAGTTCACCAAAACCTAAGAAAACTCCATCGTGGTAATGCTCATTATATCACAGTGGATGGGGTTGTTTCTGACCATTTCCCAAGACCAGTGAAGTGAGCTGTGTAACAGACCAAACCCTACTGAGTTTAATGCGTTAGGTAGACAGGCTACACAGTGCCAGGCAGCTGGTGGTAGCATGTGTTTCTGTCCAGTGACGGCTCCGGATGTCTTTGACTTGCCCCTCCAGATCCATTCCCTACCCGCTTCCATCCTTCTCTGTGTCCAGGGAGGCTGACCTTGGATTTGCCCGATAGAGAGGGGAGACACAGCATTGGGAAACTCAAAGAAAGGGAGAGCAGGAGATTTACCCCTCCCACTTCTGGTTCTAACCTAGCTGGTAGCTACTTCCTTCTACTGAAGTCAGTGGCTTCTTTGGGCCAGCCCACTCCGCCTCTGTGTTCTGGTAACCACTCTCTCCCTTCAGGTTTAGGAACTGGAATAACTCCTGCTCCGGCTAGCCCCAGGTTGCTGTAATACCTTTTGTGGATTCTCTTTCCTGCCCAGACCTTTGGAAGTAGCCCCTCTGTTAAGCTGGCCTTAAGTAACCCAGTGAGTACGATGGCCTGTCTCCTGCTGGAACCCTGATGAACACACAGACTTAGCCCACTCCTCTTTGTATGTAACTCCATGTGTCCCAGGCTGCAGGTAGGAATGGGATAATAATAACAGACACAAAAGAGTATTTTTCTAGTTCCCCTGCCCCCAAGCTCCCTGAAGAAATTTCAATTCCTTGCTGCCCAAATCAAGTCCCCTTGATTTGACCCTTTGGATACACAGCCTTCCTCCCTTCCTGCCCCAGCTCAGTATGCTGACAACTCTAGCCATCTGAAAAGGCAGCAGTGTCAGCGTTGCCCCTGATGGCTCCCCTAGGTCAGCTGCTGCAGAGTGTCTGGGCCAAGGTCCCTGGTGTGGACTCTAAAGTTGACACTGTGGCTTTCAAGCTGCAGCTGTCGTCACCAGTCCTGGCTGTCACTGCTGTGCTCTGCTCCTCCAGTCTCAGTGTCCCATGGAAATGATACTCTTTATCTTTGCTTGCTTTTTATCAGAACTCCCTTGGCCAGAGACTTGGTCATAAGCCCAGTGGAATGGGTCAGAGTTTAGTGTTAGTGAGAGATAATGAACTGATCTTAGAATCAGGCATCCCTTTGGTTTACCAGCCCCTTGTCCTTAAACCAACTTCCCCAACTCCATTTATCCTTCCCTTGGGAAGTGTTCTCTCTCAGGAGTCAAGTTTCTCATGTAAACAGTGCCCTGTTGGGCTGCCCTGTTATTTATTCTTCCAGACCTGCCTAGAAATGTCTGGATCCTAAGGGGAATTCGGCTTAGATTCACCCGATACCTTCATCTGCTGGCTATTCTACTTTTGCCCCAGAAACCCACCCTCTTCCCATATCTGCCTCCATCTGTGCTCGGGAAGGCTAAAGTCTATGGATTCCATTACCCAGGCTCCCTTGCCCTCTCAGTGCCATTTGGGCTCAGGCAATGGAAGGCAGTGGCAAGAAATCAGAGGGTGAGTAGAGAGAGATCTCAGTGTTTACTCCCCTCCCCACCCAGCTGGGGTGCAGTTTGGTAGTAGCTGTTTACATATAGTTACGGCAGCTACCAGGTCGCCCTCACCAGGGCTACAGCTTTTGCTGCATTCTGGCAAGAGTGCCCCCACTCCTTAGTCCTAGGGATGTGTGGTGGGCATAGCTGCCCCCCAAAGATGACCACGGCCTAATCCCTGGAGCCTGTGAATACGTTACATTACATGGCAAAGGGGATTTGGCAGGTGTGGTTAAGGTAATGGCCCTTTTAAGATAGGGAGAGTAGCCTGGGTTATCCAGATGGGCCCAATCTAAGCACACGAGCCCTGAAAAGCAGAACTTTCTCCAGCTGGAACAGGATAGATGCCCCAGTAGAGTAAACCAGAGACGCTCCAAGTGTGAGAAGGATTCAATGTTGGTTCTGAGATGGAGGGGCCAGGGAGGAGGCTCTACCCCCAGCTGTCAGTCAGTAAGGAAACAGCTCTCAGTCCTACACCTGCAAGAAATTGGACTCTGCCAACAACCTGCATGAGCTTGGAAGTAGGCTCATCCCCAGAGCTGCCAGAAAGGAACATGGGCCTGCGGACACCTGTCTCCAGCCTTGTGAGACCAAGGAGAGGGCCCAGCTGAGTAACACTGTAACCAGACTTCTGAGCTATATAACTGTGAGATAATAAACAGGTATCATTTTAGGCCACTACATTTTTAGTAATTTATGGCAGCAGTAGAAAATGAATACAGGTGATGACGTCTTTCCGTTGTTGCTAGTCTTTGGGTGCTGCACGGTCCCCTCTTGCCCCCTTAACTCTGCCCACACCATGTCAAAGGCTCTTTTCAGTTGTGCCTTTGAATGGCTGCCTCTTTCCTGCCCAGACCCTGACTCACATGCCGGGCTCTATTTAAAAGCCCTAAAGATACTCATCTACGTATTTGCTAAGTGGTCATAACATGTTCTTTTTTTTTTTTTCCTTTTATTTGATGTTTGCATTTTTTATTTAGGTATATAGTTGATGTACAACATCATATAAGTTTCAGGTGTACAAGATAGTGATTCAGAATTTTTAAAGGTTACAATCCATCTATAGTTATTATAAAATATTGGCTATATTCCCTGGGTTGTATAATATATCCTTGTAGCTTATTTATTTTATACATAGTAGTTTGTACCTCTTAATCCCCTCTCCTTTCTTGCCCCTCCTCCCTTCCTTCTCCCTGCTGGTAACCATTAGTTTGTTCTCTATATCTGTGAGTGTTTCTTTTTTGTTATATTCACTAGTTTGTTTTATTTTTTTAGATCCACATATAAGTGATATCATACAGTATTTTGTCTTTCTCTGCCTGATTTATTTCACTTAGGATAAGACCCTCCAAGTCCATCTATGTTGTTACAAATGGCAAAATTTCATTCATTTTGAATGACTGAGTAGTATTCCATTGTGTATATATGTACCACATCTTCTTTGTCCATTCATCTGTTAATGAACACTTAGGTTGCTTCCATATCTTGGCTCTTGTAAATAATGCTGCTGTGAACATTGGGGCACATGTATCTTTTTGAATTAGTGTTTTCATTATTTTAGGATATATACCCAGGAGTGGAACTGCTGGGTCATATGGTAGTTCTATTTTTAGGTTTTTGAGAAACCTCCATACTGTTTTCCACAGTGGCTTCACCAATTTACATTCCCACCAGCAATATACAAGGTTTCTGTTTTCTCCAAATCCTCGCCAACATTTGTGGTCTTTTTGGTGATAGCCATTGTAACAGGTGTGAGGTGATATCTCATTGTGGCTTTAATTTGCATTTCTGATTAGCGATGTTGAGCATCTTTTCATGTGCCTGTTGGCCATCTGCATGTCTTTGGAAAAACGTCTATTCAGGTCTTCTGCCCATTTTTAAACAAGTTGTTTGTTTTTTTGATATTGAGTTGTATTAGCTGTTTATATATTTTGGATATTAACCTTGGTCTTGACATGCTCTTGAAATACAAAGCGTAATAGGTTTCATCCGTGTATATAAGCCATGTGTCTCATATAGCCCAGCACCTATTAACTGATAGTGGGGATTTTAACACCAAATGGAGATTTTATGTGTGGGGTCAGTGATCTAAGAGAATTTCGCTGCTCTTATCCCTGGGATTTCTGAGGTCCTTCTGGAATAGGATGAGAACAAAAATCAGAAAGACATGACATTTGGTGCCTCAAAATGTTCTCAAGAGTTCAGCTACTTGGAGACCTATGTACCAAGGTCGGCTGGGCAGGTCACTGCGCGGTGTGTAAGACTGAAGGATCTGATCCCAGTGTAGACAGCTCATTCCCATCTCTCAAGAGCATGAAGGACACCCAGTCCTGCCCTCTGTCTCACACGTAGAGTTCCCCCCATGGTCCAGATGAGATGGTGTAAGTGGATCCACACTGCCAGTGAGAGGCTTGCAGATGGTGGGTATTTTTCATTTGCCAAATACAGTTCATCACGAGACGCTGTCCTGCTGTCCTTGCTCCCCTGAGTTCACAAATACAACACAGCATCATTGCCTTGGCTTTTGAGAGGCTCCCAATATAGAGACTTTTAAAAATCATCTTCTGGTCCAAGAGAGGGAATTAAGGCTGTGCTTTAGAGAAGCAATATGGTAAACACTGGAGTCATGATGAAAAGACAAAGGATTGGATTTCACGTTACTTTGAAGTGATATCTCCCCTGATTTACATTCCCCAGGGGTCGTTTGGGTGTTGGGTGTTTTCACGGGGACGTGGATCATGCTTCCATGACAATAAGCCGTGGATGTCGGTGTCATAACAACTCTGCAGCTTAAAGCAGAGCACAAACTAGACACTTCACAGGGCCTTGTTTCTCTCACCAGTCACAGCCAGTCCTAGACGTAATGGGAAATATGTCACTAATTATAAACAAGCAGACAATGGAGTTTGTTTTTTGCCCTGAAAATCCGCTCTCTCTCCCAGTCAGATCTGAATGCATTTTCAAGCGTAATAGAAACCAGAGCTAAGTGCTTTGAGGCTTTTATTATGTGCACAGAAGTAAGTGAAAAACTCAATCCAAGTTTTTAAAAATTGAGCCCCACTATGTGTGGATTGCTTTACATATATTTTTCTCTAGCAGGTAAAAATACTCCTGCATGTTTATTATGATCCCTGCTACCCCTAGTTTATAGATGAGAAAACCAAGGCTTGGTGTGGTTATTTTCACTTGGACAGGGCCACCCTGTTAACAAGTGTTGAAGCTGGAATTAAACATTATGTCCATCTGGCTCCAAACCCTAGGCATCAGCCATTTCATCACACTTCCACACCAACTAATTTTTCCGAGGAATTTAGGGATACTTAACCTTCTTCTTGGGGATGCATTACTGGGGCTGGAAGGAAACTCTTGCCTTATCCACTCTTTTGCCTTCCAATAAAACTACATCCAGGGCTTCCCTGGTGGCGCAGTGGTGAAGAACCCACCTGCCAGTGCAGGGTACACGGGTTCGAGCCCTGGTCTGGGAAGATCACACATGCCGCGGAGCAACTAAGCCCGTGTGCCACAACTACCGAGCCTGTGCTCTAGGGCCCATGAGCCACAACTACTGAGCCCACGTGCCACAACTACTGAAGCTTGCACGCCTAGAGCCTGTGCTCTGCAACAATAGAAGCCACCGCAACGTGAAGCCCGTGCACCGCAGCGAAGAGGAGCCCCCACTTGCTGCAACTAGAGAAAAGTCTGCGCTAGGTTCTTCTGAACATTTTCTTTTTCTTTCTTTCTTTCTTTTTTAGATTCCATATATATGTGTTAGCATACGATATTTGTTTATCTCTTTCTGACTTACTTCACTCTGTATGACAGTCTCTGGGTCCATTCACCTCACTACAAATAACTCAGTTTCGTTCCTTTTTATGGCTGCGTAATATTCCATTGTATATATGTGCCACATCTTCTTTATCCATTCATCTGTTGATGGACACTTAGGTGGCTCCCATGTCCTGGCTATTGTAAATAGAGCTGCAATGAACATTGTGGTACATGACTCTTTTTGAATTATGGTTTTCTCTGGGTATATGCCCAGTAGTGGGATTGCTGGGTCATATGGTAGTTCTATTTTTAGTTTTTAAGGAGCCTCCATACTGTTCTCCATAGTGGCTGTTTCAATTTATATTCCCACCAACAGTGCAAGAGGGTTCCCTTTTCTCCACACCCTCTCCAGCATTTATTGTTTGTAGATTATTTGATGATGGCCATTCTGACCGGTATGAGATGATATCTCATTGTAGTTTTGACTTGCATTTCTGTAATGATTAATGATGTTGAGCATTCTTTCATGTGTTTGTTGGCAATCTGTATATCTTCTTTGGAGAAATGTCTATTTTGGTCTTCTGTCCATTTTTGAATTGGGTTGTTTCTTTTTTTGATATAGAGCTGCATGAGTTGCCTATATGTTTTGGAGATTAATCCTTTGTCAGTTGCTTCATTTGCAAATACTTTCTCCCATTCTGAGGGTTGTCTTTTCATCTTGTTTATGGTTTCCTTTGCTGTGCAAAAGCTTTGAAGTTTCATTAGGTCCCATTTGTTTATTTTTGTTTTTATTTCCATTTCTCTAGGAGGTGGGTCAAAAAGGATCTTGCTGTGATTTATGTCATAGAGTGTTCCGCCTATGTTTTCCTCTAAGAGTATGAGGTGTCTGGCCTTACATTTAGGTCTTTAATCCATTTTGAGTTTATTTTTGTGTATGGTGTTAGGGAGTGTTCTAATTTCATACTTTTACATGTACCTGTCCAGTTTTTCCAGCACCACTTATTGAAGAGGCTGTTTTTTCTCCACTGTGTACTCTTGCCTCCTTTATCAAAGATAAGGTGACCATATGTGCGTGAGTTTATCTCTGGGCTTTCTATCCTGTTCCATTGATCTGTATTTCTGTTTTTGTGCCAGTACCCTACTGTCTTGGTTACTGTAGCTTTGTAGTATAGTCTGAAGTCAGGGAGCCTGATTCCTCCAGCTCCGTTTTTCTTTCTCAGGATTGCTTTGGCTATTCAGGGTCTTTTGTGTTTCCATACAAATTGTGAAATATTTTGTTCTAGTTCTGTGAAAAATGCCATTGGTAGTTTGATAGGGATTGCATTGAATCTGTAGATTGCTTTGGGTAATATAGTCATTTTCACAATGTTGATTCTTCCAATCCAGGAACATGGTCTATCTCTCCATCTATTTGTAAAATCTTTAATTTCTTTCATCAGTGTCTTACAGTTTTCTGCATACAGGTCTTTCGTCTCCTTAGGTAGGTTTATTCCTAGATATTTTATTCTTTTTGTTGCAGTGGTAAATGGGAGTGTTTTCTTAATTTCACTTTCACATTTTTCATCATTAGTGTATAGGAATGCAAGAGATTTCTGTGCATTAATTTTGTATCATGCTACTTTAGCAAATTCATTGATTAGCTCTAGTAGTTTTCTGGTAGCATCTTTAGGATTCTCTATATATAATATCATGTCATCTGCAAACAGTGACAGCTTTACTTCTTCTTTTCCAATTTGGATTCCTTTTATTTCTTTTTCTTCTCTCATTGCTGTGGCTAAAACTGCCAAAACTATGTTGAATAAGAGTGGTGAGAGTGGGCAACCTTGTCTTACTCCTGATCTTAGTGGAAATGGTTTCAGTTTTTCACCACTGAGGACGATGTTGACTGTGGGTTTGTCATATATGGCCTTTATTATGTTGCGGGAAGTTCCCTCTATCAGCATAGGTTTTAACCTTTTCTGGCCTCTCCCAACTAAAAGTCCAACTTGGCATAAATCTTCAGTACTCTTAATGATCTTTTTCACACCTCTGCTCTCCCCCCGACCCTGTGGCCCCCACACTCAGCTTATTCCCCACTATCCTTGAGTTAAAATATAGGGAAAGAGAAACTGGACATCAGGCTGAATTGAGTTGGATATAAACATCAATTGCTGTATTAAACTTTGCTGAAAAGTGTTCTTGTAGAGATCAAGCTGATAGAAGCACAAAAGGCCAGGAGAAGTAGGGAGGCCACCTCTCCTGCCCAGCACTTCCGAGGCTGTTAGACACACCTGGCTGAGTATGTGAGCAGCTTGATGGAGCCTCTCATGCGGTTGGAAGATCAAAGCAGAGTCTCCCCCATGTCTTGTCTCTTCTGTAAGAGCCTCAGGCTCATCTGGGAATGGAAACCCAAAAGAGGGAGGCTGCCTTCTATGGCCAGAGGTCAGAGGGAGGGCTGGGTGGGCTGGTCAGTGGTTGGTAACAGAATTCCAGTCCAGAACTCACAAGGCTTTGAAGGGGAGCCAAGGCACTAGATGGCAGGCCCTGGGCTTGGTTCAGAGGAAGCCACAGTGGGTACCAGGATGCTGTGAAGACCTGGGAGCTCGTTGGCTTCCCACTGTTGGCATCTGACACCCTGGGTGTCCTGGGGGAAGAGCAAACCCATGCAAGTTGGGTTCTTACCATGCTGTCTTCTCCTGCTCCGTGAGACGTCCCTGAGCTGTTACATCCCTTCCCAGGGCTTCATTCTTCACCTGGATCGAGATGGCCCTCCCTCCACCCGAATTTCCATGTTCAGCTTGGACTGCTCTCCTAAGCAACACACTTCTATTTTGACACCCCCTGAACACATCTCCCCAGAGACCCCACAGGCTCCTCAAGTTTAATATCCCAAACCGAGATGACCGTTTTCTCCTCTTCAAAATGCTTCTCCTTTGTTCCCTGCATTGGTCATTGGCGTGACTCGTACCGATTCTCCCAGGTGGGAGAATCCCAAATCCTCTGTGCCCTCTGATGCCCAGACCCCGCCCTCAGCCACTGTCTTAGTTCAGGTCTCGCCCATCTCAATGGAGGACTGTAACAACCTGCCACTGGCTTCCCCACCACAGCCTTTGCCCATCATTGACTCCACCCTCTACCCCGTCCTAAACCCGCTAGATCCAGCCACACCCCTGCTCTGTAGCTCCAGTTGCTTCCATGCTGCCTGCAGGACACAGACAAGGCTCACTGGTCCCTCACACTCTGACCTGCAAGTAAACTTCCTGACCTCATAGTCCATCGACCCTCCTCACACCCTGCAGAGCCTCAAGGCTCTGGAACCAGCTTGCTGGGATTTGAATCCTGGCATCTTAGACAAGGGGTTTATTTTGCTTTTATTTTTTCCTAAGAGTGAAAAGCTATTGGGAGGCATCTGGCAGTCTCTGCCACACTCACTGATAGACCTTCCAACCCCACTGGAGTGATACAGATATAGATGTATACATCCACACATCAGTGCATATATAGATATATACTTATATTAAAAAGTACCCACTGAGCACTTTCTAGGTGGGTAGGCACAGTTCTAAATACCTTATATGCATTATTTATTCCTCCCTCCAGCCCTCTGAGGTAGCCATTATTATTAGCCCCAATTTATAGATGAGGAAATAAAGGCACAGAGAAGTTAAGAACCGGCTCAACGTTGCATAGGTAGGAAGTAGCAAAGCCTAGACTTGAACCTCTGCTGTGGGACTCCAGAACCCACACTATTAAGTACGATGCCATACCTCCTGTGCTGCATTACCCCCTCGCAATACACCTTCTGAGTTAGGGAGAGTCCCCCTGCCTGGGCACCCCAGGGACCTTATTCTCCATTAATTCCCTTGTATTTTAGAACCATGGAAAATCAAAATTGGGAGGCCTCTCGGCTCTGGTCCAGGTTTCCACTGTTCAGAGAGGGAAAGTGACTTATTCAGAATCACACAAGAGAAGGGCAAGGCCCAACATAGAACTTCCACGCTGCTTTTGTGTTATGTCTCTGGACTTAATTTATCACTCATTAGCTCCTAGTTATCTCGCTTCTGACTTGGGATTCCTGCAATATCTACTGCATTTCAGAAAGAAAGGGGGGAAAATGTGTATATGTGTATATACACATCCCCACACCCACAGACACACACACACACACACACTCAATTCTATAGCTGAAGATCTCTCTTCTAGCTTCTCCGTAGTGAGTTCTTGATCCCCAAACTCTCCTTTTCCCCTCCCTGGGCATCTAGCCATCTCATCCTTTCCCAGTTCTTGTTGATTTTATCTAGGCTAGAAATGTGGAAGCAACTACAGTGCCTCAAAGGGCTAAATACCTTACGATGACTCTGCTCATCTGTTACCAATGCCCGGCGAAGGCAAACAAGGACTAACAAAGGCAGAGGGATAAACACATTTAAGCCAGACCGATTTCCAGAGAAATAATTTAAAGACGGTTCAAACAAGCGCTTCAAACACACAAGAATAATGATTTCCCCATGGATACACTGTGTGCTTGCTGGCACTGTAACTTTGGCCTTACATGCAGGATCCCATAAAAAGTTAGGGGCAGGATAAAAAGAAACAAGTAGTGCACGATGGAGTGGAGCCATTTGCACTGCAGCAGAATATCCCTGACCCAAATTACCCAGCCGGAGTCAGCTGTCTGGGGATTCCAGATGCCTGAACACAGCAAATTTGATGTCCATGGAAGTGTCATTGATGGATGCTGGGACACACCAGGAAAAGACCCCTACCTGTTGCCTCCCTGTGATTTTTTTTTTTTTTTTTTTTGGAGTGTGCTTGGCCCACACCGAGGCCCCTAGAAGACAAAGTCCTACTGAGTTCCTACCAACCCCCTTGCTGATGAGATGTTTAGAGAAGACAAGTGAGGAGACCAGGAAAGTTCTTATCCTGTGCTCTCTCTATTCTTCACTCATGTGAAGACTTTCCCAGCTTGAGGGCGGTATATAGGCCAAGCCCCCTTGGGAGGAGTTCCGAGTGAGAAGCCCAGTTGTGGGACCGATCAGGAACCCCAGGGCCAAAGGAATCTCGTTTATCATCTCATTCATTATTAGATCAGGCTACATATGGATACAGAATGACGGCCAAGGTTGAACTACCCATCACAGAAAGGGTGCTGAAAGGGGACTTGCTGGTGAGGTTGGTAACCGCTGTCTCGTCCTGCATGGATTCTTCTCTCTGTCCTGGCTTCTCTGGCCTGGTCAGACCCTGTCTCTGGTTTGGAACCAGCCACTCAGCCTTTGGTCAAAGGCTGAAGATCCTGTTCTTCCGTCGGGAGCCCGGGTGCTGACGGCCTGTCCTAGCCGGAGCCCTCTCGCCGAGGCAGAAGGCAGCCCCTATTCCTGATTGCCCTGCTGTTTGGATCCACACCCTATAGTAGGGACCAGCAAGGGAAGCCCTGAGTCTGTCTACACCACAGGTCTTGCATGTACAGATTAGCTGGCAGTTAGGATTGCCCACACCACTGCTCCTTTCCAGTATCCTGTTTAAAGGGTTTTTCATCTATGTTCGTGGATTTATTTATTGTTGAGACGTATCAGGAGAAAAGGTAGAAAATAATATATGAGTGATTTACATGTGTGTGATTCTGTCGAGAGAAGAAATCCATTTTGTTTAAAGAACATGTCATCATGTGGATGTTAATAATGATCATAATTATTAATACCGTGGCAACAGTATCTAGTGTTTTGTGTGCCCTGCACTGCGCCTCACATACTTATGCTGGCATTATTCCTGTCATTCCCCTTTTGCAGAAGAGACAGTCAAAGCACGGAGAGATTAGGTAGCTTGATCATAACCACACAGCTCTGCTGTTGCACACACAGAAATGCTGAGAAGTTTGATAAAACAAAACCAGCAGAATTCTGGACTTGCTAGTTCAGGAAGAAAGTGAGAAGGCGCCCAAGGGACACTTAATAAGAATAAAGTGGGGCTTCCCTGGTGGCGCAGTGGTTGAGAGTCCACCTGCCGATGCAGGGGGCGCGGGTTTGTGCCCCGGTCTGGGAGGATCCCGCGTGCCGTGGGGCGGCTGGGCCCGTGAGCCATGGCCGCTGAGCCTGCGTGTCCGGAGCCTGTGCTCCGCGATGGGAGAGGCCACAGCAGCGAGAGGCCCGCGTACTGCAAAAAAAAAAAAAAGAGTAAAGTGAACAGAGCCTTGGCCCTCTGAGTGACTGATCTGGCCTCATCATAAGGCTGATGATGGTTGCATATGCCCAATCTTCCCAGAAGCATAGACTGCTGAACAACTGATGAAACTCTGTGAGCAGATAAATATGCTACTAGCTTAGCTTCGACCCCTATTCTCATTTACTCTCCCCTAATTTTGTCCAATATGTAAGCATTTTTTTCTTAGCTTCAAAGGGAACTTGAAAAACAAATGAGAGGAATAAAGAGAACAGGGAAGCCTGCTGACCGTGGCTCTGGACTCACAAGCACACTCTGAGTGCACACTTACGTAAGAACGGTAAGAATTCTCACACTGCCATCTCTGTACATAAGGTCACGGCGTTCATAAATTTTGGCCTTCTGGTTAGAAGTAAAAGGAATGGCCTAGAAATGGATGAAGATGACACTCTGGGAAAAGGGCAGAACCCTTTTTGAAGTTCAGGTTTTATATTTTAAAGCAATGACACGGAAAGATAATCTGACTTGTTCAAAAGGCTTATTTTTAATCTAAAAATAACGACTTTCTACTAAAAAGGGAGACTTGGGAGGAATAAGGAGAAACAGTTTTCTGTGGGTGATTTATAAAGCAAGCTATTTCTGGGGATTAAGACTGTCTACCTGGGTTTGAGTTATTTGATTACTTAAAAACTTGAATGAACATGAGGCAGTTAATTTGCTGGCTTTCTTGTCGACCTCTGTGTCACTGTGTCGTCTCCAGATGAGCACGGGTGAGATTTATCTGGGGTGGCCCCTCTGCCGCACTTGGGCCTGCAATAGCACTTAGTCCCTCTACCTCCCACGGGCCCCTCCTCCGCCTCTCTCACAATGGTTGCCTTTGAGTCCGGAGAGCCTCAGTCTTGTGGGCCTCTGTCTAATGTCTCTGAGGAAAATGCTGGAATCCCCCGGAAGGGAGCAGAAGTGGACGAGGAGACGTCATTATCCCAGAGCTGACTGTAAATTGTGCTGTTTAGTCTGTAAAGCAGTTAGGTCTGGGGAGTGTAACGTGATGCTGTAGGCTGGCTGGCCTCTGTGCCCTTGTGGGTCTGGTCTGTTAGTTCTCCACGGGCACCAGCACCAGGCTTTTCGGGCCAGTATCCTGCTCTCCCTAACCCAAGTGCATGCGCTGAAATACATCAGTTTCCTCTTAAGAGTTGAGTAGCTGTGTGTACAAAGGGCCTGTATCCCGAGGACCTGAGCTCAAACTGCAGCTTTGTTTCTTTCTTGCTGTTTACTGAAGTCGGGCCGGTCGCTGCAGCTGCCCTGAGTGCATCTCGGTCGCGCTAAATGGGCCTCATCACCTCTGCCACATAGGTTGAACCGAACTGTGCAGGGCTGGCTGGGCCTGGCATGTGGTTAGAGTGTACCGTGTGTTCTCCTAGGTCTATCTGGGTCCCTTTGCAGTGTGGCTGGTGACTACTTGATTGGCAGCAGCCATGTTCAAAAGATCTGCCATCGTTTCTATCTGCTTCTTGAGAACCCTGGCTGCCCTGACGACCTTCTCCATGGATGTCCCTCCACCGCCACTTCTGCAGCATTCTAGCTGTGCCCTGTGCTACCCGGTATTAAGTCGGTCTCCCTTGCTATTCTCTGTGACAGTATCCTGGCTGTTTCCTACGTACCACTCAGCCAGAGATTTCATTTTTTCTGTTTACATCTTCTTATCTGTCTTCCCCACTTGACTGTGACCTTCACAACAGCGTGGACATAGCTGCCTTAGTCACATTATGACCTGGTACCTAACATAGTACCTGACACATAGTGACTGCTCAGTAAATACATTGTGGGATGAATGAATGAAAAACAATACACGCATGCCCAATAGGCAGGTTGGGGCCGATGCCCTCCTCCTTGCTGGCCTGATACAATCTCAAGGTCAGAACCATGTCCTTGGAAGGTCTGACAGGGCAGCCTCGTTCCTGATTACCCCTGGGCACCTCCTCCCATCCTCCACACCACACACAGCCTTGGACTCTCTACCTCTGGGCTTCCTTGACATAAACAAGAAATAACCTTCTATTTCATTTACGCTACTGTTACTTTGGATTTTCTGCCATATGTGGCCAAAAGTTATTTGGTTTATATGCCAGGGAATTTATGTTCAAGGGCAGCTCCACTGGGCTAGAGGCTGCTTTGGAACAGCAAAGTAATGAAGGCCCTGTGTGTGTTTGAGTGTGGGGAGGCGCTGGGGGCAGCGGGGGTGGGCGTTTCACCGGAATCCTGGGTGTGTTTGGTGCAGGAAGGAACTTCTTTTCCCCAGTGAAAGATAAAGCCCTGGGAAGACTCTTCCACATTGCACATTAAGCTGAGCCTACTTTGCTCTGTGTGGACTCCAGTGCACATTTGTTTTAAATTATTCTCTAATTGCTTAAGTGTTTGTGGTGTCTTTGCTCTTAACTTGGGGGCCTGGAGAGTGGAAGGAGGGAATCGTGCTGTCCCTGACCCTCTACCCCCAGGATGGAGACCCTCACAGAAGCTCCCTTTACTTGGCCCAGTGAGAGGCCAGTTGGTCAGAAAGACAAGACCCCTGGGTGTGAGAAATGGAAAGACCACCAGGCTTCCCTTCTAATCCTCCAAATCCCAAGCCCTGCCTTGGTGTTGTATTGGGAAATCTGACTGTTTTGCTTTTGTGGCAATGCTAACATATACCCAATTAGTCTGTTTTTCTTAAAATCCACCCACTCTTCAAAAGGAAAAGAAAATAGCTGGGGCTGAAAATAGTTCAGTTGTATATGTGGGAGCTATTGCCAGAGCTTTAATAAATACCGAAAACCTCTTATTGGTCTTTGCCAGACCTGCTTTTAGGGCAAAAAGCTGCAGGGACCTGTCTGAAGCACTCTCTGCTGGGATCGTGGGTGGGATCTCATGGCTGTGGGGGGGAGGGGGTGGGAGGGGAAGATCCCACATCTCACGGAAGGTAGGAGTCATCATAGTCAGAGACTGTCAGAGATGAGAGAGACCAGGAAATCATAAAGATCAGCCCTATCGTTTTACACCTGAGATAACCTGAGATGCAGAGATGGGGGAGGAATTGCCACGGGCTCACGGTTTGGAAAGCAGAACGGTGACCTGAACACATTCTTGGTTCCCCTCTCTCCTTTGACTCCTCAAGTCAGAGGCATAGAGAGTCCAACTTCCATATTTAAGGGGCAGTCCTCCCATGAGCCACACCTGTGATTTCTTCCTACCCAAATCCAGTGACTTCTATATTCTGTTCAACTCTAAGAAAAGCTAATCATTCCTTGAGCCCTCACTCCGTGCCTCAGCCCCGTACTTCACACATCGCTCATTGGATCCTTATAACAACCTTCCAAGGTTGATATAACTATTAGGTAACTATCATAACTCGTAATAGTTGCAAATAATCGATAACTATTATTATCCCCTCTGAGGCTCAGAGAAGTTATCAATGACTTGCCCAAACTCACACGACTTGAATGTGATGGGGCTTAGATTTGGGCTTAGGGATTCTTACAGTCTGAGCCCCGAGTCCCCAGCCTTAACCACTGTACCATATGGCTTTCCAGACTTAAAAGGTTTTAACTTTTCTGTTCAAGGAATCTGGTACTACTCATCAAACATCAACAGACCACATCCCCGGAGTGATTTTTCTTTGGTGATGATGGAGTCACATAGATCTGTTCATAGTTTCTGGTCTGCTGTGCTTTGTGGCCATGCTTGTGGCCCATGTTTAATGGATAGAGCTTGTATCAATTCTCAACTCCTGCTTGCATAGTTTTGAACGGGAGCCAGGACAACAGAGGGCACCTCAACAGAACCAGGCTGCAGTACAAACTCTTGGACTGTGTGATCCAGCATATCCAATGATGCTTGAAGTGTCTAGTCAGATTGGGATGCTTCTATGAAGACTTTGGCTGGCCTTGATAGGTGAATTACAGCACAGCGTGTCAGAATTTTGAGCAGATATGCCATCCTATGTGGATAACTATCCTCCTTTGAGAAATAGCTCTGCCTTGAGCGGCACATCATGAATTAGGTGTCAGGTGTCTGACACATTAAAACACAAAGTTGGGCATGCAGGGACCACTCCATCATCAAATGGAAGTGGCATACATGAAATTGGGCTCAAACAGGTCTTAAAGCACAAGTAAGTTGCATAAGCAAGTGGTCCAGATGCCGAGGCCCATACTCCTGCCGAGGGTCCTGGGCATTCTCACAGGGCCCGTGCACAAAAGAGCCCCATATTTGGTTTAATGCTCTACTGTCACTGTGTTGAAATCCATAATTTTGGAGGAAGAGGCCCTTCATTTTCATTTTGCTCTGGGCTCCACAAATTATGTAGCTGGTTCTGTTCCTGCCACCCTGCTTCCTCCCTCTCAACCTGTCTCCATGGCTGCACGGAATTTTTTCTATGATCAGTTGATTTAAGAAAAAAAATTTGGGGGCTTCCCTGGTGGCGCAGTGGTTGAGAGTCCGCCTGCCGATGCAGGGACACGGGTTCGTGCACCGGTCAGGGAATATCCCACATGCCGCGGAGCGGCTGGGCGCGTGAGCCATGGCCGCTGAACCTGCGCGTCCGGAGCCTGTGCTCCGCAACGGGAGAGGTCACAACAGTGAGAGGTCCGCGTACAAAAAAAAAAAAAAAAAGTAAATAACTTGCCTTTTCTGGATATTTCCTATAAATGGAATCATACACTATGTACTATATTATGTCTTGATTCTTCCACCATTATGAAGTTTTGATGGTCATCCATATTGTGGCATGAATCAAAAATCTGTTTCTTTTTACTGTTGAATAGTATTCTATTGTATGGAGGTATCATGTTTTATTTATCCATTCACCAGCTGATGGACATTTGGATTCTTTCCAGTTTGAAGATATAAACAATGTTGTTATGAACATTCACATACATGTCTTTGTGTAGATACAGCTTTTTATTTCTCTTGGGTTTGTTTCTAGAAAAGGAATTTCTGACTCTAATGGTAAATTTATATTTAAGTTTTTTACAATTAATTAATTTAGCATCTTTATTGGAGTATAATTGCTTTACAATGGTGTGTTAGTTTCGGCTGTACAACAAAGTGAATCAGCTATACGTATACGTATATCCCCTTATCCCCTCCCTCTTGTGCCTCCCTCCCATCCTCCCTATCCCACCCCTCTAGGTGGTCACAAAGCACCAAGCTGATCTCCCTGTGCTATGCAGCAGCTTCCCACTAGCTATCTATTTTACATTTGGTAGTGTATATATGGCCATGCCACTCTCTCACTTCATCCCAGCTTACCCTTCCCCCTCCCCGTGTCCTCAAGTCCATTCTCTGTGTTTGTGTCTTTATTCCTGTCCTGCCCCTAGGTTCATCAGAACCATTTTTTTTTTAGATTCCATATAAATGTGTTAGCATACAGTATTTGTTTTTCTCTTTCTGACTTACTTCACTCTGTATGACAGACTCTAGGTCTATCCACCTCACTACAAATAACTCAATTTCATTTCTTTTTTATGGCTGCGTAATATTCCATTGTATATTTGTGCCACATCTTCTTTCTCCATTCATCTGTCGATGGACACTTAGGTTCCTTCCATGTCCTAGCTATTCTAAATAGTGCTGTAATGAACATTGTGGTACATGTCTCTTTTTGAATTATGGTTTTCTCAGGATATATGCCCAGTAGTGGGATGGCTGGGTCATATGGTAGTTCTATTTTTAGTTTTTTAAGGAACCTCCATACTGTTCTCCATAGTGGCTGTTTCAATTTACATTCCCATCAACAGTGCAAGAGGGTTCCCTTTTCTCCACACCCTCTCCAGCATTATTGTTTGTAGATTTTTTGATGATGGCCATTCTCACCAGTGTGAGGTGATACCTCATTGTGGTTTTGATTTGCATTTCTCTAATGATTAGTGATGTTGAGCATCCTTTCATGTGTTTGTTGGCAATCTGTATAACTTCTTTAGAAAAATGTCTATCAGGGTCTTCTGCCCATTTTTAGATTGGGTTGTTTGTTTTTTTGATATTGAGCTGCATGAGTTGCTTGTATATTTTGGAGATTAATTCTTTGTCAGTTGCTTCATCTGCAAGTGTTTTCTCCCATTCTGAGGGTTGTCTTTTCGATGATTTCCTTTGCTGTGCAAAAGCTTTTACGTTTCATTAGGTCCCATTTGTTTACTTTTGTTTTTATTTCCATTTCTCTAGGAGGTGGGTCAAAAAGGATCTTGCTGTGATTTATGTCATAGAGAGTTTTGCCTATGTTTTCCTCTTAGAGTTTGATGGTGTCTGGCCTTACATTTAGGTCTTTAATCCATTTTGAGTTTATTTTTATGTATGGTGTTAGGAAGTGTTCTAATGTCAGTCTTTTACATGTACCTGTCCAGTTTTCCCAGCATCACTTATTGAACAGGCTGTCTTTTCTCCACTGTATATTCTTGCCTTCTTTATCAAAGGTAAGGTGACCATATATGCGTGGGTTTATCTCTGGGCTTTCTATCCTGTTCCATTGATCTGTATTTCTGTTTTTGTGCCAGTACCATACTGTCTTGATTACTGTAGCTTTGTAGTATAGTCTGAAGTGCGGGAGCCCGATTCCTCCAGCTCCATTCTTCTTTCTCAAGATTGCTTTGGCTATTCGGGCTCTTTTGTGTTTCCATACAAATTGTGAAATATTTTGTTCTAGTTCTGTGAAAAATGCCAGTAGTAGTTTGATAGGGACTGCATTGAATCTGTAGATTGCTTTGAGTAGTATAGTCATTTTCACAATGTTGATTCTTCCAATGCAAGAACATGGTCTATCTCTCCATCTGTTTGTATCATCTTTAATTTGTTTCATCAGTGTCTTATAGTTTTCTACATACAGGTCTTTTGTCTTCTTAGGTAGGTTTATTCCTAGGTATTTTATTCTTTTTGTTGCAGTGGTAAATGGGAGTGTGTCCTTAATTTCTCTTTCAGATTTTTCATCGTTAGTGTATAGGAATGCAAGAGATTTCTGTGCATTAATTTTGTATCCTGCTACTTTACCAAATTCATTGATTAGCTCTAGTAGTTTTCTGGTAGCATCTTTAGGACTCTCTACGTATAGTATCATGTCATCTGCAAACAGTGACAGTTTTACTTCTTCTTTTCCAATTTGTATTCCTTTTATTTCTTTTTCTTCTCTGATTGCTGTGGCTAAAACTTCCAAAACTGTGTTGAATAATAGTGGTGAGAGTGGGCAACCTTGTCTTGTTCCTGATCTTAGAGGAAATGGTTTCAGTTTTTCACCACTGAGAATGATGTTGGCTGTGGATTTGTCATATATGGCCTTTATTATGTTGAGGTAGGTTCCCTCTATGCCTACTTTCTGGAGAGTTTTTATCATAAATGGGTGGTGAGTTTTGCAAAAGCTTTTTCTGCATCTATTGAGATGATCAACTCCTTCAAGTTGTTAATATGGTGTATCACATTGATTGATTTGCGTATGTTGAAGAATCCTTGCATTCCTGGGGTAAACCCACTTGATCATGGTGTATGATCCTTTTAATGTGCTGTTGGATTCTGTTTGCTAGTATTTTGTTGAGGATTTTTACATCTATATTCATCAGTGATAACTGGCCTGTAGTTTTCTTTTTTTGTGACATCTTTGTCTGGTTTTGGTATCAGGGTGATCGTGACCTCATAGAATGAGTTTTGAAGTGTTCTTCCCTCTGCTATATTTTGGAGGAGTTTGAGAAGAATATGTGTTAGCTCTTCTTTAAATGTTTGATAGAACTCACCTGTGAAACCATCTGGTCCTGGTCCTGGGTTTGTTGGAAGATTTTTAATCACAGCCTCAATTTCATTGCTTGTAATTGGTCTGTTCATATTTTCTATTTCTTCCTGGCTCAGTCTTGAAAGGTTGTGCTTTGTAAGAATTTGTCCATTTCTTCCACGTTGTCCATTTTATTGGCATATAATTGCTCTAGTAATCTCTCACAATCCTTTGTATTTCTGCAGTGTCAGTTGTTACTTCTTTTTCATTTCTAATTCTGTTGATTTGAGTCTTCTCCCTTTTTTTCTTGATGAGTCTGACTAATGGTTTATCAATTTTGTTTATCTTCTCAAAGAACCATCTTTTAGTTTTATTGATCTTTGCTATTGTTTCCATCATTTCTTTTTCATTTATTTCTGATTTGATCTTTATGATTTCTTTCCTTCTGCTAATTTTGGGGTTTTTTGTTCTTCTCTTTCTAATTGTTTTAGGTGTAAGGTTAGGTTGTTTATTTGAGATTTTTCTTGTTTCTTGAGGTAGGATTATATTGCTATAAACTTCCCTCTTAGAACTGCTTTTGCTGCATCCCATAGGTTTTTGTTCATCGTGTTTTCATTGTCATTTGCCTCTAAGTATTTTTTGATTTCCTCTTTGATTTCTTCAGTGTTCTCTTGGTTGTTTAGTAGCATATTGTTTAGCCTCCATGTGTTTGTATTTTTTACAGTTTTTTTTTCCTGTAATTGATATCTAGTCTCATAGCATTGTGGTCAGAAAGGATACTTGACACAATTTCAATTTTCTTAAATTTACCAAGGCTTGATTTGTGACCCAAGACATGATCTATCCTGGAGAATGTTCCATGAGCACTTGAGAAGAAAGTGTATTCTGTTGTTTTTGGATGGAATGTCCTATAAATGTCAGTTAAGTCCATCTTGTCTAATATGTCATTTAAAGCTTGTGTTTCCTTATTTATTTTCAGTTTGGATGATCTGTCCACTGGTGAAAGTGGGGTGTTAAAGTCCCCTACTATTATTGTGTTACTGTCGATTTCCCCTGTCATGGCTGTTAGCATTTTCCTTATGTATTGAGGTGCTCCTCTGTTGGGTGCATAACTATTTACAATTGTTATATCTTCTTCTTGGATTGATCCCTTCATCATTATGTAGTGTCCTTCTTTGTCTCTTGTAATAGTCTTTATTTTAAAGTCTGTTTTGTCTGATATGAGAATTGCTACTCCAGCTTTCTTTTGATTTCCACTTGCATGGAATATCTTTTTCCATCCCGTGACTTTTAGTCTGTATGTGTCCCTAGGTCTGAAGTGGGTCTCTTTTAGACAGAATATATGTGGGTGTTGTTTTTGTATCCATTCAGCCAGTCTATGTCTTTTGGTTGGAGCATTTAATCCATTTACATTTAAGGTAATTATCTATATGTATGTTCCTATTACCATTTTCTTAATTGTTCGGGGTTTGTTTTTGTAGGTCTTTTCCTTCTCTTATGTTTCCTGCCTAGAGAAGTTCTTTTAACCTGTGTTATATTTAAGTTTTTAAGGAACATCCAAACCATTTTCTAAAGGCACTGTACCATTTTACATTCCCATCAGCAAGGTATGAAAAGTTCAGTTTTTCCACATCCTGACCAACACTTACTGTTGTCTGTCCTATTGATTGTAGCCACTCTAGTAGATGTAAAGAGGAATCTCATTGTGATTTTAATTCTCATTTCCCTAATGACCAATGATGTTGAGTATCTCTTCATGTACTTATTAGGCATCTGTGTATCTCCTCTTATAAAATATACGAATATTTTGCCCATTTAAAAATTGGGTTTTTTGTTCTACTTATTGAGTTGTAAGAGTTCTTTGTATTTTTGGATATAAGACCTTTATCAGATATATGATTTGCATATATTTTCTCCATATATGGCTTGTCTTTTCCTTGTCTTTTCATTTCCACAGTGTCTTTTGAAAGGCAAAACTTTAAAAATTTGACGAGGTCCAGTTTATTATGTTTTTCTGTTATAGATTATGCTTTTAGTGTCCTATTTAAAGTCTCTTTGCTAAACCCAAGGTCACAAACATTTTCTCCTCTTTGTATTCTAAGAAGTTTCGTAGTCTTAGTTCTTTCATTTAAGTCTATTTATGATTCAAGTTAATTTTTTTTAATGTGGATCTCCAGTTTCTCAGCACTATTTGTTGAAAAAATTATCCTCTCCCCACTGAATTGTTGAAAATCACTTGTACAGAAGTGTAAGTTTTATTTCTGGACTTTTAATTCTGTCCCATTGATCTATAATATAGATGATATGTAGATTCTGTATGCCCACTCTATGTCAACACCACACTGTCTTGATTATTGTAGATTTATAGTAAGTTTTGAAATTGGGTAATATAAATCCTCCAAATTTGTTCTTCATTTTCAAATTCGTTTTGGTTCTTCTAGTTCCTTTTCATTTCTATATAAATGTTAAAATAAGGTTGCCAATTTAATTTTTTGCCAAAGTCAAACAAGCAACCCTGCTGAGATTTTCATAGGAGTCTATACATCAATTATGATGTATAGCATTGAGTCTATACATCAATTTGGGGAGAAATGCCATCTTAACAATACTGAGTCTTCCAATCTAGAATACTTAAAAGTATGTTGTTTAATTTCCAAATATTTAGGGATTTCCCAGATTTCTTTTTGTTGTTTTTTATAATTTACTTCATTAATCTGTGATCAGATGCCATATTTTGTATGATTTCAATCCTTTAAAATTTATTAAAACTTGTTTTATGGCCCAGCATATGGTCTTTCCTAGAGAAGGTAACAGGTGTGCTATACTAGAAATGGAGTTTTAGGCAAGGAAGATATTTCCTAATGATAAAATGGTCACAAATATCTTCATATTATCAAGAACACTTGAGACATTGTCCAGCAAAGACCATGTACTAGGCCATAAAACAAGTCTCACAAATTTTAAAAAGATTGAAGTCATACAAAGTATGGTGTTTGACCACAAGGAAATTAAATTATAGTATCAGACAAAATAGACTTTAAGATACACATACACATGTACACAAAATGTTATATCAGGTTGGTTGGTAGAGTTGTTCAAGTCTTCTATATCCTTGCTCATTTACTGTCTAGTAATTTGATCAATTCTTGAGAGCAGAATATTGAAGTCTCCAACTATTATTATTGAATTTTCTGTTTCCCCTTTCTATTCTGTCACTTCTTATTTTATGAATTTTAAGGTTCTGTTATTTATCATATCTTCCTGATGATTTGACCATTTAATAATTATGAAATATCCTTCTTTGCCTCTAATACTATTTCTGGTTTTGAAGTCTATGTTGTCTGATACTAATAGCCACTGTAGATTTTTTGCAGATTCTGTTTGCATGGTATATTGTTTTTCCAAGCTTTTGCTTTCAACCCGTTTGCATCTTGGAATCTAAGGTGTTTTTCTTTCGGACAGCATGTAGTTGATTCTATATGTTCATTCACATTTAATGTGCTTATTTTTATGGTTGAATTTATATTTACCATTTTGGTATTTTTTCTGTATATTTTCTGCTCCTCCTTGACTGCTTTTTTGCATGTTAAATAAATTTTTAAGAAGTGTCACTTTAATATCTGTTTATTTTAACTATGCTTTGTGGGTAATTTTGCCTAAATTTTTAAGAATAGTTTTGCTGGATTTAGAATTTATTGGTTAGGAATATTTTTCTTCAGCACTTTGAATATGTCATTCCAATCTTTCAGATGAGAAGTCAGCTATTAACATATTGATGCTCCCTGTATGTAAAGAGTTTTTTTTCTCTTTCAAGATTTTTCTCTTTGTCTTGGCTTTTAAGAGGTTAGCTATGATATGTCTAGGTGTGAATTTCTTTGTGTTTATTCCACTTAGATTTTTGAGCTTCTTGGATCAGTATATTAAGTAGATCAGTAGATTTTCATCAAATTTTGGAAATTTTATGCCACTATATCTTCAAAAAAAATTTTTTTTCTGTCCATTTCTTTCTCTTCTTTCCTGGGACTCCCATTATATCCTGATGTTGTTCCAGAGGTCTCTGAGGCTCCATTCACTTTTTCTTCATTTTTTTTTCTTTCTGTTCTTCAGATTGATACTTTCTATTGATCTATCCTCTAGTTCATTGATTCTTTCTTCTGCCATCTTGAATCTGTTTTTGAGCCCTATAGTGAATTTTTTACTTTAGGTGTGTTTTCAATTCCAGAGTTTTCATTTGGTTGTTTTTAAAAATATAATATCTGTGTCCTAATTGAGAATCTCTATTTGTTTAGTCCTTGTTGTCACTCTTCCTTTAATTCTTTAAACATTGCTTTCCTCAGTTCTTAAAACATATTTATAGTAGGTGCTCTTAAGTCTTTGCTAAACCCAGCACTTGAGGATACTCATAAAGTTTCTACCGCCTGCTTTTTTTCTTGCGTATGGGTAACATCTTACTGTTTCTCTGTGTGTCTCGTAAATTTTTTTGTTGAAAACTGGACATTTTAGATTAATTTTTTTGTAGCAACTTTGGATCGTGAAGGTTGTCGTTGCTATCACTTGCCTTGGCTAAATCTGTGAAACCTGCAGTCTATGGATATTGATGTCTCAGTTCAGTTCAGTTGTGTTTTGATATCCTTACTTTCATTTATAAGCTTGGCTTCCTAAAGATCACCCTTGTATCTTCCTAGTGCAGTGGTCAGTGAATGATTTCACACAGCCTCAAGTTCGAATACCAGAGATTCCCAGTATTCTTACCCAAAGTTCATCAGTTTGTAAAGTATAAACACTTCTCAGATTGTCATATGCCTTTGGTTGATTTCCATAGTGCCAAAATGGTTGTTTTTGTTCATTTAATCCTGATTTATAGTTGCTTTGGGGAGACTGTTTGCTTATCTCCTTACTCAGCCATAGTTAGAAGTCTCCTCTTCCACAAAGAAGTTTTTACTCGACTGGTATGGTTGTAAAATGGTTTGCATATATCAGGCTCTTTTCCCTATGAGCTTTTGGTGGGTTCTTCAGAGACTATTCAATTGGGTCCCTTCAACTGCACATCCTATATACGGGCTTGTGCATTCTCTTCCTTCAGCTGATTTCCTCCCATTTAGTTGGTTTGCCAGTGGCCCACTCTGTACCAGCTCTTGATATTGTGGTCCCATAATTCTTCCAGGTAGTCCTCTTTGATAAGATCTAAATAGGTCTCCTGGCTCCCTTTCTCACCCATGTGGCCCACATATGGTTGTCAGGACACATGGATAAATCCTTGTCCTAGCAAGCCTTGGGAGTGCCAGCCTTCCCAATAAAGTAACTACTCTCCTTTGATCCACCACCAAATCAATTTACCATCTGTCTCTTGCCTTCCAGGTTTCCAGGCTGGAGTTTGACGCTGTCCACAATTCCCAACTTCAGGAAGCACTTAGGTCTTTGAGTCACTCCCCTCAAGCTGTTCTCACTGTGGGGGTGAAAAGAAGGAATTCTGGTGCAGGCATCTCAGGGAAATCTTCCTCATCACATTCTTTCTCAATTTCCATGCTTCCAGTTCTTCTTATAGGAAGGAGTTTTTGGAGACATGAAACCAGTTCCTAGATACTTCTTTGAAAATCCGCTTCTCACTCTGAAACATTATTTTATAATTTCTTATCTATTGCATCTTGCTGCCTCATTAAAAATTCCAATTCAGCATCCCATTACAATTGTGTTTATTTTTAGAGACTTCTTCTGGTCCCCTTCAGACTAAACAATGTTTCTGAGAGTCATGGGATGTTCATAGATGTTATGTGAGAAATGGGTCCTGTGAGGAAATAACTTTGGGGAATACTGTACTGAGCTAAGTTCAGCAGATCTCTTTTGCTGTGGGCCTTCTCAGAACTTTCCATATGCTAATAGGCACTGCGCAGTTCCAAGGATGGGGGTAGAATATATAGTTTTTTATCAAACTTATTTGATCATGAGGAACACTCCCTCTGCCTTTTTTGGCAAGCCATTTAAAGGGCTTAGCATTCCATAGAATGTATTTTGGAAATTGCATTTTGGCCTGGAATTGCAACTGGCCTGGAAGGTACCAGTGGAAAGGGAAGGTATTTTCTTATTCATCCAAAGACAGGCAGTGTACTATTGACCTTCACCTCATCCTAACCACAGTGATTCTGAAAGTTTCATGTGCTTTTACTTTTTTTTTTTTTAACCTGCATGTAGCTGAGCTTTCTTTCCCTCCACTAGATTGAATTTCTTATTGATAGAAATCCCATCTAGTGCCACTTTGCATCACCAGGGCTTACCACAGTGCCTCAGACTTAGCAGGATGAGTGAATAAATAGCACTCAAGAAGGATTTCTTTGCTGCTGCTTCTGCTACTGTTTCTTTCTTTTAAAGAAAGTAAGAAAAAGTCCCTATACTATAGTCCCAAACCACATATATGCATCAATCAGACAAGCCTATTGGGTGTTTTTGAAACTCCCCAGTGTCTGTAAATCTGTGCATATGAATATTCGCAGGATTCAGGAGATGCACACATGTCCTTGCTTTCTCCAAGGGCAACCAGGGTGGGTTTTCTCTTTCTTCATTTCTGTGTGTGTGATTGTATACACACACAGCTGAAGGGATGAGTTGCTGAAAACTTTCCAAAAGAAATGAATGGGATAAAACAGATTGCCAAGTTACTGAGTGGTAATTAAGAACAGATTCCTAACATCATCACTCTGCCATTTTTAAGATATTTTCCTTTAAAAGACAAAACCACCGAATGATGAAACGTGTCATGCTTCTCCTGATGTCCCTTAGTCTTCCAAAAATCCCTGCTCAGTTGCATACACACCTATACGCCAGCCCAAAGTCAAACAGACCCAAAGATTGTAAGCAGTCTCAAATTATTTTTCAATGGAGAAAAATGAGCGTGTGTGTGTGTGTGTGTGTGTGTGTGTGTGTGTGTGTGTTACCCATTTTCATTCCCAGTATAGGTCAGTTGGGAAGATTTCTTTCTCTCAAACATTTCAAAATACAATGTCACCTTGAAGCTGACTGGAGCATTTACCTCTGAGCATTATTTTTCAAAGGGTTTTGAGCTACTGAAAATGGGACCGTCATGGGAGTTTGTATGCAGCCCTGACTGCAAGGACTCTGGCTCCAGAAATAACATAAGCAGCTGTGGCTACTCGTGGGCATGGCCTTGGGGACCCTGGGCTCTGATCACACGTTGTCTATGGGGGTCAGGAAGGAATTCCACCCCCTTTCTCACCCACTCAAGCACTCTGCACACTGTGTACCATAGCCCATCCCACATCTGGCCAGGTGTGGTGCCTTACTGGCCTCTGCCGGGGTAGGGGGGGCACATACCGGATTAGACACACGCACAGCCTGCCTTGCCGTGGGGATGGAGGGCTGCCGCCACGATGTCCCAGGATTGTGTGTCTTGTGGTTAAACACTTAGGATCTTGACGTAGGCAAGGCAGCAGAGCCGACCCTCAAAGCCGCTGCAAACAACCTGAGAAGGCTTCTCAGAAATGCAGTCCTGTGCCTCGGAAGGAGACAGCCTTTATGGGGGCAATTTTCCAATCGCTGCCTATTTGGTGTGGTCATGTCTGAGCCAGGGGAGGTTTCCTGGCAAACTCCAGGCAAAGATGTTTGCAGAGAGCCGGATGTCAGGAACCTAGTGAATTGTACATTAATGTTAAGTGCATTCTTGGTATTAACTAACAGAAGAGCTGTGTGTGTGGGGTTGGGGGGGGAGATGGGAAAAGGCAAAGAGAGGAAGAGGCATGTAAGGATAATGGTCATCTGTAATTACAAACATTCCATAATTCAATCCTCACTCTGGCACTATGGGGTTGGTCCTCCTATTATTCCATCTTTTTTCAGAGAAGCTAAATGATGCTCTTACTAGCTGTAAGAGCTACAGCTGGGATTAGAAACCAGGCTTTTCTGATGCCATATTCTAACGCCTTTCTACAAACCTCCCACCATGATGAGAACCTAAAACATCTTCAAGCAGTTCATGTCCTATTGGCAGGTCCTTTCCAGGAAGAAACTGTGATACCTCTGACCTTCTTTCTTCAGTTGTAGCTTTAGAAGTTACTGTTGCTTAATGGAAGTCCAGGAGGCCTGTTCTAATCAATGGAGATTACATCCCTCAATATAGGTGAAAGAAGCAGGATGGGCCCATGATCAAAACACCTGATGTGTGATGTGTCCGTGCTGAACTGGGCCCAGTTTACAACAAGCTTCTTCTGCCCTCTAGGCATTACCAGCACCCTTGATACAAAGTTTGGTACTTCCCTGATCAGAGCCTGGGGTCAGCAGGTGGAATCCGACAGCCTCAGTGGTGGAATGAGAGAGACCTCACAATTCTTAGCGTTCCTCTTCCTCTCCAGTCTCAGAAGAACTCGTTGAAGTAGGGACTTTCAATCCGTTTGCCTCATTTAACCTTGTCAACAATCCTTTGGGATGGAATGTTCTTCATCCCATGTTATTGCTGAGGAACTGTATTAGTCAAGGTTCTCCAGATAAATAGAACCAACAGGATGTGTGTGTGTGTGTGTGTGTGTGTGTGTGTGTGTATAAATAGACAGACAGATAGATTTTAAGGAATTGGCTCATGTAATTGTGGAGGCTTGATGAGCTCCAAATCTGACGTGGTAGGCTGGCAGGCTGGAGATCCAGAGAAGAGTTGAAGTTCAAGTCTGAAGGTTGTCTGCTGGCAGAATCCTGGAGGTCAGCCTTTGTTCTATTATGGCCTTCAACTGATTGAATGAGGCCCACCCACATTATAGAGGTTCCCCAATTTAAATGTTTATCTCATCCAAAAACCACCCTCATGGAAATATCCAGAACAATGTTTGACCAAATATTTGGACACTGTGGCCCAGCCAAGTTGACACATAAAATTAACCATCACAAACACGAAGCTTCAGAAAGTTACCTGCTATGCTGAGCTCACACAGCAGTGAGAGGCCAGGCTGGGGATTTAACCAGCGTCTCTGATTCTAACACCTGAGTTCTTTCACCATCTTCTTGAGCCCGTGTCAGTAAATTGGGAAAGGGCATCTGTTAATCATCACACTGATTGGATGGCTACTCATGGGATTCTCATTGATCCTTCACAAGGTTTTGGCTGAATGCTCCTGGGATCTGTGTGGTGTAGACTAGGAGCTCTGGCCCTGGGAAGTGGGCAAGGAGGGACCTTTGTAAAGCCTACTTCTCCCACTGAGTCAGCTGGGCCTCGGAGGTACATGGTTGGCTTTGGAAGCAGGGACAAGCTTGCTGAACTATTTGAGGATGCCTCTGGGAGCAGCTGGAATTTTCCAGATGAGCAGTGTGCTGCACAGAGCCTCACTGTGTGTTCAGGGAACA
This sequence comes from Lagenorhynchus albirostris, assembly GCF_949774975.1. Taxonomy (NCBI): domain Eukaryota; kingdom Metazoa; phylum Chordata; class Mammalia; order Artiodactyla; family Delphinidae; genus Lagenorhynchus; species Lagenorhynchus albirostris. The sequence continues at coordinate 69,323,639 of NC_083104.1, forward strand.
TTCCCGGGATATGCAGGTGACTGACATGAAGAAAGATGGAGCCGCCCCCAACCCCTGGGGCAGTCTTGAGAACAGGAGGTTACCACCCCCTACATTAGGGTTCTGTGTGTGATAGTGTTGGGGGTAGGGGCTCTTTCTTCATCTGAACCAGATGATCTTGGAAGGGGCCCTCCCACTTTACAGATTCTTCAGGGCTCACCAACCTCAAAAACAGCCTCTTAGCATTGAGAGCCACATATTTTATAAGCTTTACCTGTTCCTCTTCCCAACAGAACCCAGGTAAGCTCACCTGGGGAGGGATGGAGACACGCCCCCTCCCCCAGACCTGGAATATTCTTCCCCTGTTCCCATCATCGCCCACCACCTCTAAGTCTCTGGCCCTCTCTCGCCTCATCTTTAATACCTTTCTTTCTCTCACTTTGCCTGGAATAAGTTAACGAGGATATTCTAAAAGGAGTTAATTCGTAAAGGAGTTAACGAGGCTATTCTATTTCTCATTGGGTGTGCCTCTTCATTTCTGTTGTGTCTGCTCCTGCTAACTTCCATTAATTCTGCTACATTTCCTTCTGACTGTGGACAAGTAGATTGGCCTGTGGGGTGATCTCCACGGGAGAATGATCACACCACAGCTCCTGATCCTAGAAATGAGTCAGTCACAAAGACCTCTTATGCTTTAGTCACTTTCCTGCATCTTTTTTACACTAATCATTAAAAATAGACACCATTTATCTACTACTTGCCATATGCTGGGCAATATAGACAAAAATAGTTGGAAAAGCAGGATTAAAGTTGAGAGGAAAATGGTGGTTGGAAAGTAGATTTGGGCGTAGAGACAATGGTTGACCTTCCCAGACAGTCGTGGAGCCTGCAGTAGGACTCAAAAGAAAGGAGGAAATCACAAGAGGAGAGTCGGTGATGGGCAAGAGAAGGTTGGTAGCTGATAGATCCCTGGGAAACATCCACATCCAGGTGGAAGAAGGGAGAGAAACTGCACAAGGGAAGTTATGCTGGGAAGATGTCCCTGAGAGAGGGGAGTGCTTCCAGAAAGGGGTGGTGTAAACATCTCAAAGGACGTGACAATGAAGAGTGACAAGACCAGATTCAACTAAAAGGCCATGTGACCTTAGAAAGAGCAACTTTCTAAGGGATTCAGGGCAGGATGTCAGAGTATAGCTGGAAGGTGAGAGGGATTCAGGGTGACAATGGACTGGACTTAATTCCCCAGGTGGACTGTGACACTTTCTAGTTCCAGAATTTACTTTCAATCTCTTTCATCTTGATTGAATTAAATAGAATTCATGCCAACTTAGGAGTAATAAGGATTCTTTATTGGACTTTGTTGTTGGGTTATGGACGTTGTTGCAGAAAATACACAGAACTGGAGTCAGAAGAACTACGTTAGGATCCAAGGGTCCCTTATTTTGTTGACTGTGTGATCTTGGGCAGGATATTTATCAAATCTGGCTTCTTTTCTTATTTAAAAAATGGAGGTTATAGTGATACTTCTCCAGATTGTGAGGTTCACAGGAGATATATGTGACTAGGCTTTGAAAACTATAAAGAATGATATCAGCATAAGGTTAAAAAGAACTGTCGTGTAATGCTCAGGAATCGTCACAATATTATATTTTGGTGGATAGATGGGAATATATCAGGTAAGATTATACTTGGCTGTAAAAAACACAAGACTCAACTATTATAACTTGAACACATAGGAGTTTTTCTCACCTGACAAGAAGTCAGAGGAAAGTTCAGCCACTTACGGATGTCATCTAGGGCCTCAGCTCCTTTTACGTTCCCGCTCCGCCATCCTGAAGTAAGTGGCTTTTTTTTCGAGGTTGCAAGATGGCTGCTGTACCTCCAGGCATCGTATCTATGTCCTAAGAGAGAAGAAATGGGGGAAGGAGGACTAGCGAGTGTCAAAGGGGCATGCCATCTGAATCTGACTTTTTTTTTTTTTTTTGCGGTACGCGGGCCTCTCACTGTTGTGGCGTCTCCCGTTGCGGAGCACAGGCTCCGGACGCGCAGGCTCAGCGGCCATGGCTCACGGGCCCAGCCGCTCCGCAGCATGTGGGATCTTCCCGGACCGGGGCACGAACCCGCGTCCCCTGCATCGGCAGGCGGACTCTCAACCACTGCGCCACTAAGGAAGCCCCTGAATCTGACTTTTTCTTAAAGAGTCTTTGTGGAAGCTGACCTCTGCTTTCTGCATGCCAACCTCACTGTCCAGAACTGGGTTTCATAGCCATCTCTAGCTACAAAGGAGTCCGGGATGGTGATATTGGAGGCTTCCAGTTTCTTTAGCTGAGGAAGGCAAGGGAGAAGGGGCTTGTCAATGGCTTTTGGAAGCCAATGTGCAGTGTCCACCACAGAGCAGAGCTCACCCTGCCAATGGAACTTTGATGTGAGGAAGGGGATGGAGGGATGTGGCAGTGGGTATGATGCTCAGGAGGGCAACTTGACAGTGACCAAACAGCAGGGCTCTGGGCCCTCTGTGGCTTGGACCAAAACATCTTGGCTGTCTTCCACCGAGAGGCCCAGCCCCAAGGCTTGGCTCTTTTTGGCAATCAGCCCTAACCAACTGCCACCAAAGGGGTAAACGCATTCCAAGTCCTCGAGTCTCTGCTGCACTGTAACGTGGTTAGAACCACACCCCCACCTGGGCTAACAGGAAGCTCACTGGAGTTGTGTTGTTTTCGTGATGATTTGTGGTTATCTGTGCTCATTCTCCTTAATGGGGAGTTGAATACCTACACACTTACGTTATCCAACTGTACAAGCAATTTGCATCCCCTGCATGTCATTTTTCAGTTCATTCTCCAGTCTTTGGAAACAATGTAGGATAAGGCATTACACTCTCTTTCTCTCCACTCTTCAAAGATGGCCTTTAAACCAAGCCATTTCCCTAAACCCCTTCAGCTAGATGGAGAAACAGATGACCATTAGAATCCAGACCTAGAAAACTCTACCTGGGTCAACACCCAGCATGGGCACCATCCGCTTGCTCACTCCTGGGAGCGTGGGGGAAACAGAGAAGATCCAGACTCACCCTGAGGATGGTGTCCGTCATGGAGGAGACAGTTGTTCTTAACTAAGGCAATTTCCAGTCCAGACCAGCAGATGGATCACAACCACATTTAAGAAAAAAAATTAAAAGCAATTTAAAAAAGTATGAATAAGAGCTATTGTAAACGGCTCAAACTCTGTACGTAAGCAATGAAGTAAGATGAACTGACTGGTACTGAGTTGGAAAAGCTGTACAGAGGCAGGGAGTGTGGAAAATAATTTAATAAAGCGAAACTTTTTTTCATGCACCCACTCCCAAAGAAGAAATGGAAAAGTTGTTAGGGTGTGGACCAGGGCTTCTAATTAGCTGCTCTGTTCTTCCTGGACCAGGGCTTCTAATTAGCTGCTCTGTTATCCCCTTTCTTGCCCTAGCACCTTCCTGGCACTTAGTGTCCCCTGAAGGTACTTGGTCGAAGGAGAAGTCTCCCCACCCACCCCCAGCACCTGACCTCCCAGCCGGCTCAGACCAGGGGAGGAGTGAGGAGAAACCCACCCACCTCCTAGGTCACCACTCCTGCCTCCTTGACCCTTACATGTTTGCAAAACAGAGGGAGCCCTGAGAAGGCTCCTCGCCAGCGTTGGAAACAGCTACCCTCATTGTCTGCCTTGCCCTGCCGGCTGCGCTCTCCCTTCCTCCCTCCCCTGCTCTCTGTCTGAAAGTGTGAAAATTACAAATCCCAAGGAACTGCAATCAGAACTCTACCTAGGGAAAATTCAGAGTATCCTTGCCATAAATATCCCGCTCCAAGACGCCTGACGTCAGAGCGGGGCGGGCGGGCGCGGGGCCGGCCCAGGGGGAGCGGCGAGGTTTCGGTCGGAAGACTGCGAACTCAGTTCAGCGCGGAGCCGGCGCGGCGGGCGGCGGGCGCGCAGCCGGGCGCGGGGCTGCGGGAGCGGCGGACGCGCCATGGGCGCCCCGGGGTAAGTGCGGCCGTCCGGCTCTCCTCCCTGCTTCGCGTCCGGGGGCGGGGAGACCGCGGGAGACTTTCCGGGGCACTCCTCCACTTCTCTCCCCCTCTACTTTCTTTCCGACGCTGAAAGGGGATTGGAAAGGCAGCGGCTCCACGGGCTGCCTGTTTTGTTTCTCCAAAGTGCTTGCAGGAGCCGCCGAGGATACTTGAGTGGGGCTCCCCGGGCCTGCGTGCGTGTCTGCGCCGATGGGTGTGATTTGCGTGTCTGTCTGGATGGGCACATCTGGACACAGGAAATGTCTTTGGAAAACTTAAAAAAAAAAGTTTGTGGCTTTGAAATCTGATTCCTTGTTGTCACAAGTGGACGGACATAGCCGGTGCCCCCCAAACGGACAACTTTTTGGTGGCGGCTTTTCCCGGTTCCTTCGGGTGATTTAACTCTTTAAAGCCCCCGGCTCCCACTTGCAAGCCTGGCTCCTGGCCAGCAGGCTGGGCAGAGGGAGCGGGGAGGTTCTTGCTCTCAGAAGCAGTGGGACTTGGGAGAGGGAAGGAGCATCCCAGGAGAGGGGTCCTGAGTGGGGAATCCCAGCACCTGCGACTGCTGCCCATCCATCCGCCTGCTGTGGCCCTGACAGCGCCAGGCATTGCAGCTTTGACTTAACCGCGAAGGAAGGATCTGGTCTGGAGACAGGTAATTGCAAAGGGAAGGAGGAGGAGGTGGTGGCCAGGACCGAGGCTCCGTGTCCAGCCCTGCCGGAGAGTGGAATGGACGTGTCTGCCACATGTGCCCACTGTGGGGGCCGTTGAGGGTTTTCTGGGAGCGCCCTGGTGCCCCAAACAAGATGCAAGCTCGTAACATAAAGAAACATGTCTGAGCTGTGGGGTGGAGGAAGGGGAGTGGTGGGGGAGAGGGAGAGAGATTTTTATCAAAATTGAACACAGATTTTTGAGGTCTGGGCTTGATTTAACTCTTCTCTCTCTGCCTTGGCCACTTTTCCACAGTCCTGTGGTGGATTTGCAAAGTTCCTGGGAAGGTGGGAAGGTGGGAAGGGAAAAAACAAAAACAAAAAAAACACACCTCTCCAGGAAAGAGGCCCTGGAGATTTTCCTTAAAGCCTACGAGGGAAAGAGAGCAGCTTCCCATCTTTAAATAGTTTCAAGTTTTGAGTTGCTCCCCGCCTTTCCGAGTTTGGTGTCGGATTTCTCTGAAAAGTTGGCAGAAGGAGGGAATGGATTTCCCCTAGGTCGTAGAGGGGGAATTGTGCCCTACTGAGTGTAGGCGGACGCGGGGCTGCATGGATCCACCAGCCCTGGGTTGCCCAGTGCACGCACTGGATGTCAATCGTTGTTCCACAAAGAGAGCCCTTTCAGCTTCATCCCGCGTCTCTGGCTTTGTATTTTGCAGCAGAACCAACCTACAATGTTTGGGTGGGGGGAAGATTACTGGACTCTCCCTGTGTCCTAGAAGAAAGGAGAGAATAACAATAGAGGGACAGGGAGGAAATCTGGATACAGAAAGGACCCACAGGAAGTCGAAGATTTGGGAAGGATTTTAGAAATTATACAAATTGACCCCTAGGGAAGAGCTATAAAAGACTGAGCAGACAGCAATGTCAGCTATAGACTCCTTTAACTTCAGGAGTCTGTCTTCATCTTGAGTGCAGAGAAGAAGAAGGAGATCGCGCTAAGGGCCGTATAAACAAAAGTGCGTGTGCATGGGTAGCGGGGTACCCGCGAGATGCACGTGTAGGCGCTTGTTTCTGTATTGGTGACTGCGTGGGGGTGGTCGTGGCCTCAGGCCTGGAAGTGTAAACGGGCTATTTCTCAGTTGCTCTGGGAGCTGCATCGACCCCCATCTCTCCCTTTTTTTAAAAACAACAACAACAACTGTGCTATGATTGTCGTGTTCCCTGGTGGTTGCATGCTGCGGCTCCTAACTCCTAGCTGAGTTTACAGAGCTTTTCGACCAGACCCTCAGATGCGAAGGGAATACTCGTGCCCCCATCAGGACAAAAAGAGGAGAGAAACTTCTCCTGGGCCTTAGAACTGAGAAGAGAGTCAGGAGTTCAGGAAGGGGGAGGGTGTGAGGGGGGTGACCAGTAGAAAGGCCGGTGGAGGTGGAGGTTTTTAGTTTTGGTGAGTGTAGGGGAGGTTGAAAGACGACTGCTTTCTGTGGGAAAATGTCCCCTCCCCAGTCTTCTTTCCCAACCCCCTGTCCCCAAAGTGTTTTGACACAAAACAGGTTAAACTTTTGCCATTACTGAAGATCCCTGGATCCAGAGGTAAAGAAGAGGGTGGGGCGAAGCATAGGCGGTCAGGAGGGTGCAAAGATCGTCAGTAGGCCCAAGCTGGCGTCTTTCTTACAGTGCAGCTGATGGAAGTAATGATTTAAATATTCCCACTCATTCCCACCATGTGCAGATAGAAGGCTGAGTACCCAGGGGTGGAGGGGACCCATCCGGGAATCTAGGGTGGTCTCTTGTCCCAGCACAGGACGCCTCGGGGACAGCTGAGGGTGAGATCTGGGCTCTCAACTCTTTCATCACCCTCTCTGGAGGGTCAGTGGAATCCTGACCCTTTTGAGTTTGCTCCGGGGAACATTTCACCAACTTCAGACCAGGGACGGATTCTCAGGCCGCTGACTCTTGGGCTGATATGGAAGCCTGCTCACTGGCCCGTCTATCAGCTCAAGCTTCTGGCCCACGCTTTGGTCATCTCTGAGATCAGAATGCGTAGGGTGCATTCTCAGGCTCTCCAGAAGGCCCAAGGGGCAGAGGCACCTGACAGAAAGAGCCACTTGGGGGATGTCCTTGGCTTTGACAGCAGATGACCCTCTGAACATCCACAGCCAGAGTCTCTGTGTTCAGGGACTCTGTGTCCTTCAGCTCTGCATTTCAAATGCAGCCTGGACCACAGGAAGAGCACAGACATCAGAGCAGTCTGCCCTGGGAGAGAGCTAGTAACCTGGGATACGTTACTTATTCTGTCTGAGCTTAAGCGTCAGTTGATATTTACCTCACGAGGTTGTCACAAACATGATATTTATGCAAAGGGACTAAAACAGAGCTAGGAATGTTGTAGACCCTTCATAAAGGGAATCCCATAAATTTTATTTTCCAGTTTTTTAGCCATCAGGAGCCCGTGTGGTTTGGAAAGGACCTCTTGCCAAATCTGGCTACGTATTTTCCATTATTGAAGGCCGTTGGGTGGAGTTTCTAGGGCTCAGGTCACCCTTACTTCCTCCCTCTAGAAACATCGGCTAGTGGGGATTATCCGGGAGCGTGGCCGGTTCGTTAACCTGAGGGGCGGGAGAGGGCACGAGGCATCCTGGATATCTGGTCTGGAAACCACTCCTGAATCTGATGGGTTGTAAAACTGGAAGCTTTCGCCATCTGTAAACATCTTGGTGGGCAGTGGCTGGGGAGGCTGCCCCCTCCCACATCGACACGCTGTCTGGTGGTGTGGCGTGGCTGGTCCAAAGGACAGAAAGAGCATCTGATGTGGAGAGAGCAGCTGCAGGTTCTCTTGGCCCATCTCAGAGCTTCTAAGTTATCCTTCAAGTTGACATTTAAGACTTTGAAGATCGCATTTGTTTCTGCTTTGTCCAAACTCTCTCTTTAACCATGGCCTGGGATGACTTTGCAGCTTTTAAGAGGCTCAGCCAGTGGCCAGCTTCTCTTGAGATGGCCCAGATTGGGGGTCGGTGAATTCCTCACTCCTGGCACCATCTGTTTCTCCAGACTCACTCCTCACATTTTTTCTGGTTTGTTTGTTTTCTTGTTTCATTATGAGGTTTTAAAACTGCACCATCCAAACGCTGTGCAGTGAGGAAATGCCTTTTCTTTCGACCCGTGGACCATCATGCTAGTGCTGGGCGAGACTTGTCAGACTATGGGCGTTAGCAGGTGTGTGGAGTTCTTTCTGGGTCTCCCCCTCAAAAGAAAAGAAAAGAAAAGAAAGAAACCTGGGAAAAAGAAACTCGAGGGAGTTTGGTAGCTCTTTGAATCCTGGCTGAAGAGGAGCTAAATTATTTGTAGGATGCCCCACGGGTCTGTGCAAAGAGCTTCAGAATCAGCAAGACCCAGGTTTGAGTTCCGGAACCGTCGGGTCACAAGCTGTTCAGCCTCTGAGTCTTCTTCATCTGTCAAATGAGAACGAGAGGTGTTCTCACATCCCAGGGTTGTTCTGAAGATGAAATGGAATAATATATGGGAAGAACCTAGCACACTGATCAGTGCTCAGCAAAATGGTAATGTCCTTCCCTTTTTAGTTCTAAGCCCATGAAAGTACATGGGTTGGGACATTTGTCCATGAGTCAGAGTAAATAAGCCACTTATTCAAGGCTTCACAACAGTGCTTAAAGCTCAGCTATCCCTGCCTGGAGATGGAGACCTTCACTATAAAAGTGGGGCAGAGATCTGCACTCCCCATGCCAGACAAATGGCAGTCCCATGCGATGCTCTACTAGAACAAAGGAAAGACCGCCAGGTCACTTACCCATAAACCTGGGCTATTAGTGAGCTACGCATAGAGCTTGCTTTAGAAATCCCAAACACTGTCTTGGTCCAAAGAATTGAGGTCAAAACAGAGGAGGGAAACCACTGAGGTAGGACCCAGCATTAAAACTGAAAAATAATGGCACGATGACAATAATACCTGACATTTGTATAGCAGGCTGCAGGTTGAAAAGCACGTGGCCTCATTTCATCCTCATAACAATCCTATGAGATGCGTGTTATCCACATTTTACAGCTCAAACTGGGGGCTTAAAAGACTTACCCTCCCAGGGAGATCAGCTCGGTGCTTTGTGACCACCTAGAGGGGTGGGATAGGGAGGGTGAGAGGGAGACGCAAGAGGGAGGGGATGTGGGGATATATGTATAGGTATAGCTGATTCACTTTGCTATACAGCAGAAACTAACACCACATTGTAAAGCAATTATACTCCAATAAAGATGTTTAAAAAAATCATCTTCACCTTTCAAAAAAAAAAAAGACTTCCCCTATTTCACACAGTAAGTGGAAGAAGCAGGAGGTAAGCAGCTACCCAAGCGGTGTCTCAACCCCTCACCTGGGAAGCTTGTAAAATTATCAGTGCCTGGACCCCCACCCCCACCCCAGGCCAATTAAATTAGAATCTCTAGGGCGGGGGCGGGGGGGGGGGGCCCAGGCACTGATTGTTCTACAAGTGCCCCAGGTGATGTGAAGGGTAAGTTGAGAGCCACAGGTCTAAGGGAATCGTGAAGAGGACCAAGGTGAGGAAGCAGGGTATCGAGCACAGGTGAAACAAACAACCAAATCATTGCTAGGATTTAAGCTCCATGAGGGTGGAGACTTGCGTGGTTCTCTCTCTACCCAGAACCTAGAAGGTGCTGGGCGTAAGGTAGACACTCGGTGAACGCTGGCTGAAGGAATGAACAAACTACTCTAGATGGGGAGCCGACAATTTCGCAGCGAAGTCCAGCCTGTCGCCTTGTCATGTAAGTAAACAGGCCTTGTATGTTATTGGCATGTAGCCATGGCGTTTCTTTATGTGTTGTCCGCGGCTGCTTTCATGTGAAAAGGGTGGAGTTGAGTGTTGAAACAGAGGCTGTGTAGTTCGCAGAGCTGAAAATATTTACTGTCTGGCCCTTTAACAGAAAAAGTTTGATGGCTCCTGCCCTGGTTCTCAGAGTGACCAGAGCAAGGGTAGCGTAGGGAGGGCTGTTACAGCCTGGTGGTCAAGCATACGGATTCCAGAATCAGACAGACGTGTGTTTGAACCCTGTCTCTGCCGCTTACCTGTTGTAAGACCTTGCATATTATTTCACCTCTCTGAGCCTCAGTTTTCTCATCTGAAAAATGGGGAGGATAATAAGTAATACCGACCTCACAGGATGGTTGCGAAGATTGCCAGCCCCTGGCCTAGAGTAAGCATTCAACAGACGGTAGCTAACCCACCTGTGATGGCTGTGGTTGTAGTTCCTGGCAACTACCCAGTCTGAAGGAAAACTAAAGTCAGAATCGAATCTAAATCTGGTGTCATGAACAGAATGAAGGATGTGGCAGGAAAAATAATCAGTCGGTAAGTTGGTGGGAGGGAGAAGGATTGACGTGAGGCTTTCGAGGTAAAGGGGGTCTTTTTTTTTTTTTTGTGCGGTATGCGGGCCTCTCACTGTTGTGGCCTCTCCCGTTGCGGAGCACAGGCTCCGGATGCGCAGGCTCAGCGGCCATGGCTTACGGGCCCAGCCGCTCCGCGGCATGTGGGATCTTCCCGGACCGGGGCACGAACCCGTGTCCCCTGCGTCGGCAGGCGGACTCCCAACCACTGCGCCACCAGGGAAAGACAACACAGGTCAGGCCCCCCGACGTGTGAGTGAGGTGCTGTTTGGCTGACGGCTGTGTCAGCCAGTGACGCCCATCATCCCTCAAGGGTTAACTTAGGCTTTATTGCACTGAGTCTAGTCACAAGCATGTCCCACCTCTACGCCCTTGGTTGTAGTTCGTTCTACGTGAAAGGCCCTCCCCCAGTCCTCATATTCCTGGGCTACTTGTCCTGCCAGGCTTGCTCAGGGGGCCCCTTTGCTCCCAAGCTCCCTTAGCAAGCCTCCCCGCCCCCCCAGTCACCCCTCCCTCCTCCCTCCCACAAACTTAAACTGCAGCTCTGACGTAACATCTAACGCGCTGCATCACAGTCAAGGCAGGACGGAGTCTCTGTCTTCTGAACGTTTGGAGCGCATTAAAGCCAAATTGCATTGTAGAAGCCACACCTGGTAGCCAAACAGTGTCAATTAAGCCCTTGGTTCAACTCAGTGACAGCTGAGTTAACTCTTGGGGAATCCATCCGGGACTTGCCCAGGAGCAAATCCCCATAGCCAGCCAGATAGAGAAGGGGGTCCAGCTTGTAGACTCCGTGGGTCCTTTGTGTCCTCATCCCTCCGCGCTACGGTGGCTCCTGCCCTCTGGAACACCTCTCCTAAGGAGTAGCCAGGGACAGGGAAAGAGGGAAGAAACCTGAAACCGACTCTTTGACTTCTTGTCAGCAGATGTGGTGAGCAGTTGGGTTTTGGCTTCTCTGGGCTTTTCATGTCTATGTGCCAAAATAATTGTGAGTTGGCTTGGTGTGGTCAGCTTTCATTAGCACGGTAACAGAGCGAGGCATGGTCACAGATAATCGCAAACAGCAGATAATTCACAGCATTTCCATCCAGATACATAATTCGGTGTTGTATAATTTTTATGGATTTTAGTGGCAGATTTATGTTGGTGGCAAATATATGTTGTATATGGAATAATATTAAAATTGTTATTTTCTAATTATTAAGGAGAAGGCATAGAAGAATCTCAGCCTTAAATTAAATATTCCCTTTGAGCGATCCCAGACGGACAATTAGGAACTGATTTCTAAAGGGGAGGGAAGAGAGGGAATGAAATAGTATTTTTATAGAGCTCCCCGCTATGCACATGGCACTGTGTCGATAATTTTTTAAAATAATTTTTAAAAATGTATTCTTTATTTGATTTTTCAAAATTATGACAGTAATTCTCACTTGCTTAAACACATGAATCAATATCATGCAGAGATACAGAAAGACAAATGGAAAACGAATAGCATCTCCACACCCTGGGAATTAATGTTGATAGTCTAGAGTTAATCATTCCCTATCTTTTCCTTTGTTCATACAGATACTACAGGTGTGTATACATGTACGGTGGAGTCTTGTCTGAGTGTTTTTCACCGAGATGGAATCTGTGTACATTACTCTGCAGTATACTTCTCTTCCCTTTGACCATTTATCAAGGTTGTCCCTACGATGGATGGAACTCTATTTTTTTCTGATTTCTTTATGCCTAGACACACACAGCTCTATATATCAGTATTTGAGGTCATGCCGTTCTTGTAGCGAGGTTCAATTTTTTTTTATCAGTCAGTTGTTAAACGTGGTTTCATCCTGGGTGATCACCGGTTTGGGTCCCTGAGTCTGACATACCAAGCATCTGTCGCCAGGAGAACTGAGTGGTGGATGTACCTAGTCTGTGACCATCCTGGCTGTGGCTGCATGCTGTGTGTGGCCCTTGTTTGTCCCCTAGGGAAGCTGTTGAGCGTCAGGCCCTGTGACTGCCCCCTCCTTCTCATCCGATTCAGTCTTCCCTCCTTGGGTCTCCTCAGTCGCTGCCTATGTAGGAAGAGCAGCAGGAAATACCAAAGATGGATACGTTGGACTGGAGAACAGTGTTGATGGAGCAAGTCAGGCAGTGCGGGGTAATGGTCGGGTGTGTGGACCCTGCGCTCAGATCAGCGCACTGCACCCCCCGACCCCGCAGGACTGAGTCCCAGCGGCAGGCAGTGCTGGCAGTGGCCAGCCCTCTTTGGAATTGCCTTCGCGGAAGAGAACCGCCCCAGCGGCAGTCTCTCTACAGGGTCACCTGCATTCAGTGACCAGTGGGGCCCCTCTGCCCCAATGTGGGGAAATTCTAAAGGGCATCCCAGCTTCAGGGCTCCCCAGGGGGCCGGCTGAGGCCTTCCCTGAGGCCGCCTGGCAGCTGTACTTCTCCCTCTGCCCACTGCTACCTCCTACCCGAACCTCCCACCCATGAGCGATTGATTCCAAGAACGCTTCCTACCTGCCCCAGAAGTTTTACTTATTTTCCGTGAAACTGTTTTGGAAGAGTCCGTTGTTTTCCAGATACTTGGTGGTGGCTATGTCAGAATATGAAAAAGTGCGTTTTTTCCTTGTGCTCTATTTTGTGTGTTTTCTAGGTGCGATCCCGCTGATTTCTCTACAGATAGAGTTGTTCCTAACTGGGAAGGCTGAGCAGATATTTTGATTTTATTGCCAAATTTGTATTTGCCCCTGCTCCCTCCCCCAAACCCCCAATGCCAGGCTGAGAGGTGTGGGCGTATCAGGGTTGGAAGCGTGACCAGATGGCTTTGTTGGCATCCTGCCTGGAGACGGGCTGGACAAGTTGCCCTTTGGGAATTCCTCTCTATCTTACCAGTGCTTCTGCTATATAAAGGGGGTGGTCTCAGGGGGCTCTTCTGACCCACTGGGAGCCACCTTCCTGCCTGTATAGGTATTCACATCATGCCTGCCTGGGTCTCTGCCGGATCTGATTCGTCCTTACGGGGGTGTTTGTTTCTTACTGCTTTGTCCCAAGCAAGGGAGGTCTTTGGTGCTGCGTACTGAACATTCCACCTTCCAGATTCTGTACACTGATCGGCTGCCTGAGTGCCAAAGCAAAGCTTGCCCGCATGATGGATTCCCGATGGGCCAGACTTGGGGACACAGACTCACAGCTGACGTCTGACGCCGTTCCTGGGCATCAGTGTCAACACTCCCTCCCTCCCTTCCTCTCAGACACCACAGCCCCCAGCCTCAAGTTCCCCTGATCAGGCAGCGAGGGGAGGGAGTGATTCCAGGTCAGTGGGAAGATCCCTCAGTATCTCCACAGTGCCAGAGGCAGCTTTGAAGTTCATCTGAAGCAAATTCAGAGTTTCTGTGGACTTTGGGCAGTGGACTTTGGGCAGTAGAAAGGCCAAGCCATTTTAACTCTTCTTTTCCTTTTTTTTTTTTTTTAAATCTCCATCAATATATTTATCAGTCTGTTCCCTATCATGTGACATTGGGCTGGCAGCTGCCCAGAGAGAGCTAGGAATTGCCTCTGCCTTTCTGAGACACTGAGTTGATAATTTACCATTACCACTGCCCTGAACAGAGGTGATGTTATTGATGTCTGTGGGCTGCCTGCATGGAAGCTGGGACTTATAGCTGATAAACAGACCAGACTTCTGAGTAGAAAGCTGTGGGTCGGAGCGTAGGCACTGGCTTCAGATTCTGGCTCCACTACATGATAGCGGTGTGGCCTTGCGTGAGTTACTTCATCTCTCTGTGCCTTCATTTCCTTATCTGTAAAATGGCTTGTTATGAAGATAAAGTTAATGCATGATTTGGTAAAAAGAAAAAAATGGTACTTGAAACCATGGCTGTCGCAGAGTAAGTACTAGGAAGTGTTAGTGATGATGATGATGGAGATGATGATGGAGAACAGGGACCCAGCCTCATGAGCTCTGTTGGCCCTGCATCCTGCACGATGCTCGGCCCAGAGCTGGGGCCCGATGAGCATTTATCAAGTAAAATATGCCACTGCCTTTTTCCAGGTGTCTACTGCCTGCTTAGTCTGATCAACTCTCTACCAAAAAAATATGTTTTACATTTAGAATGTTTATTTCATTTAAAATTTTTATTGAAGTTCGACATGATTCAGAAAATACAGCTTATAAGCATATAGCTCAATGGGTTTTCACACCTGTTTAACCAGCATCTAGATCAAGAAACACAACATTCCAAAGCTCCCACCTCCCCCATCCCGAGAAGTCCCTTGTGTCCCCTTCCGGTTACTCCCCTTCCATAATCCTAACTTCTAACAGTAAAGATTACTTTTGCCTGTTCTTGAACTTCAAGTAGATGGAATCGTACAGCGTGGACTCATTTATGTGTGCCTCCTTTTGCCCGGCATGATGTGTCGATGACTCCTTCCCATTGTTGTGTAGTATTCCATTATGGGACTATCTACACTTTATCCACTCTTCAGCTGGTGAGCATTTGGGTGGTTTCCAGGTTTGGGGCTGTTGTGAATAGGCCTTGCTGTGAACACTCGTGCACTTGTTCACGGGTAAAGAGAGGAATGCTTCTCTGTTGGTGTGTTCCTGGAAGTGGAACAGCTGGAACCTAGGGAATGCATGTGTTCAGCTTTGGGAGATATTGCCAAACAGCTTTATAGAGTGGCTGTACCATGTTTTCCACTTTCTGTAAAGACGAAGAAGGCGTTCTAACTTGGTAGCGTAGGGGCTTGAGGCCTGGTAATATCCTGGGCTTCCTGAAATGTGCATATCCTCCAAACTCTTGGTATCTGAGAGCTCACATGTTCTAGAAATCCTCGGGGTGGGGTGGGGTGGGGTGGGGGTAGGCATATCCTTTTTACCAGGCACTGTACTAGGTGTTTCACTTATACTCCTTCACCAAATCCTCGTAACCATCCCATGAGCTGAGATTGGTGTTATTAATCCCTCTTACAGATGAGGAAACAGGCTCAGAGCAATTGAGTGAGATACCTAAGATCCTACAGGAAGAAACTGTCAGAGGATGTAAAACAGGTGTACCTGCATCTAAAGCCATTTTAGGATCTGACGGTGAATCATTTTGGCTTTGGTGCTGACACCGGAGAGAAACACAGACCCCCTAGAACCTGTACCAGCTGTGGGTGGTGGCTATGAGGAGACGTTCTGTGAGATGGAGCAGAAATAAGGCAACTCAGTGACCTTGGGAGGTCAAATTGTTTTCCTGCCCAGGGACAGCTGGAGAAAGTCATAACTTTCCTGGAATGCAAGGGCGACCATGTCATTTGCTGTGTAAACCAGCACTCTTTCAAGAGTGAAAGGCCACTAACTGGATAGGACGCTGGGAAGCAGGCGTGAATTGGGACTGTCCCAGCTTTGCTCACCCCCCTGGAAGTCTGAGCGGGCATCCCTCTCCTGGTCAGTGGGCTGTACAGGTTCTTTTTAACCCTTTCAGAACACTGTCTCTCTGGACTCTGCCCTCATGTGACGTACTTCTAGTCTCTGTTTATCTTAAAAATGAGTCTGGTTTTCTTCTTCCCCTCTACACAACATTCCCCACTCAGATGGGGCTCTGACAAGGTGAGCTTCCTTTAACAGATCCTGTTACCACTGAGATGCATTTGCCAACGGACTAGAAGCTTCTAGAAGTCTAGGGCTGTGCCATAGTCACTGTGGTATCTGTGGCACTTAGCCGGGTGACAGACACAGAGTTAGCACTCCAGGAATATTTGACTGTGTGTGACATTTATCCATGTGCTTGTTCGTTCATTCATTCATCGTTCATAAAACCAGAGCTTAGTTTAGATTCTATCCTCTTTTTTTGATCTGACGCCTATTCCATTGGTCCAGAAAGAAAAGTCAGTTGTGCGTGTGTGTGTGTGTGTGTGTGCGTGCACACAAAGGACAAAGAATAAAAGGGATCAACTTAATGAGTAGCAAACGCATCATGGAATTTGATGTCAGGATCTAGCTTTGAATTTCAGCCATCCACTAATGAGCTGCACTGGCTTAGATAAGCGATGTAGCAATTTAGCATTTCTGAGCCTCGGTTTCAGCCATTGTGCAGTGGGAACGACAGTAATGCCTGGGGTAGAGGAGTGAAGTATCTCTATGATGCAGGGTATAGGGAACGTGCTCAGTACACTGTGAAGTGCTGTATAATTCCTAGCTGTTAGTGGTTGTGGTGGTTCAACAGCTATTTGAGAAGCACCAGTGGGAGGCGCTGTGTGCTGAGGCAGGTCCTGTGGAGCGCATCCCCCGTGAGCAAAATCTACCCCCCCTCCAGGGTCTCGGGTCTCTCGGTGAGGCATCAGCGCATACGTGGCAACGCCACGTGGCTGGGAGCTTTTATTAATAAATGAGGAAGGAATCAGCAAATTCTTCAAGGTCTTAGGGATTTGATGTGGGTGTCAGAGATAAGGATGCAAAGGATAATTAATTTCTCATTAAGCCCACAGCTGCATTTTCACCAGAGCGACAGCAAGAAGCATTTAAGGGCTTATGTGTGTCCTGCAGTGTCTCTGGTATAGTGTGGTGGCTTCTTGTGCCGATTTCTGGGGTCAAACTGCTGGGATGCAAGTTCAGATTCCACCCTTTATTAGAATGGTAGCCTTGGGCAGGTATTTATCCTCCCTGAGATTCAGTTTCCTCATCTGTAAAATGGTGATAGTAATAGTTCC
Source organism: Lagenorhynchus albirostris (assembly GCF_949774975.1). Taxonomy (NCBI): domain Eukaryota; kingdom Metazoa; phylum Chordata; class Mammalia; order Artiodactyla; family Delphinidae; genus Lagenorhynchus; species Lagenorhynchus albirostris. The sequence continues at coordinate 69,340,393 of NC_083104.1, forward strand.
TACCTCCAAATGAGGAACAAAGTAAGACTTGTAAAGTACTTAGCGCAGTGCCTAGAGCACAGTATGTACTCCATAAACCTATGTTATCATTGGCCAAATAATTTGTTTTCCATGGAATACGAGGTACTGTATGGTGCTGATGCAATACATAGAGAAAGGAAGATTGTTTTGCGATGGGAGATGATGTCAGGGAAGGCTTCGTGGAAAAGAGGCATCCCCAAGGTTGGCTTCTTTTACACCCGGAGCAAAAAGGCAAAAAGTTTATGTCCATGATTACTCTGTTCTTAAAGCTCAGAGAAGAAGATTGAGCGTGGAAGAAATTCCTTTCCTTAAGACACATAAGTTGAATGCCTACTGGAACTTTGAAGTTGAATACCGTGTGTTCCCTGCCCTCATGCACTTCCAAACTGGTTCATCCATCCTTGTGCCAGGGACAGGGGATATTAAGATGAGTCCTCCAAATACTAACGGTGTTGTCGAGGAAGGATCTAAAAGTGAAGAATACTATCCCATGTCATCAGTGCCGTGAGTGGGAGATGCTCAAAGTTGAGAAACTTAGATTCCATTTAAGAGTGTTTGGGAATGTGAAGAAGTTATGGAATCTCCTTCCCAGTTTCTGTTGTGATGATAGGATGGTAAATACATGGTGCTTCCTGCAGCAGGAGGATGGACAAATGGTTCCTGGGGTTCCTTTGGTGCGTCTGTGATGTCCAGATAGTTGTGTGTCTTACAGGTAAAGGGCACAATGAACACACTCTGAACTTTTCCTAGACAGTGTTGACAGGGTCTACAGAAATGCATTTCTTACGTTGCCCAGGGATTGTTGGCATTTTTGTTTCATGGGCTTCATCTCTAATGTTATGACTCATTTAAAAAATCTCTATCTCAAAGCCAGTTTGCAAGAGGAAGTCTTCCCTCTGGCTCCGGCCACAGCCCCTCCTCCCTCTCCAAGTTTCCTAGTGAAGAAGTGAAGAAATACTATCCAACTTGTTCAAACTTTTATAAATTAAAAGAAAAATTCTTTTGGTTCTTCAAAGCATGCAAATGCAATTCTAAGACTGCAGTGATGCTATAGAATAGTAAACAAGTGAACAAATGTTCAACCTGACTCGGAATCAGGGAATTACCGTAAACTGAAGTCTTAAGGAGACAGCCATTTCACACTCATCAGAATGCCGCCCCCCACCCCCGCTGCCAAATTATACTCCTCCCATTGTATATAGAGCCAAAGACAACTCCCATTCACTAATGGTAGGAATTAAATTGGTACGGACACTTTGGGGAGCTATTGGCACAATCCAGTAAAGTTGAAGATATACTTACCCTACGACGCAGTGATTTCATTCCTATGTAAGTCTAGAGAAACTCTAATACATGTGAAAAAAAAAAAGACATGTTCAGGAATATTCATGATGGCATGTTTTCTTTAAGAGCTAGAAAACTACCCAAATGTCTCTCATCAACCAGAAGACTGATTACGTCATTTGATTTGTATGTACAATGGAATACTGCGGACTACAGTGAAAAATGAATAGACTGTGCTATAGGGATATAACCCCAGAAACAATATGAAGTGGAAAAAGCACGTTGCGGAAGAATGCCATTGCTATTAAATCATACAAAATGATATGCTTTTATTTACACATGTTTACCTGTGTAATTAAAGTGTAAAAAAACCATTATTTTGGAATAACCACCAAATTCAGAGAAGTAGCTCCCCCTAGGGAAGACAGGAAGGAAGACCAGGGAGGGGTACGCAGGGCTTCCGTTTGTATCTGCGGTATTTTATTGCTTGCGATGGCTACACACGTTTCTTATCTACATTTTGTAGAGGGGTAAAATATTTTCTAATTGAAAACAAGGTGATTTCTAAAACTGGGCACAAACTCCTGCTCCATCCCCTCTGCCTGTTGGCAGACACACTGTAGAGTGACTGTGAAACTGCTCTCCATCTGCTCCAGGTCCATACGGGAAATTTTAGGTAGATGTGATCGTCTTCAAATGGAACGTTCTCCAAACATCTATACGGACCCCGTATGCACACGGTATTCACTGGTTTTTGACCTAAAAATCTTGACCTATTTTTTTCTGACTTGTGGGTTTGCTGGGATCATATTTTGATATGTTGGTAGAGATGCAGAACAGGGCCATAGTAATAGAAACCAAACAGCAGCTCTCTGGCTCATTCTCTAGCAAACTGCTGGAGCCTCCTCTCATCCCATCTCTCTCTTGGGAGTTCCTGGGATCCCTTGCTGGTGCTGGCAGGTGACCACGGCCACAATCCTCACATCCCTTTGATAAGGACGTGGGACCAACATTCTCAAGTATTTCTGACTGCCTGGGTTGGGGAGGGGGAAGAATCTCCCTCTCTGCGGGCTTCCCTGGTGGCGCAGTGGTTGAGAGTCCGCCTGCCGATGCAGGGGACACGGCTCGTGCCCCGGTCCGGGAAGATCCCACATGCCGCGGAGCGGCTGCGCCCGTGAGCCATGGCCGCTGGGCCTGCGCATCCGGAGCCTGTGCTCCGCAACGGGAGAGGCCGCAACAGTGAGAGGCCCGTGTACCACAAAAAAAAAAAAAAAAAAAAAAAAAAAAGAATCTCCGTCTCTGCACCATAACTGCCTGGTTTCAAATGAAGGTCTCTATCCCTTCTGAGTTCCATCCATTCAGCCCTGGCTCTGTTGCTCTTACAAACATCCTCAAGTGGGAAAGCACCCACCACTGGCACCTGCTTCACTTTCTTTTACTTGACAATGAAGCCCTGCTGACTTCTTCCCTAGGTGCCTGTTGAAATGCAGCCCATCCATCTCTTTTATGTGCCCTCCTCTTTTCCGCAGCCCCCTCTCCCTTGGAATCTGGTCCGGAGCTCAATCCCAGTGACACACACCGTGTTGGCCTTGAGTGCCTTGTCCTGTGTTGTGCAGCCTCTGTCCTTGACCGTGACCGTGAGCCTCAATGCTCAGTGGTTCTGCACCAGTGAGCCCCCTTCTCTGGCTTGCGTGGTGCTCGCACTGGGGGCTGAAGCTGGGGGTGGCTTTCCTCTCTGCCTGCGGCTTATTTATACATCATATAATTCACCTTCATTAAATGGGAGAAAGTTGCACCAAACTGGGACTTCGGGGAGCAAATCCCAGGTACATGGTTGCTCTGAGAATGGACACTGTAGTCCATAGCAGGCTCTGGGCAGGAGATAGCTGGCACTCCCCAAAGAACTGAACTGATAAGAACGTAATGAGAGGGCTATTTGCAGAGAGATGAAGGGCTGAGGAGATGGTGAGGCCCCCAGGAGCCGACAACAGCAGGAAGCTCTTAGTACTGTTACTCCTGCAGGGGCGGGGGGAGGACTGGTGTTATCAGAGCCCTGTGGCAGCCGGAGCTGAGGAGGAAGGGCTGCCTGGCTGGAGCTGTGGCCCTAGAGGAACACAGCCCCTGCCAGAGCCATGGCTTAGCAGAGGGACAGTAAAGGAATAACACCTGAGATCTCTCTCCTCCCACCCTCCAATCCCCTGCTGTTGCTTCCCACTGGTCGAGTCCCACTGAGCAGCAGAAGCCCAGGAAGCTGGGTGATGCATTCTGGAGAGGCCAACCTTCCCATTCCCCCCCAGGGTGGGATCTTGGCAGAGAAGGGCAGGGAATGGAGGCAGAGGGGCAAGCAGAGAATAGGCAGCACCTTGTATATTCCTATGTGATGTGCAGTCATCATGTAACTAGAAAGACCAGGTGTAATGAGAAGTCCCCTGTGATTCAACCTGTACTAGCATTCGGGCGGTTTGGGCTATGGTTTGGGGGACTGGTTGACCCCTGGCTTAGATGGGTAAGCGAGGAAGGAGGTCTGGGAGGGAAAGGAACTGAGATTCGTGGTTATGGGTCATGGACTTCGTTCTGTGCTTTGAAAAGGAAGATGATTTGAATGAGACTCAGGGATTGCTGTTTATCGTGCTCCAGGTAGTTCCCATACCTTAAAATGACTGAGCTTGGTGGTGGCAGGTTGTGGTCTTGAGACCTGTTCCGAGCCCAACCCAAGTGACACACACCACGTTGGTCTTGAGTGCCCTGATGGACACGCATGTGAGGCCGAGGCCGCCCTTAGCTGGAGCTAATCTTCCCGGAGTTTTCCTCCTGGCTCCACTTTCATCCGCATCACTCATTACCCTCGCCCTGAGGTTCCCCTGAACACATCTCACCTGTGAAGGCTGTGATCAATGTCAGAGAGGGAGCCTTGATCGAATGACCCTAATTGCAGAGACATGGTCTCTAAACACTGTGGCAAGGTACAGAGAAAGGAGAAAATAACATATCTGAACTCATAGGGGTACAGGGCCTGCCCTGGAGAATTCCCAATGCAGCATGTACGTGCCAAAGATAAGGGGCACCTGCAAAGCAACATATCGAGAGAAAGTTCACAATATACGAACAAAATGTGTACTTGGTAAAGAAGGGTAGGAGAATAGAGCCATTGAAGTTGGTGGGCTTTGGTAGCAGAGAGAGTAATAGCCCTCTGACCTTGCCTAAACAGTTGACATCTCTCAGCAGGCCTCAGTTTCCTCATCTGTAAAATGGGCAAACTAAAGGTCTATTTCTCATTAGACAGCTGCAGGGGTTACATGGGAACATGATGTGAAGCACAGGGCCTAGCACACAGTAAAGGTTGGCTATTATCAACATCATTATTATTCCTGAAGGTGAATGCCAGTCACCACTTGGAAAGAGGAGTGAGGATTCCAAGATTCCAGAAGACTTGGCACCCCCTTGTGTCTTTTAATTGACCTAGTTCATTGCCCTATTCCAGCCAACCTCACAGGCCTCAGTTCTTTGACTCCCAATCATGTCCCGTCAAGGGTGACATGGGTGCTTGTGGACCTGTCCATCAGCTTGGTCCCCTCTAGGTGGAGAATCGTGAAATGTTCAGGAGGAAAAGTATGGAGGGTCATCTTGTCTCGCATTTCCCAAACCGCATTTGCTAAACCACTGGGTTCCCACAGTGGCCCTGGGAAGAAAGTTCTGTGGTTAAAGAAGTTGAAGCAGCCCTTCCATCTTTGCTCTTCTTTCTCTCACGGAGCTACAATGCTCAGAGAAGCACTGCAGTCAAAAACTGGTTTCACATTGTTTAAGCTAGTACTCTCTCAATTTATTTATCTAAAGAGGACTTTTTCCATGGGACACCCCACAGGACTAGTGTTTTCAGGTGTATATCGGTTATAATTTGTGTTCAGCTACACGGTACAGAAGCCCAACTACATGGTACAGAAGCTTAACTAGGGTTCTTTACTTTTCTCATTTTTAGGACAGCAGATGCAGTCCTGAGTTGGCAGAGTGCCACCACAGTACCATGAGGAACCCAGGCTCCCTCTATGTCTCTACTTCAGCCTTCCTTAGAATGAGATTTTTGCCTTTGTGCTCACTGCCTCTTGGTTACAAGATGGCTGCATCACCACTAGCTTCACATCTGCATTCCAGGCAGGAAGAAAGAGAAGGACAAAGCACAAAAAGTGCATGTCAGCTAATTGTTTCTCTTTAACAAGCTTTTCTGAAATGCTTTTAACAAGCTTTTTTTTAACCTCTAGAAACTGGTTAAAACTGTGCTAAGGAGAGACTTCAAACTAAAAGGGAGTCTGGGGGGCTTCCCTGGTGGCACAGTGGTTGAGAGTCTGCCTGCCGATGCAGGGGACACGGGTTCATGCCCCGGTCCGGGAAGATCCCACATGCCCCGGAGCGGCTGGGCCCGTGAGCCTTGGCCGCTGAGCCTGCGCATCCGGAGCCTGTGCTCCGCAACGGGAGAGGCCACAACAGTGAGAGGCTCGCGTACCGCAAAAAAAAAAAAAAAAAAAAAAAAAGGGGAGTCTGGGGGAAGCTAAAAGATTTTTAAATGGGCATTTTGCTACCTCAAACCAAAGCAGAGACCTCTTAGTATGGAAGAAGGAAAGAATTAACATTAGGTGGGCAATTTGCATCATGTGCCATGTTCATTGATCAAACCTTTGCTTCTCTCTTCAGTGGGTCGAATCTAAAAGCATCCCATGCAGAAGAAATAAAAACAAAGCAAGCAAAGAAACCAACCAACCTTTGTAATCAATAGAAAACACACATTCTAAGCAACAAGGCACTTAGGCCCACAGACTCATTGGGAAGATGCTGTTGGTGCCCCGTGCAGGTCTTGGGGCTGCCGTGGGTATTCCAGCTAATGGCTCACACCTGTGGGGACTGCCCTGGGGTTATTGAACCCCCTCACCCCGAGGTGCCTGGGGATTACATCATGCTTACCCCACCCTCTCCTGCATCCTGTGGCCAGTGACTAACTGGCGAAAAGGTACAAAGGCCCCACTCCCTTGTTCCAAGCGGGGGCGGGGGGGCAAATGTGGCAGTGCCCTTCCTTCTCCAGAGCTCCCCACAGGATCAGGCTGAAGCTAGACGTCTCCTAAAACCACATTCTCACCAGATCCTTCCCCTGCCCTCTCTTCTTTCCCTCATTCCCTTCCTGGTTTCTCCTGAGAGCACGGCCTCAGTACATGACATATATATGAATCTCTGCTGTCTCAGGCTCTACTTCCAGGAAACTAGATCTAAGGTGTCCTGGGTCAAGCAGGGGGCGGGGGTCTGTGTGGTCTTCACTTCCTTCTAAGGGATTTGGTGTAAAACCTGTCCCCTCGGTCCTGTTTGTGGCCACTTTGACTTAGCCTGGGTGCCGTGGGGACAGCTCTGCATTTCACCTTGGTGATGGCTGTTGGGGGACAGCATCTTTGCAAATCCTGTCAAATATGTTTGGGGAGAACTCAGTGCAGGGCACTCAGCAGGCAGAGTCTAGCACTGTTATCTTCTCAAGGCAGATATTCTTAGAAACAATGATTTGCATTCTTAAGCCCACGAACTGTTTGAAAGGACTTGTCATGTGTGGTGTGTGTGTGCGCGCACGCGCGCGCGATTTTCCATCTTGTGGCAATGGCAGTGGGGTATTTATAGCTGGATCTACAGGGCCATTCTCACATGGCTAAAGAAAATGAAAACCTCATGTGGATTTTGTTTTGTTCACCCCCCCGCCCCCACCCCCACTGCCTTTGCCATTGCAGACTCTCGGGTTCTTAAACCCTTGTTGTTGTAACCAGAGCCGCGCGGAGTATCGCTGCAATGGTGAGGTTATGTAAATTTACTATTTCAGGCAAAAGCGCCGGTTCTGCCCCAGTTAGGCCTAAGAGGGGACATTTGGGGTGAGCTTGCGGGTGACCCTAAGTGGCAGCCCCACCCGTCACCACTCTCTCTAGAAAGTCTCCCCGGATTAACTCTGTGGAATGTGGATTCCCCAGGTCACCCCATGATCCCTCTGCGCATATGAGCTCCTTGGAAAGACAACTATTTTCTTTCCCCCTTGTGTTTTCGGTATTCTTAAGCCTTTCATGTCTGTGTTTTGCCTTCTTGGTTAGACAGAAAACACCCCGGGGGCCTGGTCTGTTTGCCCAGGTTAGTCTGAGCCTTTGGCAGCAGCTGTATGGGGAGCTTGGGGTGGGCGTGGCAAAGGCTGAGGCCCCTGCTTCCTCCAGATGGATGAGGAACTCCTGGGGTTCTCTGGGCAGCAAGGTCGGGGTGTTGACCTGATCTCTACGGAGAGGCCAGAGTGCTTCCTGACCATTTCAGCTGAGAAGGCCAAGGGACCCAGGACCCCTGTAGACCGTCTACCATTTCTTTCTGGTGACCTGGAACCCACACATTAGCACTTTGGATTAAAGCAGCTGGGGCTGCAGAGGGTCTGCGCTGTGGCCTGGGGAGGGGTGCACGGCCCTAACCTGCCAGAACATTCGAAGCACCCGAGGGGCGTACGATGGAGGGCGCTTAGTAAGCTTAGCTGCCGTGACCCCGGGAGCTGAGTCTTCTCACTGCCTGGCCATCCCCAGGGCTGTCAGGCCTCCTGCAGCTGGCCCACTGCACGGAGAGCTTTATAAACTCCCACTCATTAATCTCTCCATCAGCTGAAGGCCTACTGCGTGCCAAGCACTGGGCTGAGCACTTGCACGCTTCAACACACCTCATTCTCATAAGACTTGCAAAGTGGGTGTTATCCCATTTTACAGAAGAGAAAACCGAGGTTCTAAGAGTTTAGGCACCTTGCCTGAAGCCACGTAGATAGGTAGAGGCACAGAGGGCCTGTCTCCAAGAATCACGCCCTCTGTACCGCACCCTTATACGTCGTAACCATCTCCTTTCTCCATGAGCTGAATAACCAACTGTGACTTCCACCGTCCTGTGACTCTGTACCATCAACAAGCATTATTCTGTATTCCCCACCCTGCCTTGGTAGGCTTCTAGTCGCAGAGTGGACGGTGCCTTCTGATCTGGGGGTCAGTGGGGAGCTTCTGGAGAGCCTGTGCCTTGAACCCTCAGGTCCTGCACCTCCATCCTGCTGCCCTCCTCTGCCGTGCACACACCACCCCCTCTTTTCCTGCGTCCCTCCTCTTTCCACTCCTGTGAGTTCTAGAGGGTTTCCAGCCCTAGGGTAGAGCCAGCAATTCATTAGTCTTTGTCCTGTTTCCAAGAATCCCAGATATACAAGAATTCCTCATTGAAAAGTCAGGCATTCTTGGGGAAAGTGTGTGTCACCGAGAGAGAGAGATTCCTCACATTGGGAAATGAGATCCCAGGCCAGTCCAGGAAAATAACTGTGGATTTCAGAGCCAGATGGAAGTGGATTGGCTCTGCCTGACACCCCATCCCCCGGCTACCCACCCCTCACAAACCACATCTGGGGAATTTGCCTTCCCAGTTCATCTGAGGGCATTTACCGGATGACATTTTCCTCCGGATACAGAAGGGAGGAAGAGGTGGATTGGGGTGCGTGTGTGTGTGTGTGTACACATAGATCTTCTCACCTGCAGGTCTCTTTCTGTGCAGTTCCTCTTGGCGTGAGCCACTCACCTCATGCAGAACAATCTAGTGAGTTTTGGTTGGGGGGAGTGGATCCCAGGATACAGAATGGCAGACAATGAGTTCAGCTGGTCATCTCCTTCTACTTTGGGGCAGCTCTGCCTACCAGGGTGTCTCAGGTCAGTGCAAGGAAAGGTGCTCAAGGACACTGAGAAAGGAACCTCTCATGACTACACATTCACAGGCTAGAAATAGAGGAGAAGAGGCAGCGTGTGAGCAGAGGGCGGAGCAGCTGCAGAGTGGGATATAATCAAGAAAAGCTTTAGAAGGATATGAAGGTAAAATACACACACACACACACACACACACACACACACATACACACATACACACAAAACCTTCCCTCCTTGATTATAAAAGAAATACAGGTTTATTATAGAAAATACATAGAAGCAGAAAGACAAAAAATTAGCCTATAAACCCATCACTGGAGGACTGAAGGGGGCTTGGGCCTTTCTGTGCCTCCACTCCTGCCCCCCACCTCCTGGCCACAAACACCCTTGGAGAACTTGCCCCCCTCCCCAGTCCAGTGACTATTTGGTCACTCACATTCCAGTCTCTCTGCACATTTTTAAAGCAAGGTTGAGTACCTACCGTTTGAGCAGATGTTAGACAGTTTTGTGCATTGATTTTGTCCCCCCCCCCTTAGTGTCAGCAACTTTGTAAATGAGAGAAATTTTAAGCTAGCTATGGAAAGAGGTCCTGAGGCATGGTTTGGTGGAGAGAAAGCTCAGAACTGGAGGAAGGGTGCTTCAACACTGGAGGGTACCCCCTGGGATGAAAGAGCTTTTAAACGATGGAGGGAGACAAGGTTCTCAAGCTCAACCTCCCGACTCCTGCATGGGCTTTGAGCACCCAAAGCCTTGGACTGAGGCTTGGGTTCCCTGGCCACACATTTAGCTCTGATGCCATTACTGAAACTTATTCTAGGATAGGCGCTGTAATGAGCCCATCACATACACTTCGTTTTTACAACTCTGAGTTTTAGGTGGTTAGTTATTCCACTTTACAGGTATGGAAACTAAATCTTAGAATAGTGAAGAACCTTAGCGAGGACAGTTCCACAGCAGTAGAGCTATGATTTGAATTTGTTTATCTTTCTTCTAACCACTGCCCTGAACAGCTTCCTGTCCATGATAGAAGGTGTTTCCTGGTTAAACGTTTCTTGCTCAGACTTTCTGGATGGACTCACCAAAGAACAAGGGGGCACATTCCCAGTGGTTCCCAGTGGTCCAGGGAGGGCAGGTAATCAGAATTATTGTGTTTTCCCTGGGGCTGGGCCGGGGCGGGGGGGACTCAAAAGCCTCAGCCCTGCATCCGTAGTGGGCATCAAATCAGTAATCCCAGTGTCGCCACTACTCACCACTAGACTCTTCCTCCAGGAAGTCTTCCAGGTTGAAGTCCAGTTGACACTCATCCCTCCCTTCCTCCATTCTCTTTGTTAGTAGCCTTCTCCAGTTTCCAGCTACTCAGTAGTTGATCTTGTGGCCAGTTGTCACCTGAGCAGCCCTGTCTTTGATATTGTGGCCAGTTGTCACCTGAGCAGCGCTGTCTTTGAGATTCAGAATAAATTAGCTGGATCCAGCCCGCACAAACACAGGAAGCCTGGCATCCCTCCAAAGGAGCAGTGGTTCTCAAAGAATGGTTCTGGACCAGCAGAATCAGTATCCCCTGGAACTTGTTAGAAATGCAAGTCCTTGGGCGCCCCCCACCCCCCGATCCGCTACAGCAAAAGCAGCAGGTACAGCCTACCTCTTTGTGTTTTGTCAAGCCCACTGGGTGATCCTGGTCACACCAAAGTCTGAGAACCACTGGTCTAGAGATGCCCAAGTAAGAGTGATGGCTTCAATATTTCCTGTCACCTCTGGCTCTGAGTTCCTATTTCTATCCAACTAGTTAAGGTTATTAATTATTGCTGGTCATGAGCAGGGTGGCCATGAAGTTACGAACACGGGCTCTGGAACTAGACCACTTGGATTTGAATTCTCGCGTTACCTGTGCTCACTGTGGTCCCTGAGTGGGTGGCTTAAATCCCCTCTGCTTCCGACCTCTTATCCCTAATAAGGTTAGCCGTGACGTTCCCCACAGAGCAGCTGGGAACCTTTGGTGTGTTTGCATGTCAAGTACTTGAATAGTGCCTGGCACACAGTAGGCCTGCAATAAACGTTCACTGTTATTACTGGTTTCATGCAGATGGGCTCTCTTTTGCACTGTATTAACCCAGTGGTGAAATTTAGTCCTTATACCCTGATTTACAGAACCCACACACATACCGTTTATACAAGGGCTTTGTGAACGTGGTAAACTTTAAGGAGGTTTGAGGAAACCAGTGGTGTTTGCATTACAACAATGCAAACAATTGAAATTGAAGATTGGGCAACCTTGTTCTGAGAGGTGGATTGCTTGGCCGGAAGTCCTTCCTCGCTCCCTTCTTGGTGCTCACCAGCCACTCAGCCGACTCCCTGTTTATTGTGCTGAGTGGTTCAGCTACCTTTCCTCTCCAGCCCCACTCCTAAACTTTGCTCTTTGCCTCCCTTTTAAATCTAAGGACAACTTCTAAATAATGGACCCTCTTATCTGATTCTTATGCTGATTTCCGCCCCATCAGGGAGGAGAGAGCAGCAGTGAAATGTATTTCCCTTCCCACGTGAACTACACTGCCTCTCAGAGCGCTTTCGTGGCGCAGTCAACTTTGGTTTATCTATGTATGTATGTGAATATTGATCTGCTTATCTGTATCTTTTTTTTTTTTTTCCTGTTGGAGCATGTTGCTCCGCGAATCTTCTCCCTGCTGTTCGTTGTAAACCTTCACACCTGCACAACCAGGGATTCAGTCTCAACCAGGGCCTCCGTCTCGGTACTAGCCTGGATAATCCTTTTTTGGGGAGAGGTGGTGCTGTTCTGGGCATTATAGGATGTCTAGCAGCATCCATGGTCTCTACCGATTCGATGCCAGTAGCATTCCCTGGTCGTGACAACCCAAACTGTCCCCAGATATTGCTAGATGTCCTCAGAACTGCCCCCCAGTTGAGAATGACTGGTCTAAGCTAAGTTCTTTTGTAATAGTTTAAATCCATTACATCTTAATCTGTCCCAGAGTTTACCTCTGTAGTGTATTTATGGTTAGGGAACTGGATTTATCCATGGAGAAGAAGGATGCAGAGTCCCAGCGGCCTCTGGGTCACCAGTGATTCCTAAGGAGAATCATCAATGCTTTGTAACTGCATTTCCTTTAAGGCTCCACGCTTAACCTACGTGCATTTAAGCCAAGGACATCCTGCTCCCTTCCCAGTACCCCCTCTAAGCCGCTTGACTCCCCCCACCGCCACAGCAGGAAGCCTCACAAGAACTAGGAATGGCCTTTGGGTTTCGGCTTATAAATACTCACGGTCTCATTTTTCTTACTGAGAAAAATTTTTTTATCATGTTTAACATTCTTGTTGCCGTAGTGGAAACTTTTGTTCTTTGGAGAGTTTCCCATTCCACGCCTAGGGTCAGATTCCTCAGCGGAACTCTGAACATTTTCTAGGGAAGTTTCTTTCACCAGTGAGATTGTACCTTTGATACATTTACACGACTGAGGTTGGATTCCGCGTTAAGATGTCCCAGGATCCTAAGGTAGACAACGAGGGAAACTGGAGGAAGAGCTGTGTATCTGGGGCTCAGTGGGAGGCTGTGATTAAAATCATTTTATGGGTCCATTACTTTTTTGGGTTTTTTTTCTCCTTACACTCTAGCATCTCAAATCTAAGACGAACAGACAGTGTTTCAGTCAGTATAAGTTAGATTATGCTGTGGTAACACATAGTCCCGAAAGTTCAGTGACTTAAAACAACAGAGGTTTCTTTATTACTCATGCTACCTGGTTTGTAGTAGGTCAACACAGGACCTGTACTCATTACAGTCACTCAGGAACCCAGGCTGGCAGAACAGGCGCCTCCCTAAGTGCAGACGATTGCTGTGTCAGAGGACTAAAGAGGGTCTCTTTTGCCAATTAAATGCTTTAGACCACTAATGACACTTGTGTTAGTCAGAGTTCTCCAGAGAGACAATAGGATGTATGAATCTCTATCCCTCCCTTCCTCCCTTCCTCCCTTCCTTTCTCCATCCCTCCCTATCTTTTAGTTATTTTAAGGAATTGGCTCACTTGATTGTGGGAGTTGGCAATTCCAAAATCTGCAGGGCAACCCTGCAAGCTGGAGACTCCTGGAAGAGTCGATGCTGCAGCTCAAATCCAAAGGCAGTCCAGAGGCAGAATTCCCTCCTCCTCGGGGGACGTCAGTCTTTTCTTTAAGGCCTTCACATGGTTAGATGAGGCCCACCTACATTCTGGAGGGTAATCTGCTTTACTCAAAGTCTACTGATTTAAATTTTTGTCTCATCTTAAAAAAAAAATATCTTCACACCAACATCTACTTTGAACAAATATCTGGGACCATGGCCTAACCAAGTTGACAGATGACATTAACCATCACAACACCCAGCTTCTACTCTCAGCTCATGGGCCAGAATTAGTCACGTGGCCCCACTCAGACACAAGTGTCCAGGAAGTATGATCTGTTGTGTGCCTGGAGGGAGGAGTGGGGACCAGTGATATTTGACGAAGCATCAGTAATGATCACAGCTGTGACTTCTGTTACCTGAGGATGAAAGAAAGCCTCAGTCTGTGTTGTCCCCATTCCGATGCGTTCTGCGAAGTCGATGTGGAAATGGTTTTGTTTTTTATATTTTTTAATTTTATTGGAGTATGGTTGATTTACAATGTTGTGGTAGTTTCAGGTGTACAGCAAAGTGATTCTGTTATACATACACATATATGCATTCTTTTTCAGATTCTTTTCCCATATAGGTTATCACAGAATGTTGAATAGAGTTCCCTGTGCTATATCGTAGGTCCTTGTTGGTTATCTGTTTTATATATACTAGTGTGTATATGTTAACCCCAAACTCCTAATTTATCCCTCCCCACTCCCCCCCAAGCTTTCCCCTTTGGTAACCATAAGTTTGTTTTTGAAATCTGTGAGTCTATTTCTGTTTTGTAAATAAGTTCATTTGTATCATTTTTAAAATTAGATTACACATATGAGTGATATCATAAGGGATTTGTCTTTGTCTGACTTCCTTCACTTAGTATGATAATCTTTGTGTCCATCCATGTTGCTGCAAATGGCATTATTTCATTGGTTTTTTTATGGCTCAGTAATATTCTATTGTATCTATGTACCACATCTTCTTTATCCATTCCTCTGTCGATGGACATTTAGGTTGCTTCCATGTCTTGGCTATTGTAAATAGTGCTGCAGTGAACGTTGGGGTGTATGTATCTTTTCGAATTATGGTTTTCTCTGGATATATGCCCAGGAGTGGGATTGCTGGGTCATATGCTAACTCTATTTTTAGTTTTTTAAGGGACTTCCATACTGTTCTCCGTAGTGACTACAGCAATTTACATTCCCATCAACAGTGTAGGAGGGTTCCCTTTTCTCTATACCTTCTCCAGCATTTATTACTTGCAGACATTTTTGATGATGGCCATTCTGACTGGTGTGACGTGATACCTCATTGTAGTTTTGATTTGCATTTTCTTTTCACGTGCTTTTTGGCCATCTGTATGTCTTCTTTGGAAAAATATCTATTTAGATCTTCTGCCCGTTTTTTGATTGATTTATTTATTTTTGATGTGGAAATAGTTTTAGACTTAGACCTATCTGCCCTCTTTGCTCATAGGAGATGTTCTGGAGGGGTTGGGTTACAGCACAGCCTGGCCTCTAGGGGACTACATTTTAAGACTGTTACTCAACACCTTCCTCTGTTTTTTCTTTACTATTACGTGTTTTCTGTGTGTGGTGTCGCATTCAAGAATCCTTGTACGTGTGTACGTGAAGAATGCCCTGAAAAATAATGTAGCCTTTGTGACTTTCTGTTAGTACAGCGTCTTCAGGTTGTGTCTCTCTTGCTTAGATCAGGAACGGCTCGGGTGTCAGCCCTCACTTTGCCACGGTGTCACTCTGTGCTTCTGACAAGTCCCTCCCCAGTCTGGGCCCAGTTTTCCCAGCTGTCTAGAGGGGCATTGAGCAATGGGGTCTCTAAGTTTCCTTCTGGCTCTAATGTTCTGTGTGCCTTTGGTCCACACCCTCTGCTAAAGACCCCTACCGCCACCCCTACCCTGAGCCAGCGTTTGTGGACTGGCTGCCTGGTTGCGTACAGCGGGGGCTGCATGGCAGTTTTCCTCCGTGAAACTGGCAGGATCATTCTGCGTTCTCACTTGAAGCTGTGGCCTCATTAGTGCCCTGGCCATGCTGTGTTCACGAGCCCAGAGAGAATCTGTTCTGCAGCCCAGCTGGGAAGCACCATCCCCACGCCTGGCAGGTGGGGGAGCCCAGGGCAAGGATGTGTTGAGCTGGAGCACAGGGAAGCGTGCGGAGGGCAGGGCCAGGAGGTGGGAACCATCTGTTTTACCCGAAAGTGAGGTCTGGGAGCCAGGCCAGCCCTTCACGGCCGTCCGGGCAAACCTAATGCCCAAGGGGCAGAGTTTCGAGGACCTCAACATACTTGCTTCCACAGTATTCATATTTGACCCTTCCATTACCCACTCCAACCAGTTGTTTTTTAGCTTAAACGAGATAATGTTAGAGGAAGGACCTGGAAAACCATCCATGCTCTTCAAACAATAATAATTACTATTATCACGTGCTGCCTTATTCCATAGATATGTTGGTGCTAGGGCTGGAAAAGTGAACAAAGACACGAAATCAATTAGAATACAGAGTGACGCCAACTCTAAGCATGATGCTCTGGATGGGCAAAGCTTGCGGGAGCTCAGACAGGGGAGCAGTCAGTTGTGCTCGTCAGGGCGGAAGCCTCCATAGGAACGGTGACCGTTAAGCCGGATCTTAGTGTCAAGGACTTTACAGGAAGAAGAAAAGGGCGTCGTAGGCAGCAGGTACTGCATGAGCAAATATCAGAGTTCTGGCTAGGCTTAGGGAAACCTCTGGAAGCCTGGCCTGGCTGCTGGGTGGGGTGGGACAAAGTGAAGGGAAGCATCAGAGGGGGTGGGTGATCACGTTATGAAGGGTCTGGAATAACATATGAGGAAGAGTCGGGTCTTAACTGAGTTTTTTGTTTTTTTTTTTTTAATTACCAGGTATGGAAAAAGTTTTAATTTCAGTTTTGGCTGAAAAAAAAAGCTATTGCTTTAATTTTACTGAAAGTCTGCCTGTAGCTTGATAATGGGCAAAATGTAAATAGATTTCATCACAGTGTTGCTGGGCTGTCCTGTTCCAGGACATTTTGCTCCTCTCCTTCCTCTTAGAACTTCCGTGTAGAATAGAGCAGAGAGATCTTCCTGCTCTAGTTTTGGTCATTTTCAATATTCAGGTAGGAGATAGGAGACAGAATATTTATTGTTTTCTCTTTATAAAAGGAAGAACTGCTTATTTTAGAAAGTGTAGAAAATAAAATGGTAAAGATGAGAAAAACCAAACAAACACAAGTAATTCTACCCTCCAGACAAGCTTGGTGCTACCATTTGGGTAATTCCTTCCGGTGAGCATTTAAGGGCAGACAACCTTGTCTTGCATGTTGCCTTTTTCACAGCATGAACCTGGCCCTGGTAGGGGCTTCATCAGCATTGTTGACTGATACAGTGAGGTTCCTCTAGACCCCTCTAGGGAAAGCTTAGTGGTTGAGTAGAACCACATATGTTCAAATCCTAATGTTCCCATTCATAACCTGCAGGACCTTGGCCATTTCCTCTCTCTAGGCCTTAGTGTCCTCATCTGTAAAATGGGAACAACAAAAATAACAGTATCTACACACTCAAGTGTGGGGACCAAACAAGTTCTTTTGTGCAAAGCACATAGGAAGGAGCCTCGCACACAGTGAGTGATTCCCATTTGTCCCTGGTTTTTGTACTGCCCTCTGGGTGAGTCCAGCCCTGAGGGAGGAGCTGCAGGTGGACAACCTTCCCTATGAGAACAGTCTGTCTCATTGTCCTGCACAGCAGGAGAGGGGTCAAGCTTGTTAAGTCCTCAGGATTAGACTTGTGAAAAAGCCAGGGTCCCGGTGCTTGTCCCTGGCTTTTCCCTGGAGGAGTCTGGCTCATCCCCACTGGCTCCTTCCTGTGTAGCTTTTTCCCCATGGGCTCCCCAGGCAGGCTGTCCCTTTCAGAAAGCAGCCACACTCTTTGCTACTCCTCCGTGGCCCTGCCTCCCCTGCTCGGTGCCTCCCTGGGCTGCAGCTGGGACCCTCCAGCAGAGGGAGGCTGCTTTGAATCAAGTGCACACTCCCCAAGAATCCATGCCCAAGGAAGGACTTCCTGGCCACAACGCCCGCTGCAGCGCTGGACTCCCACCCCTCCGCCCTGGCTCTGGGACATACAAGGATCATTCTTAAGGACTGAGCTCAGGATCCCTAAAAAGAAAGTTGGAAAATAGCTGGATAAACTTGGGAAGTGAAAGAAACCGTCATATCTTCCTGCTTGGATTGCGGATTGCAGTTTTGGGGGCTGAGTGTGGTGATTCTTGCCAGATGGAATCTGATGGGCAAACGTGGGAAGGAGGGAGACGGGGGTGGGGTGGGGGGGTGGTGCTGGGATTCCCACTGGGTAGTGAGCCTTGGACTTGGGGCTAGCCCCCTCCCCTCCTCCCAGTGGTTGCCACCCCTGAGGCAGGGAGCTGAAGGTTGACATCTGGAAACATCTGGAGCCTGGCCCAAGGGGTGAAGATCAGGGAGGGGCAGATTTCTCTCATTTGGGGAAAACAAAGTGTGGTCGGTAAGGGCTGTTTGCAAAGATGCCGGAGGCCAAATGCAGTGAGTGACACTGTGATTTCTGTCTCAGCTGGGGACTCAGGAGTGAGGGGACAGACCAGGCCCCAGGCTTGTTCTCCAGGCCTCTTGGACAGGGCAGCTGCCCGTGAGCAGCAGCAGGCAGGGCTGTAGCAGAGGAGGTAGGTCTGCCCCGGGCTGGGAAGAATGGAAGGCCTGTTGTTCTGAAGCCTGGGAACGCCGCCCTGGAGGGAGGCCCACGCTGCTGCCCCAGCTCAGAGTGAGAAGGGATGGCGGGAGGGCTCCCTGCAGCGGGCAGAACGGGACTGAGCTGGCACCTCTACCCTCTGCGGAGCAAGCGGTCCCCCAGCCCTGTTCCCTGTGGCATGGGCACAGGTGGGCTCCCTGCCTTTGAATGCCCAGGTGCGGTTTGGAAGGCTGGGAGGTAGCCTCCCACGGAGAAGGCAGGATACAGAAGCAGCCTCAGCTCCTGCGCTTACCCAGGCCCTGAGCTCCAGATCAGAGATGCTGTCTGCCAAATTCTGCTCCAAGAGCTCTTTCCTATGCTCTATCGTGTGCCTGGCTCTGGCTGTGGGATTACCGAGATTTAAAAAAAAAAAAAAAAAATGCCATGATGTAATTGGGAGGGTGCAAAGATCTGGAAAGATGTTTTGGGTGTGAGATTAAAGCTGTCTTTGAAAAGTAACAATAATTACCATTAATTCTGTACCTTGAATGTGCCAATCCCTGTACCAAGGGCTTTATGGGTACCGTCTCATTTAATTCTCGCAGTAATTCTTGGAGTCGTGAATAATTGCGGAGATTTTATGGATGAAGAAACTGAGGCTCAGAGAGGTAAAGGACCTTACCTGAGGACACAGAGCTGGCAAATGGCGGAACCAGGACTTGAACTTCTTCATTCATTCAATCGTTCATTCACGTGTTAGTAGGCCATTAGGCTCAACTTTATTAAACTATGTGCCAGCCATTCTAATGGACACTGAAGACACGGCTGGGCCTTAGACTGGGGAAGGTCTGGCCAGCCTAACTCCACCACCCGGTCCTCAGCCCCGTGCAGAGTCTTTCAGATGATGAGCGCAGAGACCCTTGGGGAGAGTTGTGTTGAGAACTCAGCTTGAGAATGTTCTTTTCCTTAAGAAATGTTTCCTGTTGTTTTCACTTTAATAATAATCTGGAAATTGAATGCATTCATTGTGAATCATCTGAACGGCCATCATAGAACCTACTCCTGGCCTGAGGTTTTAGTCCCCGAGTTTATGTTTCTGAGCAAGTTGGCACCACGTGTGGTTTCCTAAAATGATAGTGTTTGACTTTTAATGCTTTGTTTCTTAAACCGGATCCTACATTGTATGCTTGGAAGGTCCAAATACCAAAGATTAAGAGAGGCTGCACTGATCCTGCTGCAGGGAGGGTGCGGTGTAGTAAGGGTCTCCCAGGAGCAGAGGGTTCAACCTCCCCTTTCCCTGGGGCAGAGTGAACTGGACTTAGCCGGGGCGGAGCAGCATGGGCGTCTGATCTTCCAGCCTCCTGGTCTCCAGGATCAGGGGGCACCCAGTCCAGAGACTCAGGGAGGAACATGCAAGTCAGGAAAGAGGAAAGTCCCCAAATTAGGGGCCAGCAGCCCCTCTTCCAACACAGCATCTCTGACCTCTAGCAAATGGATGTTCCCCTCTAAGCCTTTCCAGATGGGACAACTTGTGCCGAGGCTGGGAGGGAAAGCGCCGAGCCTCCCGGGAGCGCTGTGTGATCTCCTCTCCAAGAGGGGCATGCTCTGGCCACCCCAGAACTTCGGACCTCTCCGAGGGTCCAGCTGTTGGGCAACAAGGCTGTAAGCAGGATCCCTGACATAGGGAACTGTAGTTGTGACCCAGGCCTCGCCACCCCGAACATGAGCAGGTCCATTGTGCTGGCCGGGTGCCTCGGCCCTTGGATGGGGCTGGGAGGCTGGTGTGGATCAGATAACCCCCCAGTGCAGGCGGCCGGAGGCGAGGGAGCCGGGACCCAGACCTCCTTTTCTTCCTCGTCCATCTCCTTTTTCTCCTCCTCCTTCTGCTGTTGAGGTTTTGGGTCTTGCCGTGTGGTCATACCTCCTTTTGAGTAACGATCCCGTGAACCTTTACTCTCTGGTTACTGTCCCTCCCCTAGATCCTGGGCGATCATCCTGGGCTTGGGCTTCCTTTCTCCAGACCTCTCTCTGGCCCCGTCCATCTTCTACATTAGTTGCCAAGCTGTGAAGTCCCGAGGGCGCAGAATTTGACTTTGGGGGCCGTGAGGTCTCCGTCACATTCACTTGACTCAAGCACCAAAGCAGCCCGTGACAGTATGGAAATGAATGGGCGCGGCTGTGTTCCAGTGAAACCGTATTTACAAAAACTGGCGGACTGTGGGCCAGCTTTGGCAACCCTGACCCAGATGGAGTTGGCCTGTGCAGAACACATTTGCTGTTTCCCTGTGGCCGGCTGGACTCCTTAGCGTAATGGGCCGACCCCCTTCTACATCTCTGCATGCAATCTTCTTCACTGAGTCCTTCTTGTACTCCTGTGAGCTCCATCCCTCCCACCCAGCCTGGCTTTTCTTGAACTAACTCTTCCCTTTCCTGCCTCTGAGCCCTTTTGCCTGTTCAGTCCCCCCCGCCCAGTCCTATCTACTCCTAAGATTTTGACTCCTTGTTCAGGTCAGATCTTCCCTCTTTGTGTCCCGCCATGACCCTGAACCCCTGTACCCTCTCCAGCACAGGGAGTTCTTCCTCTCCTCTGTGACTCTGTCACTTCGTTCTTGCCTTGGAAGCGACCCTTCATATGCTACACTTTAGTAATTTGTTGTTCCTTACTGTATCTCCTCAAGGGCAGGAATTGATAGGATAGAAACTGGCTGTGCCCGCCACCTCCCCCATCCCTGGCTCCGTGCCTGCCCAGCAGTAGGCAGGCAGGAAGTAGCGTTGGCACAAAGGCTCATGACCTCTCCCTTTCCCCCTCTAGAGCCCCTGTCCCAGCTGGGGTCTCGCTGAGCCATTTTGGGAAATCAAGGTCTCATCACGTGTCAGGCCCTGAAGCATCCCGGTGCCAAGTCCATCTCTGGCCCTGTAACCTGAGCCTGCTTCTTCCCTGCGCCCCGTGATTGGGTGGCGCTGTTTGTTTTGACATCCCGAGAGGGGCATGAGTGGGAACACGAGAGATCCAGATTTCAAAGCAAGCATTTTCTCTTGTAGCCGCTGTAGGCCAGGCCCCTGCCAGCTCCAAGGCTCCTGTGTTAGCATTTCCAGTTAATTAAGAAAACAAGCCCCAAATCCCTGACCGCGATGGTTCTGCAGATTCAGGACAGAGGATGCGTGTCGACGTGTAGGAGAGGCCTCCAAGCTCCTGCAGGCAGGGTGAGCCAGGGAGGTGCCCCCCGTGCCTTCTCAGCAAGAGAAGATGTGGCCGAAATTGGATCCTGGGCAGCGAGCTCCAGACAGGGCCCGGAGTGTGAATTTCTGGTCCCCCTGCCCATCTCGGGGTGTTTTCTGAAGGGATGGAGTATGGAGCACAGCCAGCGGGATGAGAAGAGCAGAGGAGGATTCCAGAGCCTGGAATTTGCCACTCTTCTTCTCCAGAGCCAGGTTATTCCAACTGCCTGGCTAGTGGAGGACAGTGGTGAGAGGTGGCCTGGGGATGGCTTCAGCTGAGCCCATGGGAGCTGACCTGCCAAGGGGGAGCCCCAGTCAGGGCTACCCCTCACCTATGCAGAGCCTTGGTGTGAATTTAAAAAGGGTATCCTTCCTTAAGGGAAACGTAGTTAAATATACTGCTGTAGGAGCAGCCCAATCCACCCCCTCCCTTGCCCACACTCTCTCTGTGGTACCCAGGAGAAGATGCTGGGCCTCCACCAGCACCACTCCCTGACCCGGGTGTTATTCAGCTGGTGGGGAATTGGGCCTCTGGGTGGTGCAGGAGCACAGGGGCACCAGGCATTGGTGGTGAGGGTCTGGCCTGCACCTTCTCTCCCAGGTGTGCCTTCCCTGCGGCCACGATGGATTCACACATCCCCGTGGAAGTGGGAGTGTCTTGCAGGTCACAGCCTGGACACGGCATACGGTGGTCCTGGCGCCCCTTGGACAGAGTGTGGCAGGAGAGAGACCCAGTCCTCCTCTACCACTACTGGCTGGTCCAGGGCAAATCGTTTGGCCTTTGTGAACCCGGTTTCTAATGGAAAATGGGGATGAGACGCACATAGAATGTGTGTCCGGAAGGTGTAGGCATGTCGGTAAATATTGGATAAGGCGTATGCATACTGGGCCTGGCTCAGTGAACCTGGCTTCTTTCCCCACTGGACGTCTGTCTTGGTCCATCCTGCCTGCTGGCCATGTATCTGGCTCCTGGAAAAGATAGTGGGGAGAAATAATCACATCTAATAAAGATGTGATTAGTTTCTGCTCAGCTAGGGGAGGAGAGGTCTGGGGAGGAAGGGGTATAGGGTCAGCTCTCGGTATCTGGTTTAACTGTCCAAATAACCAACAGTTGGTGACAGATGGTTTTTGACTTTTGAGAGCCTCCCCTCTATCCCTTGGGGAATCTCAGGGCTCCTTGCCTTCTCCACGTCATTGCTTCATCATTCACAGGGCAAGGCCACATTCTGCAAGCAGGCGGGGTCATTTGGGGAAAGCGAGTCTCTGAAAAGGTGAATGTCCCTATGGTGCTGTAAAGTGGGAGAGAAGTCATTTGAAGTTTTGGGGAGAGTTTCAAATCTTTGTTTCGTTCCTTCCTTCCTCCCTCCCTTCCTTCCTTTTTTTTTTCTTTCTCTCTCTCCTTTCCTTCCTTCCTTCCTTCCTTCCCTCCCTTCCTTCCCTTCCTTCCTTCCCTTCCAACACAATCCTTAAGTTGTGTAGCTGGTATGACCAATAGCTCTTCTTTCCTGGAAAACATATCCAAAACGCCACCTGATCCTCCCCAAACTCCCAAATCCCTGGACACCAAGTAGGTTTGCTTTCAGCTTCCGCTGCTGATTTTAGAGCCGTTTTGCATGCCCAAATTAAGGAAACTATACATAAAATGAGGTGTGGAATATGAGGAAAGGTACTGATGGTAGATGAGTAATGATAATCGCTTGTGAAGTTGCAGGTTTCTGTGACATCCACTTGGCAGATCAGAACCTTTTGGCCCGACTGTTGGGAAGATCATCTCTTTTTGAAAGGGTTTCTAAATATTCTCCAGGCTTCAAAGAGAAAATCTGAGGTGAAGACTGGGAGAAGTTGTGAATTTGTTTCTAGAGTATTAGGGAACACATCATCCAAAGAGAGAGGCGGTATAGCTTGGCCCCTCGCAGGACTCACGATCTTTAGGGTATATATTCACTGAGGAATCTTGGTGAAGGTTTTCAGAGCTTTTAAATGACATTTTTGTAGTTGTCGTTTCTGCTGAAGATAGCGTAAGTAGAACCGTTTAGAGGAAACCAAGAACTGAAGAACCAGACCAGGGTTTGTCTACCACTGTTCTCTAGCAGGAAAGAAGAGTTCCTGCTGAGAATTTGAGGATGGGGTTCTAGACGTGGGTTGTCGTGAGTTTGCTCTGGGTCCTGGCGTAAGTGGCCTTGCTTCTTCTCCTCTGTAGAGTGGTCTTGAAAAGTATGGTCACCTCTACTCTCAACACCCTGTGCTTCCCAGCAGCCTTGAGGGGGCCTCCCCACAGGGTAGTCAGAGAAAGGAGTCAAGTTCCTTACACACTGGCAGTGTTGGGGGGTGGGGAAGTGGAACCATCCAAAAACAGAACCAGGGTAGTCTTTTCCAGGGTCAGATTTTTGCACCCAAGCTTGTGGAAGGGCACTTGGTCACTCCAGAGAACAGTGGCCCTCGTGACTTGGCTCTCTGAGTAGGGGTCCACTGAGACACCCCTGTGCCTGGCGGGGTGTGGGGCTCGGGCCTGGGCTGCTTGTTCAGGGCCTCTGTCTCTGTGTGTAGTATGCTTCCCCTCGACCTCCTTGGTCTGAGCATAGTTTCTCTTAATGGACCAAAGGAGACTTTGGAAAATCCCAAACTCAGTTTCAGAGTTCAAGGAGGGTGGGTCCCTCAGGACCAAGCCCTGGGCTACTTCTCAGGTCTGGCCACACCCAGCTCTGTACGCCCCGCCTCTCACCGGCTGTACCTTAACTCTTGCCCTTCCTTCTGCCTGAAGGTTGGTACCTGGTGAAGTAATTAGCCATCCTTCAAGGCTCAGTTCAGAACACCACCACTTCCGCAAAATCTCCTCCCCGCGGTTTCAGGGAGGCGAAGTTCTCTTCCTCTCTGTCCCGGCAGACCTACCCCCGATGTGGCACTTAGCGTGATGCTTGAAAACCACTGTTCCGCCTGGCTGTGTCTAAACCAGGAGCTTCCGGAAGGCAAGGGTTCCGACAGGCTGACTGTGCTTTCCTAGTCCCCCTGACAGGGTCCAGCACACAGTAGGTCTTCATTAAATATTGGCTGAATGACAAGCGAAGGGAACCTGTGCTCTTTACAGTTTTCCACCGAGAAGGAGGCAAGCAGGAGTGGCCAGTGTTTGGGCCATTTCCCCAGGGCCCAGCTTCACAGTGGTGTCTGAACAGAGCGCGCTAATCGGCACCTCCCCCCACCCATCCCTTCCATGCCAGGGGCTGGGAGCGTGTGTGGATGGGCCTGCAGTGAGCCCAGGGCTGGAGCGGGTACCAGCACCGTGCTGTCCTTCTGCAGAGACCAAGGTGCAACAGCTGTCTGCTCTTCCTCGCCTTGGTCCCCAGTGGCCTGTGATTCCAGCAGCACCTGGGGAGAACCCCACTGCTTGTGCCTGTGAAGGACGCCCGTGCTGGAGGCTGAAGAGATCCCATGTCTGGCGCCAGTTAGAGAGTTCTAGCGTGTTGAGCTTTTTATGTTTATCAAGAGGAACCTGGGCAGTATCAACTTCCACGAATGCCAGGGGCGTCAGAGGAGAGCAAGGGCTCCTGGGGGTCAGGAGTGAGCTTCCCTTCGGGGAGTTTATGCCCTGGCGTACTCAGGCACGTTTGCCGTGTGCCTCCCACGTGTGCCCGTCACTGTTCTAAGCTCTGAGGGTGCAGCCTGACCATGTTCCTGTCCTCGGTGGGGAGCTTACTTTCTAGTGAAAGTCCCTGAAGACTGAGAGGATGGGAGCTGAGGCCAGTTTCCCCCACAAGGTGATTCTGAGCTGGCCCCTTGGTGAGGGATATCGTTTCTCCGTTCATCAACCCCTGCATTCTTCCCTAAGACGTTGCCTGCCAGAAACACCTCGGTGTCACCCTTCCAGATTCTTGGCCCTCCCTCCTTCCGCAGGCCATGTTAGAGACCCCTCCCCTAGACTCCCACCTGCCCTGTGCCGCTCTTCCCCCTCCCCAGCCAGGTTACCCGTGGTCCTCCCTTTCCTGACTGACCAAGAGCATCTTTGATGACCAGCTCTATGTTTTATTCACGGCCACCTCCCTGCTGTGTGCCGTGCTTGGCACAGAGTGGGGCTTCCACGTGCAACTGAGGAATGAATGAGCCGTGGGGCAAACGCTGGGTTTCATTTATTCATCTTCCTCATGCGTGCTAAGCTTGTGTGTCTGTGTTCATCTCTTTCTGGGTCAGTCCCGGAGAGGGATGGACTCTTGGGTAAGTTGCTGGAAAGCTGGAGCATTGGGGGAAATGAAGACTTGGGGGGAATGGAGACACGGGAGAAGACCCCCGTTGGAGTCAGCTCTTCTGGGTGTCCTCTCTGTGACTTGGTGGCATGAGGCTCACCTGCCTTTGAACATACTCCCTCCCCCTGGGCTGGGAAGGTGGGTAGGGCTCAGAGCCAACAGAGCTGAGCTCTGAACACAGACCCTCCTTGTGCTGAGGCCGGTAGCTCCCTCCTCGTGGCTAGGGACGAGGCAATGCTGAGGGACAGACCTGTCCCTACAGGCCTCTGGTTCAGTCACCCCAGCTGGGCCTGCAGGAGAGCAGGCCGCCTGGGAATGGCTGGGAAGGCCAGGCCTTGGGCCCACCTCCCCCGAGGCCAGGATGTGGCGTGGGACCCAGGCAGGCGGAGGTTCCCACCGCTCACTCCTGCGCCCGAAACGCTCCAGGCTCAGGCAGTGTGTCCCAGCAGGAGGGGGTGGGGAGAGACTCCAGCTGCCCGGGTCAAGACTCCACGTCAGGACCAGGGCAGCTCCACAGGCACCCACCTCTGACGTTTATCCTCCACCTGGACAGCTGCCAGTGACCCTGCAGTGCAGCCTTGCCTTGCCGGGGGGGGGGGGGGGGGGGAAGAGATTTGGAGATTAACCATTGCAGGCCCTGCCTGAGTCAGGCTGAGACTGGTCCTCCTACATCAGCCGTCATCCATCCACCATGTACCAAGGGCCGGAGTGGGCATATTCACAAATGTTTTCTCATTTCATCCGCACGTCAACCCCATTTTCCTAATGAGTAAACTGAGGCATGTGAGTTACATAATCTGCCTAAGGTTCTACAGTTAGTAAGAAAAGTTTCCTGTATTCATTCTTTATTACAGGGTCTGCTATGTGCTAGGCAGTAATTCTAGGCACTGTGGCTACACAGTGAATGATGGACAAAAATGTCTCAGGGAGAGATAATAAATAACATATATAGCATCTCACATGGTGATAGGTCTATGTGGAAAATGAGGCGGGAGAAGGGAGTGGACGGTGCTGGAAGAGGTTTTTTGTTTTTGCTTTTGTTTTAAACCATTATTTGTGCTATTGGATATTCATCATTGACTATACTCCATGCATTAAAATTTTTTTTTTAATTTTTATTTTATTTTGGAGTATAGTTGCTTTACAGTGTTGTAGTAGTTTCGGGTGTACAGCCAAGTGATTCTATTATACATATATCCATTCTTTTTCAGATTCTTTTCCCATATAGGTTATTACAGAATACTGAGTAGAGTTCCCTGTGCTATAAGGTAGGTCCTTGTTGATGATCTGTTTTATATGTAGTAGTGCGTGTATGTTAATCCCAAACTCCTAATTTATCACTCCCCTGCCACCTTTCCCCTTTGGTCACAGTAACTGTGTCTGTAAGTCTGTTTCTGTTTGGTAAATAAGTTCATTTGTATCATTTTTTAAATTAGATTACACATATGAGTGATATCATATAGGATTTGTCTTTGTCTGATCTACTTAGTATGATAATCTCTGGGTCCATCCATGTTGCTGCAAATGGCATTATTTCATTGTTTTTTATGACTGAGTAATATTCCGTTGTATATATGTACCGCATCTTCTTTATCCATTCCTCTGTCGATGGACATTTAGGTTGCTTCATGTCTTGGCTATTGAAAACAGCGCTGCAGTGAACATAGGGGTGCATGTATCTTTTCGAATTATGTTTTTCGCAGGGTATATGCCCAGGAGTGGGATTGCTGGGTCGTATGGTAGCTCTATTCTTAGTTTTTTAAGGAACTTCCATACTGTTCTCCATAGTGGCTGTATCAATCTACATTCCCACCAACAGTGTAGGAGGTTTCCCTTTTCTCCACATGGAAGAGGGGTTATTTTAAATAATCTCAATGAGAAGGTGAACAATCATTGCTCCGCAGACAGTGCTTGCTGGGAGCCAGGCACGACCCTGATCACCGTATACAAGACCACTAACTCAACCCCAATTACATTAGGAGGCAGATTACTATTACATTTTCAGATGGGAAACGGAGGCACAGGAAGGTGAAGTAACTGGCCAAAGATAACACAGCAGATCAGTGGTGCTGGGGTCGGCACTCAGGCAGCCTAACTCCTGAGTTCTGGTTTGTACCCACTATGCTGTTCTGCCAAGCCTGCCACAGACGGTAAGTGAGTGGGCAGGTGAACGGCCCTGCGGGACCCTATCCCGACAGGCCGGGCAGGTGTAAGGGGGCAAGTGGCCTGGTACCCCCTCCTCTGCAGCCCCCTTGGTGAGGAAGGGGCAGAGCAGTGGGCAGATTCATTAGAGTTAAACCTGAGTGAGAAAGGAGGGCGTGACTGTGTTTGCAGAGAACAGTAGGAGAGGGTGAAAACTCCAGGCGAGGGCCTGAGTCTCAGAGGCTGCAACTCTCCCCTCCCCACCCCGGTCCCTCCAGGCTCCCTCAGCTCTCCTAGGACTCACATCTGAAACAAGTAGGACTGTCTCTTGCTCTCGTCCGCATCTGCCCTGCCTCCTTGTCAATCCGAGAAAACCCTGTTTAGTTATGATGATGATGAGGCAGCTCATATTTTTTGAAGGTTTCCTAAAATGGCTGGGGGACATGTATATGGAACAACTCACGTGTGCAGGAAAAAGTGATTATTTGCTCTAATTGATAACTTGCAATTAAAATCTTATCTTAGTAAATAAGGGTACTTTAGTCTCTTCTGATGTGAGACAGGGGCTCATGGTCCAGTGAGGTCGGGATTCAGACTCCCTGTGAGGTGTCCTCCAGGGCCCTCCTCCTCTGCCATCGGCTTCCTGGGGAGGCTCCAGTTTTCTCAAGGCTGCAGGGTCCCTGCTGACGTCCACTGATGTGTTCTGTGTTCCCTCTGCGTCTTGGGCCCCTGTGCTGAAATCCACTGAAGGAGCCAGGTCTGGTCTTGTCCCGGGGCCTTTGAAGGGTTACCTGGCACCTGTTGCTGAAGCTGCGACTTCTTCAGGCCCCGTGGCTCTCCCGGGACTCCCGCCTGCCCCTGGAGGGCCCCAGTGTCCAGCTGTTGCCTGGATGTGAGGGCTCTGGATGGGTGGGCCCAGGGACAGCCCCCAGCCCTTGCTAACCTGCCCCTGGCCGAGCCCTGTTGCTCTGAGCCCAGCTGAAGGCAGGGCTTCTCCAAGGGGCGTGGCATTTCCCTAGGTGTACATCGCTGTCCTGGGATTCTCCAAGTCATTGGCTCCTTTCTAAAGATGTCCCTCCCCCCTGGTGTGGAAGGGAGTGAAATCCTGGCCATTTAATTCCTTTCCCTCCTAGTCCTACAAAGGTTTTCTGTTCCTCATTCCTGTCCAGAGAAAACAACATTAACTCTTAGTGACCCTTCCCTGCTCTACTGACCTTTTTGTTTTGGGGGTTATAAGTCTTTGACCAGAGAAAATAAGGCTGTGTCTTAGCGCTGATATTGGAAGGGTACAGGAGAAAGGAAAGGAAAAAACAGAAAAGTAAAAGAAAAAGTTACCTGAATTTCCCAAAGGCAAAATATATTGGGAAATATTTTCAATATTTCCCTTGTAAAGTACTCTGTATCAGACACGCAGTATTATTCCTGAATTGTCAGTTACTCCTCATGACTACACTATGGGGTATATCGTGTCATGACAGACGAAGAAGGTGAAGCTTAAGGAAGTTAACTTCCCCAAAGGTCTTAGAGCCAGTTAGTGGCAGAGCCGAGCATAGAAGCGAAAACTCTAGATTCTCAACTCCATCCTGTTCTTGAGGCCTTTGCTTCTCAGAAAGGAGTCTTGGGGTCAAAGTTCTTCAGCACTCCGTAAAAATAAAATGTGGCCCCTTGAATAACATATATCATCCCCAGAGAAAGGGGGATTGGCTTCAGTGGACTCAACCAGGGGTAAAAATATCAAGACACACGCCTCATGTCGTAGGAACTCTCATTCCATGCTAGCAAGGGCTGTTGGTCTTCAGATTCCCTCCCATTCCTGTGTATGGGAAAACTTCCATCTTGCTGTTCTCATTCAGTCTTGACACGAGCAATGATTTTCACTACCTGTTGGGATGACTGTGCTTGACAAAAAGTGTGATGTGACAGCCTCCCTCCACTCGGCCTCCCTAGTTAAATAAAGAGGCCTTCGACTCGCAGCTGTAGCTGTTTTGTGCAGAGCCTGGTACAGCCCTGACTCAGCTCGCAAGTCAGCTCAAGCCCTGCCCTTTTCTGTCTGCCAGTAGCTGTTTTCCAGCTATGAAGGACCGTGGTGCAACATTTGAAAATTCAGCTCTGGCCCCTGCTGGCCCTGGAGTTGAAAGGCCAAGGCGGGTATCTGAGCACCGCCTACAAATAGCCAGGGGAAATAACATTTTGCTTTATATATTTAGCTTTTATTACACAGTCAGTTATTGGTGTTATAACATTTTTTTTCCCTTTAAATAAAGGAAGGGAAAAAAATCCCCGCACAGTCATAACACATGCACATGGATTCATTTTCCCAAAAGCCCCAGTGCCCAGGGCATTCTGAGATGGAGGGGTGAGGAAGGGAAGGGAACAAAGTCAGTGGGACGTGATTAAGATGACCTGAAATGGCGGGAGCCAGGCCACTGCACAGGCTCATTAACAGACTTACTGCTTTCTCTTCATTGCCTCCTCCAGGAAGCCCCCCCCTGGTGTCCTCCTGGTCAACAACTAGGCTCTCCACGCACATCACAGTGCCTTACTGTGTGCATCCCATATTGTATTATGACTGTTTATGTACCTGGCTCTCCCACTAGACTGTCATCTCTGGGTGCTCAGGAACATATCTTATTCATCTCTTATCTCTGGTGCCTGGTACCTCCAAGCAGGTCAATAAATGTTGGTTGAGATGGTCCTTACGATGCCAAATACAGGGGCTGAGTCAGTTACTGATGATGACATGCACTGAGGCTCAGACAAAAAGTCTATAGGATGGAAAGCATCTAAAGTCTATAGGATGGAAAGCAACATGGAACCATGAAGTGTGTTATCCGTGTCTGATACGGGTGTGTTTTCTTTGGTGTGGTTTGTGTGTGCAGGACAAAGAGGGTGCCATCTCACCAGTGGCTGGTAGGTCTCTTCTCATGCTAAGAAAGAGGATTAAACGGCATGATCATGAACTTGAAGAACATGACAAGGGGGCCCCATTATCTCCTTAGGACTGTGAGCTCCCACTCCAGTGCTGCCTTCCTTAGGCTACGGGAGGGCAGGGACTGTGTCTCTTTTGTATCCAAATCCCTGCTGCCCAGTCACAGAGTGTTACCAAGTCCAAGCTTGTACTGCTTGCTGTGTGACAGGACAATAAATGGAGAGAAATGAGTGGTTGGGGCAATGAATAGTGACTTTATTCAGAAAGCCAGCAGACTGAGAAGATGATGGACTAGTGTCCCAAAGAACCCTCTTGCCTGAGTTAAAATTCAGGCTGCTTTTATGCTAAAAGGGGAGGGGGCGTGGCTGGTTGTTGCAGACTTGGTGCTGGAATCCTTTGTTCTTGCAGCTGTCCACATAGGTCTGGTCGCACTGTTCCTATCAGTATCCAACAAGACACTTGTGGTTCTCTGTTCTGCACCTTTATCCATTTATCTCTATACCAATGGAAAAGTGTTGTACCTTTAAAGGTCGGAGCCTTGAGAATGGCCTATCATGTATATTTCATGCTATAGGCAACATTCTTTCGCAAATGTGCAGATGTGCAGAGCATGACTAAGCACAGGCAACAGAGTACAGGGGTTAGAGCTAAAGGAACAGATCCAAGATGGAGTCAGGTTTGTTCTTCTCTGTTACAAGAGCAGATGCTCAGTAAACATTTGTGGAATGAATGGATGGATGGGTGAATGCACACATGCAGGAAGGAACTCTTGCAGTCCAGTGAAGTTCATCAGGGAAGACTTCAGGGAGATGAGCTTTGAGTCTGGTTATGAAAGAGGAAAGAGTATGCGGTGGCAGAGAGGGCTTTGCGGTCGGGTGAGGGGAGACAGGCCATTGGTACCCGTTGGTTTGGATACTTCTAACCAGATGCTGACTCCGAATGGCCATCTCTTGGGGGAGAGGAAGACTTGGGGGGCTGTGGGAAGTCCTACAAAGACACAAGCCTGGAGAGAGGGTTTTTTCCCCTTTTTATTTTGCTCCTTTTCCTCCAGCACTTGGAACTGAACACATTGCTAGGATTCCTTGAGTCCCTAGGGCAGGGGTCGGGGTGCAGTTAGGGGGGTAGTTCTAACAAACGAGTCTGACAGAGGCATGTGGCGTGCGGCCCAGAGAGATAGGGAGTGGGGAGGGGGGAACGAATTGAGAGTTTGGAGAGGAGGGAGTTCTATTTTGGGTGACTTTGACTCCCAGCCTCTCTGTCAGCCAGATCTGCAGCAGACCCCCACCCTCTGCACACAGTTCGCTTGTACCTTCTGTGCACTGGCTTCTGCTCTGTTTCTGGCTCCCCTCCTGCATCCTTTCAGACTTGGCTCTCTCTCTCTTTGGTGTTCTGCCTCTTGGTATTCTTGCCTGCATCCGAAACCTCCTCTCGACCTTTTCAGAGAAGCTATCCCTGAATAACAGCAGCATCTACAGATAATAATCAACATCTGCAATTTATCTCCAGTCCTACTACGTGCCATGCACCACACTAGGTGCTTCGTGTGTCCTGGTTCAACTCACAAGAAACACGTGAGGTCATTAATCCTGTGATCGCTATTTGACCAGTGAAGAAACTGAGCCCCAGAGAGGTTGGGTGAAACCCCAGGCAAGGCCATCCTTAGTGTTGGTGGCAAAGATCTGCCCAACTCAGAAGCCTGTGCTCACAGCTACACAGCCCTCCCTCTGAATCAGAAACTCTGGGGGTGGGGCCCAGTGAGCTGCATTTAACAGGCCCTCCAGGAGATTCTAGAACCAGTGCTTTAGCTGATCTGGCTGCAACCTGGCTGAAAACCTCCCAATCCACCCAAGATTTGGAGAAAGCTGATTCATTCACTGCTATTACTCATCCTTAAGATTCCATTGACCCGCTCCGGGCAGAGGGCAAGATGCTTAAGGTTCCCGAGACCTTGTTCCCCTGGTTGTGAAATACAAGCAACCCCACCCTTAGAGGGGAGCATCCCTGGCTTCTCGTTTCCAGGAGAGGATCTCCCAGGAGTGGTGACTCAGCACTGATGGCACCTTAGCATCACCTGGGCAACTTCTACAAGTTATCAATGCCCGGCTCCCTCCCCGGATCAGGCCAGCATGTCTTGGGGTGGGATCAGGGCATGAGTGGCTGAAATGGACCAAGGGGTGGAGAACCTTGGCCTGTCCCTCCCCATCACTTCCTCAGGGGAAGGAGTGAGGCACCTCTAACCAATGGCTCTGGGAGGTTATGAACCGGGTCTGCCTACGCTCGCTCCCGTCCCTGGGCTCTGCCACCTGCAGGGGGCGCATCTGGCCAGCTCTGGGGGTTGAGGTCGGGAGCCCGCTCCTACGGGAAGGTCCACGGTCACCCTCCTATGCCGAGGACTGGACATGTCAGCTGGCCTCACTCATGGGTGAGACATTAGCAAGTCCGTTTGGCCAGAGAGACACAGCCGCTTACTCCCACAGCTCTGTCAGGAACGTGGCTGATACCGTGACCTCTATCTGTTTGCTTCATGTATCTGTTTCTCAACTGGTCCTGAACTTGAGCCAGAAGAGGAAAGTTTTATGTGTGGACCCCACAAAATCCCAACACCAAATGCTGGACAGAGTTAGTGTTGAATTTAATGAGATGCCATAAACAAGGCAGCTAATTAGTTAGTGGTCAGTAAAAGTGTGTTGCCTATGAATCAAAACCTAGGCCCCTCTGGTCACCACTAAACCTCCCTGGGGAGGACTGAGCTCCCAGCCTCAAACCTCCACCACCAGTTAACTCCTTAGCCCTCTCACTTCACTCAAGGCAGTAAATGTCGGTGACTCTGGGTAGGGGTTCACAAAGGATCTCTGCAGCTGAGAGAAGAGCAAATTATTTAGAACTGGCTGTACCTTTTTTTTTTTAACAAGTTCCCAGGTGACACTGATGCTGCTGGTCTAGAGACACATTTTGAGATCACCTGAGCTAAGTGTGAAAACAAAAGGCGCTGGCTGGAGGGAATGCCGGGGGGGAGGGGCATCTCTCGATCCAGATGGGGTCCAGTGTTTGGCAAGCTTGGCTGCAAATTAGAATCACCTGGAGAGATTTGCAAATTCCAGAGCCCTGTAGGGTGAATGATCCCGTTTTCCCAGGACTGAGAGCTTCCCTGGGATGTGGGACTTTCAGGATTAAAACTGGCATAGTGCTGGGCAAAGCAGGAGGAGCTGCTCACCCCAGTGGCTCCCCCACACCTGCCCAGGGATTCTGTTTTAATTGGTTCTGGTTGCGATCCAGGCATAGATATTTTTCAAAATGCCCCATGATTCTACTGTGTAGCCCGAGATGAGAACCTGGGGGATTTGATCACAGCTCTGGAAAGAAGGGGTGACTTGTGAAAAAGGTTGGTACAAATGCTGGTGAAAGAGAAGGGGATGGAGAGTGAATGAAACCGCCTGCATCCCAGTCCCTTGGGGAACTTGTTAAAATGCAGATTCCTGGGTCCTTTCCCAGATCTACTGACCTGGAAACTCTGAGAGCAGGGCCCTGGGATCTGCATCATTGAGAAGCCTCTTACGATGATGCACTGTCCCTGGAGATCTGCTGAGAGTGGGAAAACCAAGAGCTAAATTGAAGGAAGAGAGCTGGAAACGCAGGCTGTGTTCCAGGTGGGTAGCTTGTTGAGGGTTTTTGGTCTGAGGCCAAGAGGAGCATTAGTAGGGTGCAGGTGGAGTCCAGAAGAAAGGGGTCAGCCTCAGCCTGGCTGGAGGACAACCAAATCAGTAAGAAGGGATGGGGCTTGAAGAAATGGTTCCAAGCTAAGAGCACGTACCAGCTCCCTGAGTGAGCGCGAGGTGAGGTCAGTGCTGCCGGCTAGATGTGCAGGACTCATGGCCCCCCACCCCCGACTCTGTGACCACACAGCCATGTCCTGTGTGTCTGAGTGGGGCCTGAGCGTCCACATGGGAGATCAAAGGGCCCATACAGGAAGCATTTCTAAGTGGAATCGATTGGGCGTGGAGACTGATTGGATAATTTATAATGTAAAGGAGGGAATAGCACGTGTGTATGTGTGTGTATGCGTGCGCACGTGCGCGCGCGCACCTGGTGGGCTTTTGGACAGCCTGTCAAAACCTGCCTCTCACCCCAGCCCAGTCAGTTATGGGCTTGTGACCTTGGGCAGGTCACTTGACTTCTCTGAGCCTCAGTTTCCTTGTCTGTAAACTCAGGATGCTAATACCCACTTCTCAGGGTTTGATGTGAGAATGAAATGAGATAATACATGCAAATACCTGGCATGTAGCAGTTCTCAAGACAGAGGAAGAGTGGTTTGAACCTCGGTTCTGTGGTTTGAACCTCGGACTGTGGAGTCATTCGCAGAGGAAAGCAGGGGTGGTCCGAAGGGGGAAGGAGGTGAAGGCGGTCTGAGAGGAAGTTGATGGGGGCGGTGCCAGTGCTTCTGAACAGAAATGTGGGTAGTTGGAAGCGAGCTGGAGTTGGGGGAGAGGAGGTTTCGAGAGTGACTGCTGCTGAATTTATCTGAAATAAAGAGATGGAAGGTTTTCTGGGAGGGAGAAGGGTGAGGGAGCAGGACAGAGACCCGAGGTGTGAACCTTGGCAAAGCCCCAGCACAGCTGCTGCGGGCCCGGCCCTGTGCTGGGCGCAGGGTTCCTGAGAGACTGTGCTACGCTGTCCCCAACCTCAAGGACCTCACAGCCCAGTGAGAGTGACGCTAATTCAGGAAGCAGCCGTGGCTCTGAAGGGAGAAAGGCAGGATGCTGAGGAGGGGCCCTACACCCACACCTGTGGGGAAGGGCGCAGGCTGCCAGGTGAGTGGCCAGGAGGAGGGGGAGGGCCCAGAACGGAGTGTTCCAGACGGGGATCAGCTGGTTGAAATCAAGGAGAGAGAGAGAGTGAATGTGTGTGGAGCATGGGGACATGCGGCTCAGATTTCACATCGTTCTGAAACACCGCGAAGAGGGAACCGGGAAGAGGGCCTCTGCAGGGGGAACAGGATGGAAGGAGGTGATACTGATGCGCACAAGTGCAGTTTTCAGGGGAGGTGGGCCCTGAGGAGGGAGGCGAGGGGGAGACATGAGGGGCCCTGCTGGGTAAATAAGGCCCCTTAGATGGAGACAATCAGGACACAGCTTGCAGGGGTGTCAGGGTCAGAGAAAGGTGATTGAGGAATGGGGGAGTCCATGCCTAGACTGGGAACTATGGAGGGGATGGTCTGAGTTCCAAAGAGGAAACCCTAGCTTCTGTAGCCTGAGGTCTCACAGCCAAGGTCTCGTTTCCCTTGGAGGAAACATCCCGTTCCTGGAAGCACAGAGAGGAAAAATATCTTATGCCTTTTATATGCAAGATGCCTTTTGTTTGCTGGAGGGTGGGGAGGGGGGAGAGTAGAAACAAACAGAAATGAAAATGTCCAGAGTTGCGTCTGGGAGTGCCAAGATCTCATTGAACCACACAGGTTTGTGAAGGCGCACACCTTTGCCTCGCTGAGTGCCGCTTGAGACCTCTTGACGGTGTCTGGCCAAGGTCTGGATGCCTTTGACTTCCACTGGACTCTGAGGAAAGGTTGAAGGACCTGAGTTCATTGGATTTTCCATGAAGATTTATTTCTGGGGTTAATAACTTTCTCCTCTCTCTCTAACCCACTCCCACCCCCTGCCATGAGATAACTTTCATTCAGGAAGAGGACCTGCTGCATACACGGCACTATGTCATGTTCTCAGGGGGCTCAGAGTCTAGATGGGGGAAAAGCTCATTGGCATAAAAAAAGATAAATTAGTACATTAAATAACACAAGTGCCACAGAGTACTATATGATGCAGTGTCCTAGAAACAGAGTAGACAACAGGGGCTCTGAGTTTATTTGGGAGAATTCAGGTAGATGAGAATGGGTAGGAAGGCTGCTTGGAGAAGGTAGGACCTGCATAGCGGAGGGAGAGGAGGGGCAGGAAGCAGAGGTGGGCATGGGGATGGGGTGAGGGATAATATTGCCGACCCAAATGTATTGGGTTGGCCGAAAAGTTCATCCGTGAACCGCTTACGGGAAAACCCGAACGAACGTTTTGGCCAACCCGATAGAACCAGCAGAACCAAGTTTTGAACTCTGTTTCAAAGCTGACACATTCTCTTGCTTTAAGTATTTATCCAATTGCAGAAGGACACGCAACCTTTGAGTTATGGAAAGCCATCACATTGGTGATAGGCTTTATAACGGATAGTCAAGAATTCAGGAAGTACATACTGTAACGTATCTGATGCATCCGCTCTTACTGAGTTCCTGCTGTGTGTGCGGAAAGAGCCCGGTGGGGGGAGTCGGAGATAAAGTGGAAGTGTCCAAGCCCTCTAGGAATTTTAATCCCTTGAGCAATGGCGCGTTTAGGGAGGAGTGACCAGGGAGCCTGCAGCGGAGGGGTGAGGTGGGATAAGGAGAAAAGATGAGGGTGGGGGACAGCCCAGAAGTTACTGAGTGGCCCTTCAAGGCCCTTCGGGCAGGAAGCCACCCCAGATTAAAGTAACTTGTCTCTGTTCTGTCCTGACCATTCAGGGACTGTGGGTAACATTTTTGGAAACACAGGGAGTGGCCGGCTGGGCTGCTCTTCCTGGGAAAGGCTGCCCGAGCTGGCTGCCTTAGAAGATGGGCAGGACCAGCTGCTCAATTCACGGGCCCCAGTGCAAAATGGAAATGCAAGGCTCCCTGTTCAAAAATTATTAAAGATTTCAAGACGGCAACAGCAGAGCCTTAAACCAAGCCCGGGGCCCTTCTGAAGGTGCCCAGCTCGCATACCCAAGAGGCTGGTCCAGAAGATGGGATAGCCTGGATCTTTCTGTGACTCGGTGTGCGGTAAGATGATGGGGCTGGACTGCTGTCTGTGGCTGGGGTACAGGGCTTCTCTGTGCTAGTGCTGAGTTCTTCCCTGAGAGGTGGTTGGGATGGGTGATGGGGAAGGGATGGAGAGGATTCCATGGCTGGGGGGGTGGGGGGCGACCGTTTACCGTGATGCTGCCATTTCTGTGCCGTGGGGAGGCCGTGTCTGAGTTTTGGAATCAATTAGACTGAGGTTCAACATGTTTTATGAACCCTGCTAACTTGGGCAAGTTGCTCACCTTCGCTAAGCTTTGATTTCCCTGTGTGTAAAAATGCACAATATCATCTTTGTAGGATGTTGGAATAAATTAAGTGAAAGAATAAATGTGAACGTTTGAGCCTAGCCTAGCTCTTAGTAAATGTTAGTATCCTTCTTTCTAAAAATGTGCTGAATATCTGTCTTGTAAAATATGGAGCGTGGAATAGATTGGGTATACATTGTCAGCTATTTGTTTTTTTCCACCTCAGGCTTATTGGGGAAGTGGCTAAAATATAACACCAAAATTTCAAATGGCAGAGGGAGTGTACACCCCATTATAATAGACACCAAAGGAAACCCAGTTGCATCTGCTGGACACACACATACACCCAGAGGGATGTGCACACGTGCATGTGTACATACACGCTCCGGAACTGAATTGAAACTGGGTTGGAATGAGATGGTGTTTCACAGGAGAGAGCCCTAGTGTGGGTGTCATCTCCCGGTTCTGAGCCTCAATGTCCTCATCAGTCAAGAATATGGACCTTGCTGGGTTGTCTTGGGATTAAATGAGATGATGGATGTGAACACCTGGCCTCTGGTCCATGGCGGGTACAAGAATCTTCTGGTGGATCTCTGCTCCCGGGCCTTAGTGTGGTTCACGGGAAACTGAAGACAAGACGTTGCCTTCCCCACAGTAACATTTCCTGAATATTATGCTTGGGCAGCTCCTTATAAACTAAACGTGGGCTGATTTGAAATTGACGCGGGGGCTGGTTATCAGTGATATTACTGTTTCCTCAGCTCATACACTGGGTCTTCTCTCTGCAGAGACTTGACAGTCAGTAGAATCTTGTGTGTTTGTTTCCTGGGGATGAACACACATGTACGCACACCATACATAAACACACCACCTACACGTCCATACTATACCACATACACACATAAACACACTACACGTATCATGCTATAAACATACACATACACACCACCCCATACATATACCTCTGCACCATAGCATCCAACCCTCTCACATGCCAACATGCATTAATATCTTCCCTCCCTCCCTTTCTTCTTTGGTCATTTCTGAGTATCTCCTATACTTGCTTGTCCAGTGTGCAAGGGTTGGGTATCCCCGCACCCCAAACCCACATCCCTCCTGATGTCTTGCCCTAGAAACTCCAAGTCATGGCCACCTTTCTCAGTCCCCTTTGCCATCTCATCTGCCTCTAACAAATTCCCAGGCTGAAAGTACCTTATTTTTAACCCACCCAGAAGCCTGGGGCTGCTGTCAATTCAGGTCTACCCCCCAGAGACCTCCAGGTGAAACCGGGCTTGCGCTTCACTAGGCTCTTCCATGGGCAGAGCCCTGAACCTTAGCCACCACTGGGGCGGAGGCTGGGGCCGGGACAGGGGAAGGGAACCTGGTTGGAGGGCCTGTGATGTGCCTAGTGCTGTGCCGGCTTCTCGATATGTGCTCTTTGTGTGATGCTCACAGTAGCCGTGGGAGGTGGGCTTTGTCGTCCGTGTGCCCGTGAAGGCAGTGAAGCTCACAGGCTTAATATGAAAGCATACACTCCTTACAGTAAACCACCCGTCTCCTGGAAGACCAGACCAGACCAGACCAGCTGAGGCCTGGGTCTGGAGGGAGCTCCTTGTTCCCCTTCCCCCCACCTCTGGGCGGTGAGGTCTTTCCTAGAACCTGAAGAGCAGCTTATGATACTAGCAATCTTCTAGAGGGTTGCCAGCTGCAGTAGCCAGAGCCCTTGGCAGTTGGAGATGGTGAGGCTAGGAACAGACGTGTTTTGTTTGTTTTTAACAACTCTATTGAGGTATAATTGGCATACCATAAACTTGACATAATTCAAGTACATAATTTGATACATTTTAGCATATGTATGTACCTTTGAATCCATCACTACCATCAAGATCATGTTTGACCATCGTCCCCCAAATTTCCCTTGTGCCTTTTCATAATCCACCCCCTCCCTGCCCGCCCTCCACCCTCTCCATAGGCAATCACCCACCCGGTTTTATTCACTATAGATTAGTTTGCATTTTCTCAAATTTTAGACAAGTGGACTCATACAGTATGTACCCTTTTATGCTCTGGTTCCTTGTACTTAGTGTAATTTTTTTTTTTTTTTTTTTGCGGTACGCGGGCCTCTCACTGTTGTGGCCTCTCCCGCTGCGGAGCACAGGCTCCGGACGCGCAGGCTCAGCGGCCATGGCTCACGGGCCCAGCCACTCCGCGGCATGTGGGATCTTCCCGGACCGGGGCACAAACCCGTGTCCCCTGCATCGGCAGGCGGACTCTCAACCACTGCACCACCAGGGAAGCCTAGTGTAATTATTTTGAGCTCCATCCACGTGTGGCGTATATCAATAGTTCATTCCTTTTTATTGTTGAGTAATATTCAATTTTATGGATACACTATACAGTTTTTTTTTATTGATTCGCCTGTTGATGGACATTTGGGTTGTTTCCAGTTTGGAGCTATTACAAATAAAGTTGCTCTGAACATTCATGAATAAGACATTGTATGTGCCTGTGCTTCCTTTGTTTTGGGAAAACACCTTGGCATGAGATGACTGGATCATATGGAGGTGTAAGCTTAACTTCTTAAGAAACAGCCCAACTGTTTTCCATAATGACTGTGCCATTCCGCACTCGCACCAGCAGTGAGTGCTGCAGTCCTCCCTGACACATGGATAGAGATCTGATTTCCAAGCTGGTTTAGTATGAAATTTGTGAGCCCCACCAAACGGCTCATCCTAAAAATGGAAGCGGTCGGCTTTCAGTTTGGATTGGGAACCCTGAGGGATGCTGAACCTAGCAGTGTAGAATCAGGTGCTCCTAGAAATGTTATTCAAAGGGCTGTTTGCAGAATGCTGGGAGAGGGGAAAAATGAGAGTTCGGCCCTGGTCCCAGCCTGAGATCCTGTGGGGCTGGACCAGGTCTGGAGCTTGGTGTGAGGCATTTTGGAGAAAAGGTAAAAAATGCATTAACAGGATGGGGCGTTAGGGCGGGAAGAAAAAGAACAATGGAAGGGGACTTGGAGCTTGGGAGACTATAGTTTTGTGAGGGCAGGAGCTATATCTGCGTAGTTTGCCCTTAAATCCCCAGCACCAGGAGCAGTGCTAGGCATAGAGTAACTGCTGAAAACAGTGGAGGTGGAATGAATGAACAATTGAATGAAGGATGAACTAATGGAGCTCAGGGGATAGGATTCCATTCAACCAGCGTCATTTAGCACCTCGTGTGTTCTGTGGCACAGAGCCTAGTGTCTGGTGTGGAAGGAACTCTGGAAAGCGTGTGGTTTGACCTCCTCATTCACAGACAAGCCTCAGAGAAATGATGCTCTTAGCCAAGGTCATTCCTGTCTTGCGCAGGTAACCTGCTGGAGCAGAGTTGGGACTCGAACCTGAGTCTCCTCATTTTTAGTCTACTGTTTATCTTCTTCTTTTAAAAATATTATCTTTTCTGATGAAAAGAATAAACGCTCATTGTAGGAAATTTGAAAAAATCCAGAAAAGGATAAGAAAAATAACCCTAAACTCCAGCAACCCAAAGATAATTACTTCAAGCTGTCACACATGTGTGTGTGTGTCTATCTGCCTATCTATCATCTATTATCTATCTATCATCTATCTATCTATCTATCTATCTATCGTCTATTTAACCAATCCTTATGTTTTAACATTTTGGCTGTTTTCAGTCATTTATAGCATTAGTAACCCTGGGATGCATGTCTGGTCCTGAACCCTTGCTGGTTTCTCTGATGATCTCCCAGTGCCCTTTCCACTACACGATGCCCCCTCTAAACCCTTTGTATGAACAGGGAGCTCAGAGTAGAATGGAACCCCCCACTGGGAGAGAGCTCTGCAGACATTCCCAGACCCACACACCTGTACTACCCCTATCATAACCATATCCACACTGTATGATGTTCATTTGAGTGTCTCCCTTCCCCGCCACATTGAACTCGTTCACCCTTGTATTTTTCCAGCTCTTATTAGCAGGGTACTTAGGTGCTCAACAAATATTTGTCAGAGTGAATGAATAGATGGATGTAATTGTATGAACAAGAGTGAGGGGCAGGTGAGGGGTCCCCCTGGGTCTGCCTTTTCAGTCACTTGCGTCCAGGAGTTAGCTCAGCCCCCCTCCCCCGCCCCTGTCCTCCCCTACTCTTCCCACCCTGGAGAGCTGGAAAGTGCCTGTGGTCCAGGATTCATGTCCAGCCAGGCCCCGACACACACGCAGGGCCTTTTCTGGTGTGAGTGCAGGACGCAGAGTGGGACTAGCAGGTCTGTAACGATGGCACTGCACCTGGGGAAGACACAGCCCGGGGTCCAGAGTGTGACCAGGTGCACAGGCCCAGCGAGGGTCCCAGGGCCGGCTTGCCTTGACGGGACCTCGAGGTCCCACCTTCATGAGTGACAGAATGCCTTTGTCTGGGACCCCAGGAGGAGTGGGCAGTAGGGAGCTTCTCCCAGGCCCCGGGTTGCCTAGAATGGTGTGAGTTCTCGGCACACTGGGCGCTCTGGTGGGAGACCTGGCAGGATGGCCCAGGAGGAAGCTGTGGGTAGTTTTCCCTGCAGCCCTTCAATAAAGCAGCCCCATTGGTGTGGGCCAGGGGAGGGGCTCAGCTTCCCGGAAGCAGAAGGGGGTGAGGATGGGTTGTCACGTGTTGGGTGGTTTCCCTTTGGCCGGGAGCCCCGGGCCTCTGGCTCTAATGGGTAGCAGAGACTTGGGTGTTGAAATTCCTTCATCCCTTTTACTTCACAGCTGTGGCCCAAAGAGCTCCCCACAGCTCCCTCCCCTTCTCAGCCCAAGTCCTTGCTTTCTGTGCCCAGTCTGTGTGTTGCCAAAGCCCCCTCATGCAGTCACACACGTGCGGGCACGCACGCCCCTCCGTGACATCCCCGGCATCTGTTCCCTTCTCTCCCCTTTGGCAGCTCAGGGCCTCATTAACTCTGAATCAAACAGAACTGCTTCCAGACTCTTCTCCCTCTCCCGTCTCTCCTGACTCCTCTCCCTCTCCCGTCTCTTCCTGTAATCCACCCTGATACGGTGCCACCAGAATTGTTCGTCCAAATCCCAGCTCGGATCACGCCTCACGGGCTCTCCTTTACTATAAGCCAATCAACGAATCAGCCAATAAACCAACCATCCTTGAGCTGCTTCCTCCTCCCCCTCCCCCTCGGCCTGCCGTTCAAAGCCTGCCTTTATCGGGTCCCCAGCTTGTGTTCCACTGCACCTCTTTGAGCCCTGCGTCCCAGCCTGGCAAAGCGACTTCCTTTGGCCCCTCACTCACCTGGATGCCGGGTCCTCACTCTCGCACGCCTTTGTCGTGAATGGGTTTCTTGGACCCTCCCACTGGCACGTGTTGACCTCTTTCCTCGGAGACCTAGCTTCGATGCCACTTCCTCCGGTGAATGTTCCAGACCACCCCGGCCAGAAGCCACTCTCCCCTCCTTGCAGTCCCAGAGCCTGGAACTCCCTCCCTCCTTCTCTCCCTTGCATCCTGGTGGTTTCTACACTGTGCCTCCCCAATAACACTGTAAACCCGGCTGAGGATGGGATTTGGCTCATCTAAAGCACCCAGAAAATTGCTTTGTGAATGGTAGTCACTCAGGGAATGAACGGATGGATGAATGAACGAGTGAGTGAATGAATGAACGAATGCATGCTTGACCATGGCCTTGGAGAGCTACTATCTGCTTGTTTTCTGTCCTGGTGAGACAAAGAAATCTATGTTCTCTTTATCATTTCTCAAAATGAGAAAACCAATTGGAAAATCCACAACTTCCACACTCACCCCCAAGTCAGAGAAATGTCACTTTGGGGACTTTTTCAGTTTCACTTTACCAGCAAGACACCCCTTTCTCTCCTCCTTCACCCACCCTGCAGCGGGGACCCTGGGGCTACAAGAGTTTACTTTTACTTTCTTGCCTTTCCCAGAGCAGAGGGGAAACCATAATTTAGGCGGCTGCTAAAAATAGCTCCCCAGTCCTGGAAAGAGAGCTTGCTTATTTTTGAAAGCGTTCCCCGCCCCCTCCCCAGCCCTGCCCGAGGCTCACAATACAAGTCAGATTGTTCTGAGTTCTGTCCTGAGAAGGACAGGGAAGTCACGACTGGGCCCTGTCCACCACGTGGCCGAGCGCTGTCTAGGAGTGCTCACAAACTCCATTTTTTGGTCCTAGTAAGAGGTGGATCTCATTCCCAGCAGCCTCTTAGACAGCACCCAGCGGGGACAGTGTGGTAGACATGGGGTCTGGAGACCTGGTTGGAGTCCTAGGCTAACACTTTGCATCTTTCTGAGTCCCAAATTTCCCCACCTGTAAAGGAGGGGAGCAGGGCGGTGATCGCGTTTACCCTACAGGAGTGTGGTAAACGTTTGAGATAAACCTTGAACGTGGTAGATGTTCAAAAACTGATCATTATAACTTTATTATGATCAGAGTCACTGGATTTAAAGCGGGGCACTCCTGTTTTAATGGGTAAGACAGGATTCGTGGTGAGCTCGTATGCTATACTAAGTTGAAACATATGAAATGGATGGTTTTGTAGATTGAAAAGAATTGAACACTGTCAGCTACATATGATTCAACCTAATAACATAGGGA
Source organism: Lagenorhynchus albirostris (assembly GCF_949774975.1). Lineage (NCBI taxonomy): Eukaryota > Metazoa > Chordata > Mammalia > Artiodactyla > Delphinidae > Lagenorhynchus > Lagenorhynchus albirostris. Next base: position 69,384,466 of record NC_083104.1, read on the forward strand.
TCAGTAAACTTTCTGTAAAGGGCCAGGGGGGAAATATTTTTGGCTTTGTGGGCCCTAGGGTCTCTGTTGCACGAAGCAGTCATAGACGATGAATAGGTGGTGTAGCTGTGTTTTAATCAGACTGTATTTACAAACACAGGCTGTGGGCTGGATTTGACCCCTGTGATATTTGCCAACCCCTGTAATAATATGTAAGACTCATTCACATAGAGAACCTTTCTGTAATACATACAGCCAACATTTTCAGGTTTTTTCATAATTATAACAGTGGCTTATCTATATAGCTATTAATAGTGTTTACTATTACTAGGCACTATTCTAGGTACTTTACAAATATTAACTAATTTCGTGCTTATGACAACCCTATGAAGTAAGTATTATTATTATTTCCCCATTTTACAGATGAGGAAACCGAGGTTCAGAGAGGCTAAGTAACTTATCTGAAGTCACATAGAGCTCATGGCAGTTGGACAGAACCCCACCAAGTCTGTGGGGTAGAGTTGGATGTTGGCAATTCCGGCAGCTTCAGGGTGGAAGCAGGGGTAAGCTTGTGCGGGGTCCCAAGCCTGTTTGCTATCCACAGAGCATGAGGGGGAGGGTCTTCAGAGACTTGAAGTGGGAGCAGGCGTGGTGTAGCTGGGTGGTGGAGGGATGGGTAGGCAGAAGGCTCCGGAAGTATGGCCTGGGATGGAAAAAGTAGACGCTTGGGAAACCGGGTCCTGGATAAGGTGGGCCTGGGGCCATTTCCCAGGTGACGCCCAGTGGCACATGAAGGGTCAGTATGTAGGGAGGAATCTCCTGCCTGGGGAACTGGACATGGTTTACATTTCTTATGTTTCGTGCAGTATCTCTGGGGAGCTCTGGGCCCCATTCCCAGACCCGGACCCCGGGGGGACCTGGTCGGGAGAAGAGGGCAAAGGAGCAGGCTCCCCAGGGTGCCTGAGCTCTGCTGTCAAGTCAGGGTCCTTGGACACCCTGTTGACTCCCTTTGCCTACTAGTGTAGCCACAAATTAACAGGACGCTGGCCTCACGCACTCTGTGCTGTTTCTCTCTCCGTGCCTTTGCTTATGCTGTTGCCTTGCCTGGAATGCCTTTTTCCACCCCTTGCACCCTTCCTTAATTCTCTTATCTCTTTCAATACTAGGGGCCATGGGTTCGATCCCTGGTCAGGGAACTAAGTTCCCACAAGCTGCGGCCAAAAGAAGAAGAAGAAAAAAAAAAATTCCCTGGCAGTCCAGTGGTTAGGACTCCGTGCTCTCACTGCCGAGGGCCCGGGTTCAATCCCTGGTCAGGGAACTAAGATCCCACAAGCTGTGTGGCGCAGCCAAAAAATCCAAAAACCAAAAACCAAAACAAAAAAACTCCTCTTCAATATCACCTCCTCCTGGAAGCTTTCCCTGACTTCTTCTTTACCCCCCAGGCTGGTCCAGGTCCCCTTTCTCAGGCTCTCTCACCCCATCCTTCTGGATTGTCACTGCCTTGACTCCCTCAGCTCCCCCGCTAGAAGGGGACCTGCTCGAGGAAAGGGACCAGGCCTTGTTTACTCCTGCGTCCTCACCCCCCAGGTCAGTGTCCAGCACACAGTCTAGAAACTGGTTAAAAGCGTGTATGTTCAAGGGTGACACCGCGGTCCTCAGAACCCAGCCCCTCACCCACGGGATGTGGTTGTTGGGCAAGCTGCCTGATCTTCGGGAGGCTTAAGGATCAGTAAGAAGGGTTAGTCATGCTATTGGAGGGTTGGGGGCAATAAATGAGATAAAGCACAAAATTGTCAGCTCAGGGCCTGGCTCCTAGTTGGCACTTGAGAAGTGGCCAAGGAGAGATGCAGCAGCATATCCTTGTCCTGTTACCCCCACGTGTGGAGCTCAGGAGAGGGGATAGGAAAAGGCAACTTGAACATCCCGAAGTCACAGCATCAATCCCAAGAGCTAAAGGAAGGGTTTATGAGTCAGCTTTGGTTCTGGGCCAAAAGCACTGAACTTGGAGTCAGAACATTTCGTTGCAGTTCCAGCTGTGTCCCTTAGCTGCTGGGTGTCCTTGATAAGCCACGTGACAGCTGCTGAAGCCTCAATCTCAACATCTGTAAGGGGGGATAATAGTAATAACCACCTCACAGGGTCACTGTGAAGCTGAAATGAGATTGTGGAACCGTGAAAACACCTGGCCCAGCCCATAGGAAATGCTCAGTCATGAATTATTGAGTCTGGATCTAAAGAACACTTGAGAAAGCTCTGAGCAGGTCTCAGGTCAGGTATTCCTTGGACACATGCCCTATGGCTTAGTGTTTTGTAGCTTTAGAGTCAAACAGTCATGTGTTTGAATCCTAGCTATGCCATCACTAGCTGTGTGTCTTTAGGCAAGTTACTTAACTTCTCTGAACCACAGGATTTTGTTTTTGTTTTTTTCTTTAAATCACTTCTTTAAAACCGTGCCATCCATCTCACAGCATGAGAGGTAGCTATAGCCCAGTGTCTGGCAAATACCAAAGCCTCAAGTACTAACATTGTTCGGCTCTAACTTAAGACTTAGGAGTAAGCACTAATGATATGGGGATTTTGAAGCTTTAATTAATGTAAATAAAAACTGGTCTGTCGAGGAGCTGGGGCCAGGGTTTGGGGTTAAGGGTTAAGATTCTCATCTTTGCAAACCAAATGGGAGTTCTGGACTCAAGTAATAGGAAGTGCTTCCTGGCTTGGGGTGGAATGTGGGAGGAGTGCCCAGTGTAGGCTGAGGACAGCCCCTGAGGGGATCTTTGGGAAGGAGACTGAGCCAGGCAATGTGGACGGTTAGACCTGAAGGGGCCCTTGGAGGTCTTCAGTTGAACCCTGACACAGCATAGAGAGGTAACTGAGGCCCAGAGAGGATGACATTGTGGCCCCCGACCCACAGCTGCCTCGTGACTAGCCCTGTCCCCTGAGTTAAGGAGCTATGTTTTCTCCACAGTGTGGAAGGATGAGGCCGTGATGAGGTGAAGTCTGGCCGGACCCAGAGGACTGGAGACCCCGAGAGAGTTACAGGAGGGCTTATTGGTGGTGACGGGATGGTTTGGCGTCATGGGCCACTTGGTCTGGGTTTAGGGACCGATAGTCCTGGGAAGACCTTGTCCCCACGGGGAGAAGGGGAGGGGGCAGGCAGACAGGAAATGGAGGGCTTGGAGCTGTTGGTGTTGGGGAAGTTTCCATGGAGAGAAAGGTGGGTGGTGGTGGTCGGGGGCGCGGTGGGATCAATTTCTCAGGCCCAAGTTCAAGTCCACTGGCTTTTGTTTTGTTGTTGCTTCCTGTTTTTCCATGTTGCGTCTCAATTCTCCTTTGATGGGGAGACCCTCCATGGCTCCTCTTTGTAAAAGGATTTTGCAGAAATGAATCGCTCTGGCCACCTCCACAGTTCCACTCCCTGCCCAGGGTCAGGGACAGGGGTTTACTTTTCCAACTAGAGGTAGCTCAGAGCCTGAGGAAAAGCCCTGATCCTCTGGTTCAGACGTCCCAGTTACCAAAGACAAAGGTGGGTGGCTTCTTAAATCTGGCTGAGCAAGTTCTTACAATGCCAGGCCTTGGTGGCCCCGTCTGTGCCCGGAGAAGGGCTCACGGTTCAGGCTCTGGTCAGGGCAAGTCTCACTTTGCCGGTGATGGTGATAATGAAGCCACAGCAGCCGTGCTGGCTTTCTTTATTGAACGCCTGCGGCGCTCCTGGCATTTTACTTACATTATATCGTTTATTCTTCACCAAAACCCAGTGAGGAAAATGCCATTGTTACCTTGGTGTCACAGATGAGGAACCTGGGGTTCTCAGAGGTTAAGACCTCCTGCTCAGGGTTACCCAGATGGGAAGGCAAAGCCAGGAGTCAGATCCTAGTCCGTCTGACTTCAAAGCCTCTGCTGGAGTGAAGGGGGGTTAGAGCAGGGGTTAGAGCAGGAGAGAAATCGGGGCGGTGGGAGATGGAGATAGCTCCTCCCAGTGGAGGAGAAGCAGGCGGCCTTTGGAATCTCCATAACCCTCTCCTGGTCTACAGGGAGCCTTGTTTATTGGAGCTATTTCTTTTTTAAAAAAAAAAACATTTCTTTTTTTTTTTTTAATACTATTTTGTTTTTTTATTTTTTGGCCATACCATGTGGCTCGCGGGATCTTAGTTCCCCAACCAGGGATCGAACCCGGGGCCTGGCAGTAAAAGTGCTGAGTCCTAACCACTGGACCACTGGGGAATTTCCTGGAGCTGTTTCTAAACTGAGCTGTAGAGTCTGGTCTTCTCTGGTGGGGGAAGGCTGCAGGGGGGGCTGGGGCAAGATGGGGACAAGGGGCATTAACATGGAAGGAGGAGCTCTGGTGAGGGTAGTGACCAGACCACAGCCTGAATGCTGGAGTCCTGGGTTTCAACCCCAGCTCTGTCCCCATAGCCGTGTGACCTCAGATAAGACGTTTCCTCCTTGGACCTCAATTTTCAGATCTCTACTGTGAAGCTAGATGCTTTCCAGCTGAGGGCCTGGGGTTTTAGCCTTGGATCTGCAGAAGGGGCCCCAAGAAAGGGAGGCAGGGACAGGCTTAAGAGGGGTTCCTGGGGAGGAGGACATCCTCGGGAACATAAACACACTGAGGAGCTGTGAGCAGCCCGCCCTTAAGAGGGCAAGTGTGCGGCGCTCCCGGGGTGGGTACAGTTAGGGCCCTTCTCTGTGGGGATGGTACTTCCTGTTTGGAGGGTCTCTGTCTACTTCTTCCTTCTTCCCTCCTCCTGAGGCCACTCCACCTCATTTCTTGTACTCAGGGGAGACCTTAAAAATATTTAAAGGAAGTTATGGCCTGGCACCAACCAATCAGAGCAGTCAGAGCTGTGAACAGCTAGTGTAAGACTAACGGAAAAGGCCAGCTATATGCCAGCCCCCGGCCCCCGCCCTGACTGCCCTTGGTAAAGCCTGGCGCAGGGGCTGAAGGCAAAGAAGGGCAAGGAGGGAGAGTGCGGGAGCGAGAAGTCGAGGAAGTGAAGGCAGAAGAGGGTTCACAGGTCCTCCCAGACATCAGCCCATCCCGCCGCAGAGCCCTGTCATGCCGCCCACCCAGCCTCACCACGCCTCAGGACCTGCCCTCCCATGCTTGTGCCCTCAACAAAGCAGTCCTGCCCGCCAGCTGCAGCTGCATTTTGGAGGCTGCTGAAACCAAGGGGACCTTGTCTGGACTCTGCATCATCATCCTAAACTGACGATGGGCGGAGGACCCAGGGGAGTCCACCCCTATCTACCTAACAGAATTAGTGCTTTACTGAGCCTGACAGTGGGATGCCAGGGTCTCATCCCACCCACTCTTTTTTTTTTTTTTCCCCATTGGCTATCAATTCCCCTGGAGAGCTTTAACCTCTCACTTCCTCACTGATTCCTCAGCCGCCAGCCTATTGCAGGCCTTTGTCAACATAAACCAGGATTCTGCACTTGTCTGCCGGCTGCTTCCTCTACCCGCAGCCTCGAGACTGTCCCCTTGTTCCATTCAAGGGTTCCTGATAGCTTAACTACTAGGAATCAGAGATTTCAATCAATATTTCTGGACTGATTGATAAAGACCCCTCTTCTCCTTTTCCATGAGCACAGGTTGTTTGCCAATTGACCAAAAAATATTTGCTGAGCACCCACTAAGCACAAGGCATTTTATTAGCCATAAAGGGGGGAAGATGTCAAAGAAGCAGGAGGCATGGCCCCTGCCCTCAAGGAGCCTTCACTGTAGCTGTGGAGAGGCAATACGTAAACCCAGAAAAGATGACCAGTAATACAAGGCAACCTTGGATAGTGTGTTATGTTAGGTATTCCTGGGTCTATTAAAAAAGTCTTGTTTTTATTTGAAGTACAGTTGATTTACAATGTGCTGTTAGTTTCAGGTGTACAGCAAAGTGATTCAGTTACACACACATAAATAGCTATTTTTTTTCAGATTCTTTTCCCTTATAGGTTATTACAAAATGTTGTGTATAGTTCCCTGTGCTCTACAGTCTGTCCTTGTTGGTTATCTATTTTATATATAGTAGTGTGTATACGTTAATCCCAAACTCCTAATTTAATAGATAGATAGATAAAGGGAAGGAAGGATCAATCCCTTTGCATGAATAACCTGAGGTTTGTATATATTGTAGAAAAGATGTGTAATTCTTGGATTGTATAGGGCAATATTTCTTAAAATATCTTTGGTAGAAAATAATTCTGTAGAAAACGTTTTGAAAGTTCTGTGTTCAGATACATTTAATAAATGCTAGCAAACATTTTTTTAAAAGTGTCACAAAGTTTATAAAGAAAGAAAAAGTGGAGCCAGTAAAAAAACTCCTGAGTGATGATTAAAATGCATCATGTCTTATAGGAGAGGCCAGCTCAGATGGCTAATTTATTAGCTAGATTGTTAGGGCTTAGGAAATAAAGCAGTGTTCTCCTTGAGTAACCTTGGGTTCACTAGGAACAAGTTACGCCACATTTATCTTTTTTTTGTTAAGGTTCTAGAACTTGGTTCAAGGGAATGCCTTGGATTTGGCATTTTTGGAGGTGCACAAGGACTTAGGAAACAATCTCCTGGGGTGTCTTTAGGAAATGAGGGCTAGGGCTTCCCTGGTGGCGCAGTGGTTGAGAGTCCACCTGCCAATGCAGGGGGACACGGGTTTGTGCCCCAGTCTGGGAGGATCCCACGTGCCGCGGAGCGGCTGGGCCCGTGAGCCATGGCCGCTGAGCCTGCGCGTCTGGAGCCTGTGCTCCGCAACGGGAGAGGCCACGACAGTGAGAGGCCTGCGTACCGCAAAAAAAAAAAAAAAGAAATGAGGGCTAGATAAGCACATGGGTTCATGGGTTCAGAGCTGGTTGAAGGACTATCCCCTGAGACTGTTAATGACTACTTCTTTGGCATTCCCAGACAAAGCAGCTACGTCATCTGGGCCTGTCGCTCTCCTTGCTGTGGTCAACATTTTTAGCAACAGTGTAAGTACAGACCATGGAGACATTTTGATCATTCTGTTAATGACCCAGATCTAGGAGAAACAGCTAAGAATCATGACTCAAAAATACCTTGACCCCTTTGGGTGTATTACCCCAAAGCACTGAAAGCAGGGACACAGAAAGATAGCTGTACACGTTCATAGCAGCATCATTCACAATAGCCAAAAGCAGATAGCCACCCAAGTGTCTGTCAAGAGATGAATGGATAAACCAAGTGTGGTATATGCATACAGTGGAATATTAGTCAGCCTTAAAAAGACAGGATATTCTGCTACAACAAGTATGAACCTTGAGGACGTGATGCCAAGTGAAATAAGCCAGGATAAGTGCTGTAGGATTCTACTCACAGGAGGTACTTAGAGTAGACAAATTCACAGGGACGGAAAGTAGAATGGCGGTTACCAGGGGCTGGGGGGAGAGGGAAATGGGAAATGATTGTTTAGTGAGTACAGAGTTTCCGTTTCACAAGATGGAAAACAATTCGGGAAATGGATGGTGGTGGTGGTTGCACAGCAACGTGAATGTATTTA